>NC_140913.1:5490051-5896388 GCF_045865225.1 Trachurus japonicus | reverse complement strand
TTGTTCACTCAATTTCGCGGTGCATTGTGGGTGTTTTGTTATCCACTACATAGTGGATGAAATTAATCGCGGAGAATTCGAACAACACTACAAAATGGCGAACACACTATATAGTGCACTACATCCGTGATTTCAAATACAGCCCCTGTCTGCGCAATTACGCACAGCCATGTGGGTATTCTCTATCAGCATAGCCGTTTGTCAATACCCAGTCTGGACTTGCGGAGTTCAGTTGGAAGAACGAACTCCCGGGGAACGGGAGGACGGTCTTTCTGCAATTGGAACAGGAACGTACTTGATGACGTCATTACTTTCGCTGGTTCGTACTTCAACTTCCGGTTATTTTCATTGATTAAAATAAAAATAAACACAATAAAAAACAACTCAGTTTCATTTGTATATTCTATTATAGATTATGTGTGGATATAATATAGTGTTTTCTTTTTATACAAATATGAATAAAAAACGTCAGAAAATTGCCTATATAAAGGGCGAGTGGCGGGAAAATATTGTGGGTTTTATAAGAAAAATCTTAGAAATGAGGCAACATAGAGCTGTGGGAACATAGGGACTAATTTTCTGTGAAAAAACTATTCTTAGAAATGAGGGAACATACAGTGGGAGCCACATAGAAATTCCCCTGCCATGCTGCTGCCATGCTGTTCCCATGCTGTTCCCATGAGAGTTCCAGCAGAGCTCCAGCAAAGTCCCAGCAGCTGGAGTGACCCCCTCCTTTTCCTGGGTGTGACTAGTTTTTACTGGAACTCCACCCATTCAATGAAATACATGACATGACCAGGAGATGGCGCTTCTCTCACAGAACATCGCCAGAGGCGGCATTTAAAGTGCCGCTGCTGGTGGTGAGTGGAAATTCACATAATTCATAGAACCACGAGTACATGTTTGATTTAAGAAGTGAAATTATAACAGACCTAGCTACTGGAGATGCACTGGCCACTGTTTTATCTGGAAATAAATTGTTGTAGCTAATAATACCTACTGTCAATTTTTTTATCACAATTTATTTACTGTGACTCTACATTTAAATAGGAAAAAACTAAGGGAGTGATGAAAGCCTTTTTAAGATGTTTGCAGTTGCAAGTATTCAGTGCATGCCTTCGACCAGGGAATTAGCATTATCATTGCTCAATCTTTTGTTTGCCCTAATGGGCCACCTATTGGTCACCCATTGTCACACAAATCGCACAGAGCCTGCAATGGAGCTGGCTGTTCAACTTTGAAGGAGGACCGGGGGAGGGGAGGTTATGTTGGAAGGCTAGCTGGACCAGACTCTCTCCTGAGCAACAACACACTCCAAACCCCTGAACATTCACACCTGCTCCAGAGCATTGCCATCTCCAAGCATCCCCCACCGCTTTGACTATGAATTGATTAGAAAATGAGCAGGTATTTCCTTAGAAGGTCCTGCTTTAAACATTTTTATTTTCATGATTATCTTACATTATTATCTATCTTACAAAAAATGTTGTAATTTTGCAACAGTGCTTCATGGCAGAGATTAGGAAAGGCACACGTGGCAAGGTGAAGAGGGTCCAGGGCGGGCTTCGAACCCCAGACTCTCGGGTAACAGTCATGTGCGCTAACCATTCGGCCAAAGGGACATCCCCTTGGCCAAGTAGCCAGGGCGGATGATCAATAGGAGGCATAGCGACAGGACCCTCAACTGTCACACACACACACAAACAGGATTGCAGATGGTCTGAACATATGGAGTCAGCGCTGGAATTTCATTTAACTCTCTACTTCCTCTGGATTAAATGTATTAATTAAATGTATAGATTTTTCACTATAATTTACTAGTTATAGCACTAGCCTATACTGTCAATCCCCCTATAAACCCCATTCCGATTTGATATCACAACTTCACAAAGTTGAAGACACCTGCTGCACCTAGTCTAATCTTTGTATGACTGAATTATTCTGCATAAGACCCTGACTAATACTCATAGTAATGCTGTATTAGCATCAAAACAAAGTAGGCTAAATAAAAAATGATCATACATACGTAGTCTAAGAAAAAAAGTGGAAAAGTCAGGGGCCCACTTTAGTATTCTTTCAGGGGCCCCAGAATTCCTAGCAACGGCCCTGATTATCTGACTAACTTGCTTATACCACTCAGTGGACCAGCGGATCAGCTGGTGTGCAGTGCGCGCTGTCTCTCTCTCTCTCTCTCTCTCTCCCTCTCTCGCCCTCTCTCCATCGCGCTGTACGTCTTCACAAGACACAGGTCGACGTGTGTGGGGTGAGATGGAAATAAGAGCAGAGCGCACCTTCGCTCTCATGTTGAGTTCCATATTAAGACAGGTGCGTCAGTGCCAGTAGATCGCGCGTCAGGCATTTGGCTCTCCTAATGGGAATGGCTGGTTTGACGTGACTTTATCATTAAAAGTGAAAAGAGAGAGAGCTGTCAACCACTCCTAGACGCGTCAGGTCAGCATAGCGTAGGGGGAGGGATATTAGTATTCTGTGGTGAAAAATACACTCATTCATGACATTTTATTGAGAATTTTACAGAGGTGCACAGCGCATGTTTACGGTGTCCAGCGACTCTGACCCCTACACCGCAGCAGCCAGCAACAGACAAAATAAAAGCATGTGAGCAACATGCATTAATGCGCAATAAAATAAATGTCGGCGTTAATAGTTTAATTAGTTGCCATAACGCAACTTGCACAGCCCTAATAAATACACAAATGTAACCCGTGGTTCTGAGACGTGACGCGCTGTGGTCACTAGAAATGTATTTATTTATTTGCGGATCGGGATTGAATGAGCAAGCCAGAGATGCACAGCAGATTTCATGGTGGCCGACAAACTGAAAGAGCGGCTTGTAAATAACTGTTTATATTACAGGTTTCACACAAACAAACAAAAAACATCCAGTAGTCTATGTTAAATCTCAGCTGTGCCATGGCGAGGGCGCAGGACGCACGTATAGCTCCACGATCATGTGGTTTTAATTTATGAACCTCATAATTATTTCTCTTTCCTCTTGTTTGAATATAAGGGCGGTCACTTAGGACCACACTTTTTAATTTTACACATACAGTCTCATGCGTTTATATTCACGGACACGTTGGCATGTTGTTTATTTATTGGTTAGGGTTTATTTGTGCACCGTATGCTTCAGTGTTACCATTAAAACCACCACAGGGCAAACATTTAGTACTAGAATGCAAATTCTGTGGACAGGTAAACTGCGAGTGATATAGGCTACATTTTTATTTGTGCTCTGTCGGTGTTTATTTATCTTTTAAGCTACTTATAGATCGCCTGTTTTGGAGGCAATTATAGCAATTCTAACCCTAACCCTATGTGGCAATACGAGGGTGTACTTCTATTATGTTATATACTAAATTTGTCGCCAACAACGCCACCTTGGGTTAGGGCCCAAGGACCCGTACTAAAGGTCAACTATCACCTATCAAAGGACACTCAGGGAGGGTAGGAGACGGAGTTCAATGATCACATACAAAAGTTTATTTAAAATTGATGACAAGGTTTGCAAAAAGGAAATTAATAAACAGGAGGCCCAGGAGAAGGGGATTGCAGGCTGAGGCTTACCGGCCGGAGGAGGGGTCAAAAGGGGGAAGGTGAAGCCAAAAGAAAAGGGAGAGCACCCCACTCACACAGCAAAAACGTGATGTGCACACAAAATAAATCTTGAACGGGGGTCACACACACACACGGGGATCACCACCACCCAGGAGGACCACCACCACCACCGTCGGCCTTCAGCTCTAGGAGGGGGAAAGGAAAACACAATTAAGAGGGCTCTGTCAAACAAATCAATGATAATACAAATAAATTCCAAATGAAAACTAAATGAAGAAATTATACCATCAATCACATAACACATTACCAAAACAATATAACCAACCCTTGTCTACCTCCACATTCACACACACATACGCAGTCCAGGTGAGTGGCTGAAAGTCCAGGTAGAGCCCGTAGCAGCGCACACGAGCGGCAGCCAAACACACACACACCAACCGGCACCACGCGCAGTAGCAGCGGGAGCAGGGTCAGTAACAGGAAGGAAGTCGGTCAGTAGGCCGACAGGACCCCGAACCAAGCCGAAGCAGCAAGGAGGGCAGAAACATAGTAGCAGCAGACTGGCAGCGAAGCAGCGGTAGCATGTAGCCGTGGCTAAATATCCATGACGGATAGTGCTCTTCTTACTCAGCTTTAGCGTCCAAAAACCCCGGTTCAGTCCGGTCACTCAACGTCCCCTCCAAAGAGGGAGAGGGGTGAAGAGGGTCGGCGTGGCGGGGGGAGTAGGCCACCACGCGCCATACAACCGGCCGGCTGTTAGAGGGAGAGGAGCGAAAAGACACTTAGCACCTGGCTTACAGCGATTAAAAACAGAAACTCTCAGTGACTCACCTACGCGCCGGTCGGCGGCAGTTAACGACCCATTATGTCGCCTCGACCGCGGCGGAGATGCCGGATCTATTAAGGAGTTACGGTTTGAATTAAATTAAAACAATGCTCACAATGTACACAAACAGCACGCTAAAGTGTGCCTACCTGTGCTCTGCTGGGAGCAGCCATGCAACGACCTGTCAGTGGGCGGGCCGAAGAAGCAGGAAGCGAGAGGTCAGGAGGAGGGACACGGCCTACTTTTATACTCTAGGCTTGAGCAACGATTGGCTACAAGCTAAAAAGGAGTGTCGGTGTAGCAGAACCCTGTGTTCAATATAACAGTGGTGCCTCATACCACTACACCTATATGAACTATATAAGGTGTCATCATGAAATATGCTATTATTTAATATATTATAAAGAAGAGTAGCACTTACCCAAAGTTACTTACTTAGGTTGTAGTAAGACTGAACTGGTCAACATTCTTGTGACCATTGATAATGGGCTGTGGAGACTTGATTATGTTAATGTTTCACTTTCTTTCATTTGGGACACCTCATACATTTGGTGATGTATTATGTTGACTATGCATGCTATATTCACATATTTGGTATCACTGGATTCTGCACAAATCCATCTTTCAATCAAGCCATCATATGTGTTTCTATGACAATCCCTGGCCGAGCAACTACAAAGTAAATGAGAATATTCTGCATAGATATTCTTTTTTTGCATGTCCACTTATTTAAAGGTGTACAGAAAAGAAAATTGAATTTGAGCCCACTCTGGGTCATAAAATTAGTGTAATAACTCATCTATCAGACGATGTAGGCCAAACTTTGTGCAAAATTCTATTTTTGAGTAAATCCGGGATGAAAGTGTGTATTTTAGTGTAGTTTTTTTTTCCGCATTGGATAACGCAGGCGCATGGATTATACGTCAGCCTGTACACGATTCACCAGCCACTGATATTGGATCCGTAATCCGTCATTCAAACGTCTGAGACACACACACACACGGAGCTCGGTCTCGCCCCAAGCTTTGAATATCCCGCCCGCTCGAAAACGACCAATCAAATTCATTTTCCTTACTCGGGTAAACTCGTGTTGCAGCTCGTGACAACTCGGCGCGACAAACGGGACAAACGGCCATTTCTGTACACCTTTAAGGCAAGTGTTTATAGGTCTCTATATGTTACACACATCAAGATATTCACATCCAGTTTTTTCTAATAGGTAAAGGAACTTCCTGGCCACAATTATGTCAAGTTTCAAAGCTGTCAGAGCTTGTGTTATTAATCTACATGAGTTTATATGTCTTAACTCCCATACGGCCAGGCTGTATTTTTGTTCTTTTTTAAGTTTGGGGTGTATGACAATATGTATCAATTTAACAATGTTTGCAGTAAAATATTTTAACCTAAGAATCCATTTCATATATGGGAGACCTTGGAGATGAGGAAAAACATTGTTAGGTTTTGTTCTACCTCCGGTAGGGGTATCTTAATTTTTGGAGGGCATTGTCACTGGACTACTGGTCTTTTTACTAAACTTAACCAACTCCTTTCTTCATTGCCTAAACCCAACCAATGGTGGGACCAAAGGGCTGTGGGAACATAGGGCCTAATTTTCAGTGACAACAAAAGTTAGAAATGTGGGAACATAGGGCTGTGGGAACATAGGAATGACCCCGATCCGGCCCTTAGGGTAAAGCTGTGCATTGTTAGACATGTTTCTTTTAAATACAGACCTTCCAGTCCTCTGAGGATGTTGTGTCCTCCATTTGGACGGCAGAGAATAGAGTCCCCTCTGCGTCCTCACTGGAGAATTCAAAAGTCTCTGCACAGTTTCGTGTGAGTTCATTAATTTTGTAGAAAGGTTCTTTCAATTGCAAGTAAACAGAGTGCTGAGGAAAATGCTGTAGTACAAACTTCAAGAAAACACACTTTGCACATATCTGTAGATTCAAACATTGGTGTAGTATCTATGCTGCGTTAAAAGACAATCCAAGTTACATATCTTCCACTATGTCCGCATAAGATTTTTTACTGTGGATGTGACATCAGCAACAAAAACTGACTAAAGTGACTAAAGCTTAAATTCAAATGTAACTTGGATAAAGCAACACTTGTTTTACTTTATTACAGTATAATGAGCTTGACTTATGTATAAAATTGGGTTCGGTTCAAGGAGCAAGTGATCATAGCTAGTCTAATGCTGCGTTCACAGGGAGTCCGGCAGATGGCAAACTGGATGTAATTTTAGTTAACGAGAGAACAACAGTAGAACTTGGGAGAGGCTGGCAAAGAATACCGTTGACGGCAACGGCAAACGGGGGGTATGGGGTATGTGTGCGTGCGTGCGTGCGTGCGTGCGTGCGTCCGGGGGGGGTGCGCCGGGTCTGTGGGCTCACGGCAGCACTTGCTACTCGTTGAAGACAGCAGTGATCGCGACGGAAAAAAAATCGCCAGGAGGGTTTGGAAAGTTGCCAAACCCTCAGCTACAACTTTGAAAACTCAATCTAGAGTGTTGGAGGGAAGGGGGTAGCCTCGTAAACCCGCCTCTCCCGGAACTGCATTTCATTTCATTCTGAGGGAGAGTCTGGCCTCATCCCCGCTCCAAGCGTTTGGACTGAAACCCTCAGAAGGCCGAGCCAATCAGCGTCGCCGCTGTGATTGACACAGCACGTTGGCCAATCAGGGACCGACTGGTGCAAAGCCCCGTCACTACACCAACTTGCTGATTGGCTGAATGGGGTTGTCTGTCAACGCTACTACTCCCGCCCAGCTCCCGCCCACCCCAGACGCTTGGAGCGGGGATGAGGCCAGACTCTCCCTCAGAATGAAATGAAATGCAGTTCCGGGAGAGGCGGGTTTACGAGGCTAGGAAGGGGGAGCATATGTCAGTCCAACGGCCCATCTCTCAGACTACCCATTAATCCGACTTTTCTAGGCCCATTGGGCCGACTGCCCACTGCTCCGACCAAAATAATCCCTATATTCTGACAAGGCCTAAATCCGACCCATCCAGAATTCCGATTTTCGACGGGACCGGCTCTGGGTCAGTTTGGAGAGGCTCGAGACGAAGGAGACTCACGGCTTATGTGTTTGCCTCCTTCTTTCTTTTGCCACCGGCTTTCCTGTTTGTGTCATTTTGTGGAGCAGTAAACAACCCAGACCCCTGCCCGTTAACTACATCCTACTGGAAAAACTACTGACAAGTCAAGTCTAGTTTGTTAGAGGACTAATTCACCTGACCATATCTCTCTCTCTCTCTCTCTCTCTCTCTCTCTCTCTCTCTCAGTTCAATTTCACAAGCTTTATTGGCATGACTGTCATTACAATATTGCCAAAGCGTTACAAAAATGGTAAAATAACACAACATAAATAAATAAACAGATAATATAATAATAAAGATGATACTAATGAACAAACAGTGTAGATAAGTCTCTCTCTCTCTCTCTCTCACAGTGACACGCTGTCATTCATTTCAGCACTGAGACAGCGGACAGCGCGCTTGTTCATATTCAGCACTACTAAGACAAAATATCAGCAGTTCATTCTTCACCTATAAATCCATGGCACTGTCCATATGAGGCAGAAAGAGAACTCAACACTGTCTTCTCCCGAAGTAAGGGGAGCTGAACATACAGCTTTCATTCTCAAACCAATGTGGGAGAGCTCCAAGATGCGTGTGCCAGGCGCACAGAGGCATGCGTAAAACACTGATTTTGACCACTTTATGCTGTTAAGTTGATTTTTTTGTTAATTTTCGTTTCTTTTGGATTTTTGTGCGTATTATTGAGCCGTTTTGGTCCATGTTTGTAAGCCCTTTTCCCCTGGGTTATATTTTCTAAAGTTGCAACAAGTGGCATCGGAGTGTGTGATTGAAAACCACGGTCTGCTTCCCGTTCAAGGCCTCTCCTTCTTCGGATACCGAGACTTTGTGTTTATTAATTAAGCTTTCACTGACTTTATGTCTTAAAACATGAAAAATGCAAGAACAGGAGCCTCTACGCGCTTGACTGTGGCGCTGTCAAACAGTTGATATCTCAGTCATAGTCGCTGATTCCGTGGGTCCACTGACCAGGTTGAGCACCCACTGGGGGGCATGCCACCAGATGCGCATTTCTCCGTGCCGGTCGGCAAGCGCCTCGGCCCCTCAGCTGTGTGTCTGTGGGTATGCAGGGTTTTTCCTGCGTTCAAAATTGCGTGGCGGCCGCCTCCACCTTATTTTGTGGGGGTCATCCCTATGTTCCCACAGCCCTATGTTCCCTCAGCCCTATGTTCCCTCATTTCTCCCTCACCAGGTAGAGGCTAGACAGGCCAGATAGACAGAGTCCAGATAGGTAGAGAGAGTCCAGAGGGAACATAGGGCTGAGGGAACATAGGGCTGAGGGAACATAGGCACGCTCCCATTTTGTGCCGCCCCCAGCGATATGCAGGGTTTTTTCTGCATTATAAATTTTGAGGCGGCCACGCGCCTGAATCTTGATTGAAAATCAATGAAAGCTCAGTGGCGCTGTTTTCAACCAGAGACGTTCTCAACTCGACCGCAGCAGAAGGGGTGCGTTTGATTTATACTCCGGGCCGGGCCGCAAGGTGACGTTGACACGCTGCTTGTGTGCCTGCGGGGGCGGGGCTCATCGGGGCTCCGCTCTGTTCAGACGTTGTGCTGAGCGTTTCACCAGCTCTCATCTCCGCCAGTCAGCCTCTCAACCTGCCGCCTCTCTCGCGTGCGGGCGCACCGCACGTAAACACACGTGAGGAAAAAAATAATGATTTTTTTTTTTGGATACTTTTTTTTTTTTATGTTAGTGGGAAACACTGATCAAGCTGTGCGTACGCACAACTCTCCGCAATATTCCACTGATAAATAACACCGGACCCAAGAATGGTGCTGACATGAACACACCTCATATTCCACCCCCAGATGCCTCAGCACAACCATATATGGTCAGCACATGCATAATTAAGTAGCCATGTGCGCTCTGTGGAGCGGCAACAAAGTAACAACAAAGACAACGGGCGGAGTGCTGATTAACCCGGAATGATGCTTCGGCGGACCTGCCCTTGCTTTTGAGGTCGGTTGTGAGAAAAATGCCTGCTGCCCAGACAACTGTGTTTTTTTTAAATATACTTTTTTTTATTGTTCTTCATCACAACGTAATGAGCACCCCTGGTATAAGCATTGTCATGCAGCAACATGGGACTCCACTACCACCCCCCCCAGGAGTGCTTCTGGGCCAGATTAGTCGGGCTAATACACTGTCGTAATTACTTTGGAGTCGGAGCACCGGGCATACTTAAAGGTTGAATATGTAGAATATTTATTAAAAGCTATATTTTTTCCAAAATAATACATCCAGGGGGCGTTTAGAGGGGTACAGAATGAAAGTATTGCTTTTCCATAAAAAAAATTTTTTTAGTCTGAATTATTATTTTTAATTTTTTTGACGGGCTCGACAATGACTTTCTGTCAACGTTCTGTTTACATTCGTACCTGCACGTAGCCGACATGTGGCTCAACTCTCCGCTATTTTCCTGCCTCCTCCCAGTCAGATGCGTTTGTTTCCAACCAAGCCTTTTTAATAATCAATCGGTGGATCAATGGATTATCATATACATGTTAGGATGGGTATATTTGTGTAGTCTTATCTGTCATAAACACTGTCGCGGACTCTCGGTGCCACTGAGCTCCTTTTTTTTTTTTTTCTTTCAACTTGACGAGAGCAGTGACAGCGGAGGCTCTGAGCGCAGGTTTGGTTTTCAGCAGCGGTGTGGAAGGCAGAGAGCCTCCACTCTCCCTGTAACAAGCTACAAGTCATTTATTATGCTGTTAAATGACGGTAAAAATGAAACATAAGGTAAATATCCTGCATAGTTCTCCTCCTCTGCTGTCCTCTGATCAGAGCGGAGTCCCTAGCAACGGCCCGTTTTACCTAGCAACGGTCTGGCAATCGACTGCTGGAATTCTTTTTCTGTTGTTGTTCTGGTAATCTTACATATTCAACCTTTAAAGGATCCATCACCTGGTATTTATATCTGTTTCAGATATTGAAGGGGTCTTAAACGCACGTTTTTGAGAAATAATATGCAATATTCACCTCCTTTTAGCCCTATTTGAGAATGTTGGTCACAAAAGAAGTGAGTGTCATCGACTGAGTGTTGTTGTTTTTTTTTTAACAACTTTATTTTTGCTTTACAAAATACATAAACAATGCATAAAACCATATGAGCATCATATTAATAACACTTGGATAACAAATAGACGTGACAATAAAATAAAAACATACATAAATAGAAATAAATAATAGTAAAAAAATTAATAAAATAAAATAAAAAGGAGAAGAAAAAAAAATAAGACACACCAGGGGATATGAGCAATGGAAATTAAATTGAATTAAAGAACAGCACAGATTTATAGTTTTGATAGCTTTCTTGTTATTAGCAGAGGAAACTGACTTGAAATACACCTCCAGTTCTTTCATGAAAACACAAAAAATGGGTTTTACTTTGGCAAATTTACACTTGTGGATATAAAACTTTGCAAGAATTAAAATGAGATTAATTAAAAAATATTCTTTTTCAGCTGGAGCGTCACTCTTTATAAATCCAAAAAGGACATTTTGCCAGAGGAGCTCAAAATCACAGCAGATATTATCTAAAATGAATCTACAAATATCTTGCCACAGTTTGCGGGTATATTCACATTTCCAAAACAGATGAATAACAGTCTCAGTATGGGAGTCACAAAAGGCACACTTCAGATCTAGGTCAACAATTTTCAATTTGATAAAGAAGGATTTAACTGGGTAACATCTATGAATAATTTTAAATGACACTTCTTTCACCTTATTAACCACAAAAAAATTTTGAGGAAGAGACCAGATTTTTTCCCAACATAACTCATTTACACGACTATTCCAGTGAAATGTTACAGGAGAAACAGATGTGATATTACATTGGAAAAGAGCACGAATTTTACGATTGTTCTTACTAGCAGATGGGTTAAAACATACTTTACCAGCTGGTGAGTCAGTTACATCAGTAAAGGGAGCATCAAATACAGAAACAGACATATTACTTTTGAATAACATGAGTACACCAGATGGAATAGCGTCGAAAACTATGGCATACTGTTTAAGAGTAACAGGTATTCCATAATATTGAAGAAACTCCTCATAAGAAAATAAAACACCATTGCTGTTGAATAGCTGTCTTACCCAAATAATATTATTGCTAAACCACTCCCCAAAATATATAGATCTTTTCTTGTACAGTATATCTTAGTTATTCCATATAGAGTAACGGTGTGGTGAAAAATTGTGCTTGTATATCATTGACCATGCAAGCAATACTTGTTTATGAAAGTTGGAGAGACGAATAGGGATTTTTTCGATGTTATAGTTACATACTAAGAGGAATTTTGGACCACCAATTTTTGAAAAAATATGATTGGAGATACAGTTCCATATTGAATTTGGTCTTTTCAGAAATTCGACTGAGTGTTGTTGACAAGAAGCCACAGCCACATGTGATGTCACACACTGTGACATCATCAGACTATGATGTCACAACTTCCTGTGCCTTTTATCTCTGATGGAATGTTGGTCACAAAAGACTATACTACTGTGTTGACAGACACACACGTGCTCGACGAACACACAAGTCACAAGTGTTACTGACAGACACACGCGAGTGTTCACAGTTCAAAGTAATATTTACTGACAGTACCAGTGTACTTATTCTCATTTAAAATGGAGAAAGACAACAATTCACAGAACTTTCTCCAGTGGAAGGTCGACAGACTCAATGAGAAAATTCAGGGCTCAGCGCAGCTTCTGAGAGAGACAATTGAAGGTCAGGGCCAGGAAATAGACTCTCGTGAGGATAAAATCATGGCTCTTACAGAAGAGCTGCAAGCTTCCAAAAAGACAATAGAAAAGCAGAAAGCCCAGTTCAAGATGTACCGCGCAAAAAATGAACAGCTTGACTATGAGGTATCACGGTTGAAAAATGTGAGCAGGATTGAGCAAGAAAAAATGCAAAAAACAATAGATGAACTAGAAGAGAAGATAAAGACAGATCAAAAGGGTTTTTTGAAGACTTTGCAACAACAGGAAAAACTGGAAAATGTGAAAGTGTCACATTTAAAAGAAGAATGTGATAAGGAAGTGAAGGAGGTGAAACACAACAGAATGGAAGACCTGCGAATGCAAAAGAAAAGAATGCAGGCAATCATTGACAATGAGATGTTGAAGGTGTCAGTGCTCCAGAAAAGTCTCACTGAGACAGAACTGGAAAACAAAAAGACAGTGGAGATGATGGAAAAGAAAATGGCCGAAAAAGTGAAAGAGATTGCACATCTTCGGGAACAGTTGGATGTGGAGGAATGTAAAGTCGTACAGCTGAATAATTCCTTCGCTAATAGAACAGCAGATATGGCAGAAAAGATAATTGAACTTGAAAGGGACATTATCGATTATAAAAGGAAAGTGGCCAAACGGGAAGATACCATCAAAGAAAAAGAACAAACAATCAAAAACAAAGAATGGGAAATCGTTTCTTTAAGGAAAGGAAAGGCTGCTGTTGTGGAAGAGATGATGAACGATAAAAAGAAAAGCGCTCTTTTAAGTGAGATGAAGAAGCTTATAGAGGCAGAACGTGAGGAGCTCCAAGAGGAAGTCGAAGACCTTACTTCGTTTTTAGCAGAAACAAGGAAACAGTTAGATAACACCAAGCGTGTGAATGGAATCATAGTTGAAGAACTTAAAAAACGTAGGGACTATGCAAAGTCCCTTCAGCCTGAACGTGAACGTATGAGGGATGACGTGTCTAAACATAAGACACTTCTGCTTCGTGTGAGGGAGGATGTACAGACGTGTATGATTGATGTTGAAAACCCCACGGAACTAAGGCAAAGAGTGCTTGACCTGCAAAAACACATCATAGAAGAGGATGAAAGGACAACAGAGAACAGGGGCATGTGCCAAAAGGCTGTTGAACACCATAAGGAAAAACAGAAGCAAGCCGCTGAGTGTTGTAGGAAGAGCAGAGTCAGTCAGAGCCGCGAGAGGTTTCACTTAGAGGGGCAGCTGAATAAGGCTCACATGAATGTGTCGTCGGTGAGAAATCATTACATCAAATTAATCAACCAATACATTGTGACAGAGCACGAGTTGAAACAAGAGCTCAAAGACGTGAAAGAAAAGCTTCATAAGGCCACAAAGCCCGCTTCACAGAAGGTTAAGTCCTGGGTCAATAAGAAAGTTCTCAGGTCTACACCGCCACCCAGACATGAAGAAGTGGAAGAGCCAGTTCTCTACGCAGAAGACGAGATGCCACTGAATCCCCCTCATGCCACCCACATCCCATCACAGGGCTACCACATCACTGGTGTCAACCCTGTGCAGCGTGTGGTGGAAACATTACCACCAGTTGACATTTAAAACACCTTCCTATCTCTCTCTCTCTCTCTCCCTCTGTGTCTCTGTCTCTCTCTCTCCTCGCTCCTTCTCTCAACCCCTCCTAGCATGATGCTCTCGTGCTAGAAGTGAATGGATTCAGTGTCGAGAATGGGTTTTCTCCAGGTGCTCTGGTTTCTCCCACCTATTCTGTTAAAATAACCAAAAAAAAACCCAAAAAACAACATCACTTACATAGACGCTTGTTTATCCTGTTACCTGTTGTCTGTCTGACGTCTGCCCGATTTCACGTGAATGCAACATCAAGAATACGTTCGATAGGCAACCGCACCACTAGATGGGGGTAGTTCCTACATACTATAGGCTACCTTTAAATAAGCAACAATTACATTAATACTGGCACGAATCCACAACCCCCCTCCCTCTCCCTTTCTCTCTCTCTCTCTCTCTCTCTCTCTCTCTCTCTCTCCCCACTCCTTCGCTCAACACCTCCTAGCATGTTGCTCTCGTGTTAGAAATGAATGGATTCAGTGTTGAGAATGGGTTTTCTCCAGGTGCTCTGGTTTCTCCCACCTAAACCCCCCCAAAAAAACAACAACAACATCTGTTGTGTTCATTTTGTTGTTCTTGATAACATACTACATACATTAATAAATGTATGTATGTTAAAGGGATAGTTCAACATTTTGGCAAATTGGCCCATTGCTATAATCCCTATATATTGCTATAATCCCTATATATATCCCAGTAGGTTCGTTACCTTTAACTGTTGGTGCAAGCTTTTTTTAGAACGGCCAAGCCGAGCCACGCCAAAATGTTGAACTATCCCTTTTAATAAGCAACAATTAGGCTCCATGAATACTGGCACGAACCCCCCCCCATACTAAATATAGCTAATTTAACTGTAATTAAATTTTAGAAAAGCTCAACTTGAAGTAGTGTACTTTTATGTGTTTAAGTGGAACAACTTAAAGTATATTTTGTATAGCCTACTTTAAGTATATGACTTTATATAATATATGCTTAATTAGAAATTTGTTGTTAGTGTCTTAAAAATATACAAGCTTTATAATTTATTCTATATCTATATTCTTACTGTGGTAATACTTTTGGCTTATTTCAATTACTTATAAAGCACAGTTTGCAGGTAATAGTCAGTATACTGTACTTTATCATTACTTTGCTATATTTCAAAGGAGGTTGAATCGAAAGCAACTGGACTTAGTTATTTGTCTAGGAAGACGTTTCACCTCTCATCCAAGAGGCTTCATCAGTTCATGTACGCATCTGACCAGGCTGGGACTGGTCCAACTATCTGGTGTGGAGACTCACTATTTAACCTCTTGTGTGGGCGTTCACAAGGGTGATGATGTCACTGGTTCCCTTTTGTGCTCCAAGTGCCAACGACAGTCGTTTAAATGACTGTCTTTGATGGAAAGTTGGTTTCGACTTCGTTAGTGCCCTATGTTGTTATAACGACAGTCGTTGGAGTCACTTGCCACTTGTGAACAGTAGTTGTTCTTTGAGGCTAGATTGTTGAATCTCCTGGGAAGGGATGAAAGGGCAGCATTGTAAATTGGAGATAGGTGGTGTCTGAGACCACCTCCCCTGTTGAGGGATGGTTTCTCTACTTTTACATGGCTTTTAGATGGCTTCTTTAACTCCTCTTTCAAACCATCTGTCCTCTCTGTCTAGGATTTGGACATTGCTGTCCTCAAAGGAGTGGGCTTTTTCCTTGAGATGTAAATGAACAGCAGAGTCCAGGCCTGAGGAATTGGCTCTCCTGTGTTGGGCCATGCGTTTATGCAGTGGTTGTTTTGTTTCTCCAATGTAGAGGTCTTTGCATTCCTCGTTGCATTGGACTGCATACACCAGATTGCTTTTGTTGGTGTGTGGTGTTTTGTCCTTGGGATGTAGGCTACCAGTCTCTGTCTGAGTGTGTTGCTGGGTTTGAAATACACAGGGATACGGTGTTTGTTAAAGATCCTCCTGAGTTTTTCTGATACTCCAGACACATATGGAATGACTATGTTGTTTCTCTTGTTTTGTCTTTCTTTCTCAACCACTTTGCTGGTTTTCTTTCTGGAAGCAGCTGCAGTTTTCACAAAGGTCCAGCTAGGGTAACCACAAGTTGTGAGGGCGCCTCTCAGGTGCTTGTGTTCTGCCCCTTGGGTCTGTGAGCTGGTGGGCACGTTATCAGCTCTGTGTTGCAAAGTTCTGATAACACCAAGCTTATGTTCCAGAGGGTGGTGAGAGTCGAAAAGTAGATATTGGTCTGTATGTGTGGGTTTTCTGTATACCCCAATGTGGAGGCTCCTGTCCTTTTTCATATGGACGTCACAATCTAAGAAAGGCAGACTATTGTCCTTGACATCCTCTCTGGTGAACTTGATGTTTTTGTCCACTGAGTTAATGTGTTCGGTAAAAGCTTGCACCTCTTTGGTTGTGATTTTAACCCATGTGTCGTCCACATACCTGAACCAGTGGCTCGGTGTTGTTCCTTCAAAGGAGTTCAAAGCCTTGTTCTCTACCTCCTCCATGTATAGATTTGCCACAATAGGGGATAGTGGTGAACCCATAACCCGTTTCGCAAATACCGCCATCTTGGACATCCCGCAAAGCACTCTGGGATTGAAAGCGTCCAAACAACACCGCAGCACCGTGCTCCGCGGCTCTGACAGACGGGCCACGGCCGCAGTGGACACAGAAGTTAACATAGTAATATGACGGTTAGTCATAAATGTAAACGGAATCAAAATAAAACTAGTGAAACTAGTAAATCAACTTGGAGCTCGAGCGTTTATAAGAACCAGGCGCATATTTGCAACAGGCTACTTATTTTTGCACTGACCAGCACCCATTATGCACAGAACAAGGAGGTCACTGCAGGAACACTGGAACAAAACTACTTTTCCCCCGACATATCTTTATTGACATCAGACAGTAAATACGACAGCTTGTCTGTGTTACCACGACACAAGGAGCTGATCAGAGCTTCTATTAGTCCAGCACAACCTGTCACGCTCCCGTGTTTGTGTGTCTGTGTGCACCTGCAGGCGAGAGAGCGAGCTGGAGGAGCCGCTGACTGACAGGTGAGGACGCTCTAACACAATAATATATTACTATAAAGGGATGTGAACATGTACTAAAATAGCCGCTGTAATATGACGAACCCGTGTACATATTTTAGTACATGTTAACAGTATATGACCAAATAGTAATATATTATTGTGTTACAGCGTCGTCAGCGGCTCCTCCCGCTCGCTCTCTCGCATGCAGGTGTACACAGACAGAGACCCGAGGTTGTGCTGGACTAATAGAAGCTCTGATCTAGAGGTGTCAACATCTACACGTGTAAACGGATACACAGATAACAAATCATAACCGTTTAGAAAAATCAATAGCCGTTTACACGTCTTTTTTTCCCTCCTCCTCGATCATTTCTCACCAATATATATATTTTAGGGGTGATGTTGCCTGAAAGCTTCAGATAATAATGGAACTGCATGTCAATCCCCCCTCACTTTATCTCCGCGTAGCCTACCGGTCTCTTTCTGCTGTCCCTTCAGAATAAAGGCCGAGGGGGAAAAATAACAACAACACCACCGACTCCTCCGGCCTGCGAAGGAAGCTCGATAGCCAGGCTTTGTGTTCATGTTCCATCTTAACAAAACCTCAAGCCCCGGTCCGACACGGCACTACGAAGCTGGTTATCAACTTGCTCCTGATGCTCAGCTCAACAGCTGAGCAGCGTATTCCCTCAGCTTAACATAGAGACGATCAGAGAGAAAGTAAACAGCAGCGGATCAGCTGATCTCTCCCTCCGTACAAACGCAGTTCAGCGAGGCGGCCGCCTCACAATTTATAATTCAGAAAAAAAAACCCTGGTCTGAGTTAGTGAATGTTTTCGATCCGAACCCGGTGTGTCCGGTCGTGTTCTGCCCGGTCTGATGACTGAGCCAAGGGAAGAGCCGGTAGCCTGTGGCCGGAGCATTTATTCAGAAAAAGTGTAGGCTAATTGGTGCAGATTAAACTTGTAAATTAATGCTGCTCTCGATCCGACCCTTCCTTCTATTCTGACTCTTTTGAACAGTAACAACAGAGATTATATTATAGATTTTCTGTGCTGAGCATAAGAATTGTTTTAAATTAATAAATAAAAAGCCTTTGTTAGACACAAAAAAAATTGTAAAGCCCTACCCAGATCAGCTCATTGTGTCGTGGTAACAGAGACAAGCTGTCGTATTTACTGTCTGATGTCAATAAAGATATGTCGGGGGAAAAGTAGTTTTGTTCCAGTGTTCCTGCAGTGACCTCCTTGTTCTGTGCATAATGGGTGCTGGTCAGTGCAGAAATAAGTAGCCTGTTGCAAATATGCGCCTGGTTCTTATAAACGCTCGAGCTCCAAGTTGATTTACTAGTTTCACTAGTTTTATTTTGATTCCGTTTACATTTATGACTAACCGTCATATTACTAAAGTTAACTTCTGTGTCCACTGCGGCCGTGGCCCGTCTGTCAGAGCCGCGGAGCACGGTGCTGCGGTGTTGTTTGGACGCTTTCAATCCCAGAGAGCATCGGTGCATACCCACAATGCATTGCGCAATGTCAAAAATGGCGGTATTTGCGTAACGGGTTATGGCACAGCCGTGTTTTTGTCTGTAAAATTTGCCGTTGAACTGGAAGTATGTGGTGTTCAGGCACAAATCCAGAAGCTGGCAAATATGTTCGGGTTTGAGTTTTGTTCGGTTTTGCAGGGAGTTGTCTTGTGTGAGTCGTTCTCTTACTGTGGCCGAAGCCTCCATGGTTGGAATACAGGTAAAAAGAGAAGTCACATCGTAGGATACCATAGTGTCATCTGGTTCCATTTTTATGTCCCGGACTTTACCCACAAAGTCTATAGAGTTTTGGATGTGGTGTGGGGTGTTTCCCACCAAAGGAGCCAAGATATTGGCTATGTGTTTGGCTATGTTGTAAGTGACCGAGTTTATGCTGCTGACAATGGGCCTGAGCGGGGACCCTTCTTTATGGATTTTGGGGAGTCCATATAGGCATGGGATTGAATCCTGGGGATAAAGCCGGTAGTATTGTGTTTTGTCAATGACCCCTTCTTTTTGTAATTGTTGTAGACATTCTATCACCTTCTTTTTATAGCCACTGGTCGGGTCTCGTTTCAGAGTTTCATAAGTGTTAGAGTCGCTGAGTAGTGTAGATATCTTAGCCTGGTAGTCAGTTGTATTGAGCACAACTGTGCATCTACCCTTGTCTGCTGGGAGGATTGTAATGTTTTGGTCTTTGCTCAAAGCCGTCACTGCTTTCCTCTCCTCAAAAGTGAGGTTAGAGGGGGGGACCTTAGCCTCGGCCACCGCCGCTGACACTTTTAACCTTAGCTGATCCGCCTCAGCTCCGGTTAAGTTGTTTATTCTGTAGCTGTAATCAAATCCACTATAGGTAGCTCTTTCGGTGTCATGGCGAAATTCAAGCCCTTGGCTAGGACCTCTTTCTCAGGTTGGGTGAGTTCTCTGTCAGACAAATTCTTAACCCATCTGTTTTGTGTTTCTTTCTGTGCTGAATGGTCAGTTTTTTGCCTCCATGTGAGTATTTCTGTGTTATTGTCAACATGTCGAGATTGTAAATTGTGGAATTTCTTGGTTTGTCTCTCTTTGCTTTTGTTATGTTGTGATAGTTGTGCCTTTTGGGTGAAATCCACAACTTTCTCCATGATGGAGCCAGGTAGGAGTGTTTTCAGTTTAAGCAGTGAGTGGTCAGTTTTCTCTTTTAGCCCCTCGATAGTGAAGTTGACCTGTCTTATTCGTTCATTAAGGAGTTGGTTTTGAGCCTTTTCCATGATTTTCTCCACTCTATGCCCTCTCATAGTGGAATTTAAGCGTAGGCTAGTTGGTGTAAGCCTTTGTTGTCTGCATCTCAGACTGAAACGTAGGTGGTTCCTATAATCTGCAATTTTCCGAGCCAACCTTTCATGTTCCCGCACCATTCTAAGGGTAGCCAACCCAAATTGTTCTGCAATAAGCCGGTGCATATTCTCATTTGCCCAGGTCATAGTATTTCAAAGGAGGTTGAATTGAAAGCAACTGGACTTAGTTATTTGTCTAGGAAGACGTTTCACCTCTCATCCAAGAGGAGAGAAACACGCGATCTTGAGTCCTCTGGAATCTTAGAACGTCTCTGGCTTGAGGCTGTTCTGAGCTGGGGGGGGGGTTCCACAATCTCCGCATAGCAACAACACCGGGTCCTTAGAAACCATCATGGCTGACGGAGACCTAGCGCACTTTGGCGTAAGACCATTCATGTTTGAACCTGAACCTGCACCCGATACTGTGGTTACTATTGCGCATTTCCTTTTGCTGCTATAATAAACATTTGCTTAGGATTGTGATACAGGATGAAAACTGGTAAAAAGCTGACCCAGAGCCGGTCGCGACACATCGTCGTGTGGGAAATGCATCCGCCACGGGCAATCAGCACCAGGGAGAGCAGTTTGTTTATCAAATTAACCTGTCACCAGCACCACGGACAGCGCTGCGGATGAGCTGCAGAGAAGCTGCAGCTGTGAGCGTCTGGGGCCTCATTTATCAAAAAGGGTGTAAAACTGCTACTAAATTTTTGCGTACCGCGAAAAGACGAAAATGGCGTACACCCAAAATATTAACACCTTTTTCTGATCTATCAAACTGTGCGTACACACAACTCTCTGCAATTTCTCTTTGATAAATCACACCGGACCCAAGAATGGTGCATGTGAACACACCTCATACTCCGCCCCCGGAACGCCTAGACACAACCATATGTGGTCAGCACTTGCATATTAATTAGCCATGTGCGCTCTGTGGAGCGGCTACAAAGTGACAACAAACTGACAACAGGCGGAGGGCGGGGGAAAGAAGCAGAACTTCTCCGAAAGCGAGATACACGGCGACATCAGGCAATAAATCATTCAGAAAAATAATCTTGCATTTTAATAAGCTACAATAAAAACAAAAGCCTCCCAAATCTCAACAAAAGGGAGCAGACAGAAGAATAATCTCATGGGTCTGTATTTGTGTAGGCTTTATGTAGGCTATTCTATGAACAGTGTCTCAGATGCAAAAAAGAAAAAAAAATCAGAAGGAAATGTCTGGCAACAACGTAATCAATCAATCAACTAAGTAAGGAAAGTAGGCTAATGTTTGTCAATTCCGTACCTAGTAATAGAAAAATAGTATAGATTACTTAACCACAGTGAAATGGTCATAAGAAAAAATCCTCAAGACAGTAATGATAGTATTATCTTATTATCCCATACATTATTTAAAGTACATCTCCTCTTATCTACTAAACACAAAAAATGGCACGGATATAAATACAAATCACTTTATTAGTTCAATATATATACAGTAATTATCATACACCAACACACCCACCCACCCACAAACACACACAGACCCACCCACACCCGCACACGAACACACACACACACCAACACACTCACACAAACACACACACACCAACACATGCACGCACACCTCAAGTGAAAACAAGAAATACTTGACTGATAAATATTTACAAATTTGTGTGTTTTTCAGTCAATGCAGACACCTGGCCTACAGAAGTGTTGTCAGTTGGTGCTGGGGATATTTGGGCCGAAGAATCCGGGTGGTAATACCGGCATGTGTGGTCTTGCGCATCAGACGGGAATTCCCGGACCCCGATGGTGAATACACAGGCATCAGGTTGCCTCTCAATTGAAACGGGATGCGTATTTTGCCACAATGTCCTCCTTTGCTGGCCTGTCCTCCATAGATGCCAATGGCGGTGGGACATTGATCTCCTGCAGCTCCGCTCTGAAGCCGTGTGGGAGCTCAAAGACCTCATTGAAGAGCAGGTCCATCAGGTTGTCCACATAGTCTGTGGTGAAAAGCACAACAACAAATGACAGTAAATCAAAATTGTACATAACTGTTCCAGTTTTTTGGTTGTTCTTGTAGGTGCCACAACCCCCACCTAAGTTATTGTATATTTATTTATTATACATATCTATTTATTTTTCTACCACAAAAGTGTGTGATTACATGATTTAGTAAGTTCTTTGTAACAAAGATTTTTCAAGTACACTTACTGAAGGATGTTTCCTCCTTGAGCGGCTGCACTGTACAGGGTTTCGTCTTAGAATAGTGCAACTTAAAGATCAGTTGCCCATCCTCTGCTCTCTTCTGGGGTCGCTCTCTGTTGTCATTATAATGCATCGCTGCAAGATATAATCTTTTGGGAGAAAGAGAAACAGATGTAATTACTTAATTGACATTTTCTTTTTCTTCTTTACAGTTGTCAAAGTACAACTTACTGTATAAAAACGGGAAGTAATAGCATATGAAGACATACCCTCAATTGACTCTAAATTGACTTTAAAATTCAGTTGACAGGTATAATATTATCAAATGTAATGTGGGATTTTGAGTTGACTTGTTGTGTATTAGTAGTACGTGCAACATACCTGTGGGCAAGCCCTAATAGTAATTAGATATCATCACGTGGGCCAAAGATAATTCCATCGCTGGCCTGTTCTGGCCCGCAGGCGTTAAGTTTGACATGTGTGGTCCACTATATGGAGAGTGTCTAGCAGTGCTAGCCGTTTATATTCAGTCTTTAAATACTCTTATTTACCTGCAGAGCATTCCAATATACGAAAACGCCACACTTTTTGGTGCAAAGCAGATCACCAGGCTGTGGAAAGCTTCCAGTGCTGATGTCTGGTGATGGGGGCTAAGCTTTTCTACATCTTTCTGCACTCTCTTGCTGCTGATCTGCCTCTCCAGCTTGTAGAAGGCCGGGGTTCCTGAAAAAGAATGAGCGTGTAAATACATTTGCTTATGTTAGGCCAATACTATATCACACATTCAACAATTACATCCTTTTGAATCACTCAAATATTATCTAATCTCGCCATGTTCACATTGAAGATGAAAGAATGGACTGAGTACACACCTCTTCCTCCTCCAACAACTCAAGACAAGCCCTCTTCATCGGTGGCTTAATGGGTGTGGTGTTTGGTGTGGAAGTTGTAAATGTCTGGGTACCTTGTGGACAGAAGCAGATCGTTAGACTACAAGGAGCAATGGGCCTCATTCACCAATATCTTCTTAAGAACCTTCTTAGATTCTTTCTTAAGTTGTTCTTAAGAAGTTCCTTAAGAAAACCCTACGTCAGATTCATCAACGCGTTCGTAAGCCTCAGAATTGTTCGCAGCTGTGTTCCTACTTGATGAATGCCATCTCCTCGTAAGTTGAGGGCGTGTGCCAGGTGAGTCTAATTAACATAGGATTAGCATAGGTAACAGCCCCATCAATGCCCGTAAAAGGGCATGAGACTGCAGGGCCGTGTGCACACAGCACCCACAGGCACTGAGCAGAGGAGGTGAAGTGAGAAAGAAAGTTGAAATGCTCAAATGAAAATCTGGGAGGGAGCACCAGACTCCAAACGTAAAAAGAAGTAGTGAAGTGGCGCTACTGCGGCAGGAATGAAACAAAGAAACAAGCAAAAGGCTTATATTTAGTTTATATTTTTATATTTATATTTAGGCTATATTTAGTAGAGTCAGCAGTGGATGCAGCTCTTCGGTTGTTATCAGAGAGACCACACTCTCACGTGTGCCATCATAAATATTGTCATATTATCACATATGAAAAAAAAAACAGTTGCGTGTAGTGTGAACACTTACAGTAAGTGCACTGTTGCAGCCCGCAATTAGGAAAAAAAAAAAATCATATCGGCAGCTGTATGCCCCTCCCTCCCCCAAAAAAAGATATGATATGAATTGAATTGAATATGAATAGTGTCTATAATGTTTTTTAAGAGACTGCAATGATTTGTCAATTATTATTATTAATATATATGATTATTAAAAACATCATAAAAGATAAGAAAATAATTCTTATTCAAATCATATAATATCATACAACTGCAGAACAAAAGAAAACGCTATAATCGGTTATTTTTGCAGAAGTCTCAGCACCTAAAAGTGCGTAAGTATACTCCTGACTGTTCTTAGATTTTGTTCTTAGTTAAGAACAAATTCTGGATAAGAAAACATTCATGAATGCCACAATCTTCGTAAAAACTTCGTAAGTAGGACTTAAGAACAAATTTGTTCTTAAGAACGGTTCGTGAATGAGGCCCAATATTAGCAAACCAATAAAATTGATCCATTTTTGAACTATTTGTCGTTGGTGTCTGTATACAAACTGTAGGTAGTACAATGAGGCTATAAAGTTGATACCCAAAGAGCTTAGTTGATATCACCATACACACACAAGTAAAACTGCCACTCACCCAGTTTTTCACTCAACACTAAAAAATCAAAATTGTGTGAAGACCACAAACCTTTACTCCTAAAATGTACACAAATGTTAACTGCAACGTCATATCCATAAAAGTTACCTGATAACATAATCCAGAGAAACATAGTTTGAACTGCATAAAATAATAAAATATACAAGAATCTAAATAAATATGAACAGCTGGGCCCCCCCCCCCCCCAAAAAGAGAGAATTAAACATAGCCTATTTATTATCAGTTACTATGACCAAAACAATATTTGATTCGTTAAACATAATTTGGTCTTCCCTGTAGGATTTGTTTGATTTACAATCTTCTTTCTCAGCATATAGGCCTATTAATTATCATGACAACATAAAGCACTGACGAATAAGCCTAAACATTGATACAGGACTCTGTAACACTGCTCTGTAACACAACTCATCACACATTCATGCTCTCCCTGTGTGATCATCTAGGAAGCAGACAGTCTGAGGTTGAAGTTTAGGTGTGACAGGTCACTGTACGTCTTGACCATATGTCAGCTGTTCAGCTGTAGTAGAGGAGAACTCAGCTGTTTTCAGCTCAGCCGCACGTAGCGTTTTTTTTTGTTTTGTTTTTTTTAGGAGCTCCGGTATATTGCGGCTTTATGCAGGAGGACACGCGATAGACTACAGCTGATCCAATGTATTTATCTGAGCTTGGTCACCGTGAGAGGCGCTTTGAGCTGCGTTCATATGAAGTTACCTGACGCTGTGCAGCACACCTGACGCAGGACAGGGCATTTTGACAGGTCTGCGCTCACAACAGCTGTGTTTATTTACCCTCACCCTGTCACGTGAGCGATCAGCTGTTTGATCTGACAGCTACCGCAGCCGCAGCATCTTGCTTAATGACTACTAGGCTACTACGGATTTGACGGCTACGGCACCAGCGTCAGGAGAGATTTATTTCCGGCTGCCGTAGCCGTGGCAAAATCCGCCGTTGCTTAAAGTCCCACTTGACCACGGAATGAATGAGCTAACAGTAAAACGTTAAACGTTTACTGTTAAACGTTTTAGCGAAAACAAAGGAAAACAGAGCAACAAAGAAGAAACGGCAACTTAATGAACGTTATGTTATAAAGTAAGTAAAGTAAAGTATGCCTTTATTCATCCCACGACGGGGAAATTCACAAGTTACAGCAGCAGTAGCTACATACAAACACACTCACACATGCCATGCACACTGTGGTGGACTGGTAAAAACATATAAATATAGCCTAGACATTTATAGGGCAACCAAGATATTAAGAGAAGTATAAATATATATATATATATATATATATGCCAGGACTCGATTAAAAAAATTTATCGAATTAATTAGAGGCTTTGTAATTAATTAATCGCAATTAATCACATTTTAATCGCATATAAATATTTGACCTGAGAACAGTGAGAAGCATTTTTTTTTCACATGGATTTTAGTATACCATTGAATGACTGAATACATAAGCTTAAGCATTCAAGGTGGTACTTAACCAAGACCAACAGACTAGGGATGCAAATTATCGATTAATTCAATAATCGATATTTGATACATACAGATTAAATGGTCTTTCCTTCCAATACACTATGATGATTACTGTAGTATTTAACTAGGCTACTTAAATCACAGTAGCATAAACTGATTTGTTGAACTCAGCCTGATGTAAACATTAATAAAACTCAGTAACCAATCACACAGGCAGCTCCATGTTGTCCCTGTGATGTTCAGGGTCAGGACAGTCTGAAGACAGACAGCTCTGAGGGTGAAGTCCTATCATAATGAGATGAGCTGCACCTGTGACAGTGACAGGTCATAGATATAGCGCTGCAGCTGAGCAATTAGCGCTATATAGCGCATTTAGCGTGCGCCCGTGTCTGTGTATCTATGTGCAGGCAGAGATCAGAGATGCTGTTTTAAATAACCATGCTAGCGTTTCACCAGCTCTCATCTCTGCCAGTCAGCCTCTCAGCCTCTCAAACTGCCGCCTCTCTCGCGTGCGGGCGCACCGCACGTAGACACATGTGAGAAAAAAAAATAAAAAATTTAATAAGTGCGATTAAAATGCGTTAATTTTTTAACGCGTTAATTTTTGTGTAATTAATTAATCGTAATTTGCGTTAAAGTCCCAGCCCTATATATATATATATATATATATATATATATATATATATAAAGTGCAATCGCAAAGTTAGTCCTGTCCTTGGCTGCAGCCTCGATCCCGTGGAGGTGGTGGGGGCCAGGAGGATGATGATGATTGCACTTTGATACTTTTTAGCCATATATATATATATATGGCTAAAAAGTATCAAAGTGCAATCGTGGATGGGGGGGGGGTTATTATTGCACATAGTGATGGGGTTTTTTTCTGGTCTGGCTTTACTGAGAGCCTCAGTGAGCCTTGTTGAAGAGTCTGACAGCAGAGGGGAGAAAGGACCTGCGGTACCTCTCTGTTGAGCAGCGCGGGTGCAGAAGCCTGTCACTGATGGAGCTTTCCAGAGCTCTGACGGTTCCATGTAGGGGGTGGGAGGCATTGTCCATAATTGATGACAGCTTCATCATCATCCTCCTGGCCCCCACCACCTCCACGGGATCGAGGCTGCAGCCAAGGACAGGACTAACTTTTTCATCACATGAAAAAGTTATGTGGTGTTGACAGTAACGTTTCCGGCTACAAAGCTACATGACAGATGAATAAATGCTAAATAACATTAACGTTAGATTAACGTTACATGTTTGATTTGAACGACTTCGAGGTTCTATAAAGGCCCGTTGGTGCTACAAAAGAAGGTGGCGTTTGGTCCAAGGCTAGCTTCATGTAGCTACAAACAGTGCATCAAAGTTACAAAGTAGCGACTCTCACCGTCTGATGTGCCGTGGTCGGGTCCCGTATGTGTGGAACAACTCCTTTTTCCAGCCGGATGGTCTTCGCTAATCCGGCGTTGTACTTTCCCAAATTCGCAAAGGTGTCCGGGGAGAAGTGTTTGGCACACACATATAGGTTGGCCGCTGGAGCAGCAGGAACATTGCCATTGAAAATGAATTTGATCCAACTGTTTCTCAAATAAACATTACCAGATGGAATTGTAAAAATATTACTATCAGGCCTTTGACAGTCAATAACTGAACAGTTATGTCCTCCGCTGCCCGTAGCTCTCGTTTTCTTCGACATTGCCTCTCCGTGCGCCAGGTAGCTTCCTCCTCTCCAGAGAACATTGGAGTGGTTTCCAAGGAACGCCTCTGGTGATTCCCCCCCACCCCCCACGCCCCGGGCATCCCGATGACGTCAACGAGAAGCCCAATCAAAAATCGCGTTTTTTTCAACTGCCGGTGAATTCTCCGCCATGATGGAAGGATTCCGGCGGCAAAAGCCTTACTAGTCTATGGGCAAAACAAAATCGTCTACTCCGTAATTTACTGTTTTACAATGCCTGGAAATCACTGCTGTGTTAAAAACTGCTCCAGTGATTTACTTTCTCCTTATTCTTTCTTGTAATTTGTTGATCTGTTGGCACAAAAAAGAGCTAGAATTTAGTTGCGTCTCTGTGATGTTCTGATGACGTTGCCCCTGGCAACCGATAGCGTCTCCTTCCATCATGGCCGATCGGCTCAAACCCATGGCTCAAACCCCGCCCAGATCAGACCAAATCGGCACGGGACTCCTCACTCTCAATTGAAATAGAGAGCCTAAGCAAAGATATTAAATAAATGGAAAGATACTCCATGAGCGGCTGCTCCAATGATATGAAATGGTATACACTTCCTGTCTCTCTAAGTGGGCGTGGCCAACCGCCACCCCACCTCGTCTGTGAACGTGTGTGTGGATTTATACAATTTTTAGGTAGATGAAAGTGAGATATTTATATTTTCTTATGATAACATTAAATATTTACACTACTAACAGTAATATTTAGCATGCCAAAAATAATTTAAATAATTTTCACGGGAGTTCGCGGCCGTTTGTTTGACGTTGCCTAGGAGATCGTTGCCAAATCTCGCGAGAGTGCGTCGTAGAGACAGAGACAGGTCGTGAACAAAGTGGATTTTCTCCGGATCTCTCCGTCTGAAAATTACCATTTTGGTGTCAAACTGTTCAGAAGAGATGTGGCTTGTGAAAAATGAGTCCAAAATTTGCTTCAGTGACCGTGGGGAGAAAGACCCGACCATAATCGGTGTTCACATTAAATTGTCCCATAGGAATCAATACACTCCAAGCTGCCTCTGGTCTCTCTAAAGGGGCGTGGCCGTGCAGAAGCCCACGTGACATGCATACAGGAAGCTGACTCGTCATGAAAGGTCTTGGTTTATAAACCGTCTTTGGCCTAAGCGGAAGCAGGAAGTAACGGTCACCATGGGACCTCAACTCTGAAAAACTCGCCATTCAAATGAACGGGACTGAAAGTTTTATTTTGTGATCCGTTTGAATTGTGCCATGAGAAAAAAATATGTCCTCTACCTGTTTAAAACATCACGTTTCATCCCGAGAAATAAGCAGTTTGTTGTAAAACTATTGTAAAATAAAATTCAGAAGAATCTGTAACCAGAAAGACTACAAGTCGCGTAGGTGACGTCACACACCAAATGCCGCCCTTTCCCGTGTCAGTTGGTGACGTATTTTTTGTGGGACACAGATCTGTAGTCCGTGGAGCGGTCTTTACACAAAATACATTCTTCTGTTGCCGTTTTATGATAAACGGCTGATTTCTCGGCATGAAACGTGATGTTTTAAACAGGTAGAGGACATATTTTTTTCTCATGGCGCAATTCAATCGGATCACGAAATAAAACTTTCAGTCCCGTTCATTTGTATGGCGAGTTTTTCAGAGTTGAGGTCCCATGGCGTCGTTACTTCCTGCTTCCGCTTAGGCTCTCTATGTATGGTCGGAGAAATGGGTAGTCGGACTGACGTCACGCGCCCGCAGGGGAGGTAAGAACGGTATATCGGCGTGCGTGACGTGAGCTGAATGTAGTGGGAGTGTCTGAGTTGAGCACGTCAGCCTGTACTCTGTGTGTGTGTGTGTGTGTGTGTGTGTGTGAGTGAGTGAGAGAGACTGCTGTCAGCTGAACAGAGGATCACAGGAAGAACGATCCTGTTTCGGCTACAAAAACCCGCTGAGGTGATCCGAAACCAGCCCAATTTTTATCCACCCGCCCAAACCCATTTTTCCCGCAAAATAGATTACAAAAACACCCAATTGGTTCCCGCCCAATCTGGCAACACTGACTGCAATGGTATCCTCAACCAGATGTGACGTATGAGTTGAGCATGTCAACATCGCCATAGCAATATAGTGACGCGTTGCCGTCATCTCGGGGGACAAGTTTGGAACAAATGTATTATGGTCCCCTTACAGCTTTCACTGTACTCCACTTCATGATATCGACCTCTGGCAGCTCTGGCTAGTTGCATTGAATGTAACACAATACCCGCATCACTATCATAATCACTAATTTAAATAGTTTTTTATACTCTCCTCACCTTAGAGTAAGACACAGCTGATAGCAGAATTGATCCAGTTCAGCTCCGTCCAACTACATGTGAGACAGAGTGCCAGTGTGATATGCCAGTCACTAAAGAAATTGGATGCCAGACGGACTTCTTGAAGGCTGCAGACAACAACAGGTCTGACACAAACCTAGCCTTTTTCTGCCAGGCTGTGCAGGAATTTGGCGGTTAGCATTGCTCGTTTGATGTTTTCCATGCGTGGACCAGAGAGTGGCTGCTTTATAGCAGGAAAAAGTGTCCATAACCAATGGCATGTTTTGTCTCAGTGTCTGCATATTCTAATAAAAATACTGAAGAACACAAAAAAATTATAAACCTCTAAAATATATGCAGGTTCTTGAATTATGTTTGCTTACGTGTTAGCCACACACCTGTCAGAGAACACTGATAGGCACGAAGAATACAGGTATTTCGATGTTATGAGATAAAAAGATTAGTTATAGCGTTTCTCTTTTGTGGATATCAGTATATCATGTAAACAGGATCTATCACCATGATTTTCAGACAGTCTGAAAACACAGCTGGTTGCTGCTCCGTGCTCACTCTCCGAGTACCAGCACGAATAGTGAAGTGTTAACCTAACACTAACGACATGAAGAAGTACTTGAGTACTCAAGTAATTGTGCTCATCCCTATTATATTTACAATAATCCACCCTTATTAGATACAGAATACTCAAAGTAAAAAGTCTTAACAATTCTTGTATTTATATTTTCTAGGTTCTCAAGCTACTGTGGCTACTAAATGTGTTAACATACACTGTTAGCCTTTTTCCTGCTGTTTTACAATAACATACTGGCAGCACCGTTGCCTGCTTATTATTGTAAACGACTGTTACAGTAGTTACTGTAAACGGCTAATACAGTATGAAGCAGGCAACGGTGCTGCCAGTATGTTACTGTAAACAAAAACTACAGTATGAAGCAGGCAACGGTGCTGCCAGTATGTTACTGTAAATGAAAACTACAGTATAAAGCAGGCAACGGTGCTGCCAGTATGTTACTGTAAACAAAAACTACAGTATGAAGCAGGCAACGGTGCTGCCAGTATGTTACTGTAAATGAAAACTACAGTATAAAGCAGGCAACGGTGCTGCCAGTATGTTACTGTAAACAAAAACTACAGTATGAAGCAGGCAACGGTGCTGCCAATATGTTACTGTAAATGAAAACTACAGTATAAAGCAGGCAACGGTGCTGCCAATATGTTACTGTAAATGAAAACTACAGTATAAAGCAGGCAACGGTGCTGCCAATATGTTACTGTAAATGAAAACTACAGTATTAAGCAGGCAACGGTGCTGCCAGTAAATTATCCTTACTGTTATACCGTTTTACAGTAAGAAATGTATTACTGAAAATATTGATGTATATTATTGAACTGCAGTGGCCTGTAGATTACTGTAAAATAAAAAATATTTACAGTGATATGCAGTAAATTCAAATTCTTTATTTAAAAACATACACACAAAAACAGTACAAATTTTGCAATACATAAACTTTTTTAAAAATCAAAACAGTATCAAATTCAAGTATGAAATTCATAGTTTCACTAACAACAGTTGTAGTATTTCAGTACAATTAATTCAATACAACAATACAATTCATACAATATGAAAGTACAAAGTGCTTACAAATGTTTGGAAAAAACACTTTTCAAAGAGTTAAAGACTGAATCAAATTTTATGCCATGTACTAACTTAAAGGGACAATTAGGAGTTTTGGAAAGCAAAGTGTTTTCAGACTACATTTCCCATGAGCTTACGCACACACAGTGAAATTCTTGGACCGGCACAAGATGGAAAAAAGCGAAAACATTTGCTGAGAATGTTTTCATTGATCAAGAATAAAATTCGGAGGTTCAAAGACGATCAGATACCGTCGTAGTTTCGACCATAAACGGTGATTCGACAGCGTTATTCCCATGACCCGCTGGGCAGTGTTTGCGAAACCGAAAGTAGGAAATGCTGGGCGAGCCGACCACTAAATAATATCAAAATTACTATAAAGACAAAACAACATATTTATTGAAAATTGACCCATTAACGAGTGGTAACGTAGATCCATCCACATTAATATGAGACTCCTCGTTGTCCCTTTAAAAAAATTTAAAAAATTCCCAGGAAAGGTTGAACAATACCTCTAACGATGGGGCAAGGGGCCAGGGGAGGCCACAGACCACAGAGCTTCGTTTGGTGATGGGTGTGTCGATCAGTGGGATGTTGGAAGGACTTCAGTGGAGAGTATCTTTCTGAAGTAAATGAAGGAGATAGTTAGATGGAGAAGATGTGTTTAAAGATCACCTGCCAAGGGCTGGTAAAGTACACTACACTGAACACACAAATGCCACACTATCCAGACCTTAAAGGGACAACGAGGAGTTTCTATTCGGTTATAAAAAAGTCTCACGTTAATGTGGATGAATCTCCGCTACCCACACTTGTTAATGGGCCCAATGGCGATTCTGGGGGGTGGCCTGGGGTGGCACTGGCCACCCCTGAAAACTCATTGGCCACCCCTGTGGCCACCCCAAATTTGATAGGTAGTTGTTGGTAAAGTTCGTCAACACAAGAAACAAGAGGAACGCTGTCACACACTCCTCTACACACAGTCACTGTAGCTGTGCCTCGCTCTGCTCTCTCTCTCTCTCTCTCTCTCTCTCCCTCTCTCTCTCTCTGTCACACACACACACACACACATACGGGCGCATAGGTCGCGCTTGACCGCTAATAAACGGTAAATGCGCTATATCGTGCTAATTGTACAGTGTTGAAATGAACACACTTTATACAGAGTGCAGTCAAACACCAGGCTAAAGAGAGAGGAACAGCAGATCCTCTGACTGCGCAGTCAGCTGCAGGTGAGTGACAGACAGGTGACTGTGAACCAGCGACACCAGTGAGGCACAAGTTAACGTCCGTTTGTGGTCAGACCTTCCGTCACGGGGTCGGGGACGAGCTGCTGCATAACTGACACACATCAGGCGACTGTAGCCTAGGCCAAGTCCTCCTGTTAATATGTTTGCTGTGAAATAGGACTAGACTATATAGCTGTGCAGTACCTATTCTTAGTAGACCGGAAAGCAGCAGATGATAGAAGCGTCATTACAACCAGAGGAGACAGGAGATTTTTATTTTTTAGAGAATTGAGACTTGACTTGGATTTGGTAAAAAAAAAAAAAAAAAAGACTTGTGAACATCTCTGGCCCCCACTACTTAACTTTAGTTTTCATTCTTGCATTAGAGCATGGCATTTAATGTTTTAATGTCATGCTGTAATTTTCTGTCATGTTTGTACATTTACTAGCTATACATAATGAATATTGCACTGAAGCTTGATTTTAAGAAAATCGTAAATCAAATCAGAATTGTAATATCTGCCCGAACAATTGCAATTAGATCTTTTCCCAAAATCGTTCAGCCCTAGATGCACTTAAGAATATCCATGTTCTGTGTTTCTAAGAAACTTGTTCTGTAAATTGTTTACTTGTGATCAAAAATCTGAAGCTCAGTGCTGATGCTTTTCTGTAAATACTATAGTTTTCTAATAATAATAATAATAGCAACTTCTTCCAGTTTTAGGCTTACAATTACAGGTTAAAGTCCCACCCACTCCATAGGCTGCATACAGATAATTTTTATATGGTTGAAGAGACAATGGTGTAGCTACTTGCTCATCCCTAGCCATCTGGCCACCATCTGTGTCACCTGTATTGTTACCTGTTACCTGTTGTTTGCTTTACTAATTTAGGCAGCATCTTGTGATTAAACAAAAACACAAGTGTGCTGGCAAAAAAAACCCAAAAAATCAAATTCCAGTATCTCCAACAAATTTAGATGTAAGATAAATAATAACATAAACCAAGCATGTTAAGAGCAATTTCAGTTTTTTCTTACAAGCATAGTTTATCTTTTGCTTACAGATAGGCCTACACTTTTTAATGAGGCCTATCTTTAAATATTAAGCTTTAATTTGAGTTTTTGGGTTTCTTCTGTTGCCTAGATTGCTGTGTTTATTTAATCACTAGATAGGGCTTCAATTAGTAAAGAACACACAGGTAACAATACAGGTAATACAGATAATGAGCTAATGACTGATGAATGTTATTCTATAGGAGTTAAGAGCAGGTGAATTTTGCTACCCTGATACAAATTGTGAAGAGGTGAGGACTTTTATCCACTACAAGGCTCTTAGAAAAGCTGTACCCTATCCTGAACAATTACTGATTAAAAACCGACATGTTAAAACAACCAGAGAGTACCAAGAACTGTGAAAAAAATACTGTTTTTTAAAAGTTTATTTTTTATTTTTTATTTTTTTACCAGTAAACCTTTCTTCTTGACATTTATGAGACAGGAAATCATGGGCGAGAGAGAGGTAATGTGACATGCAGTAAAGAACCTCCAGCCAAGATTTGAACCGCGGTCGGCGGCGTATATCACAATAGTTTTGTTATGCCATGGCCACCCCACACTAGCTTTGTGTCCCATCTTGGCCACCCCAGTAAAAATATCCTGGATACGCCACTGAATGGGCCCATTTTCGATAAATATATCGTTCTGTCTCTATCGTTATTTTGTTATTATTAGTGGTGGCGGAAATGCTGGTCGAGCCGACCAGCGTTTCCCTCGTTGCGAGTCATGAGAATAACGCCACCGAATCGCCGTTTATGGTCGGAACTACGACGGTATGTGAACCTCTTTGAACCTCTGACTTTAAATCTTGATGAATGAAAACATGAGTCTGTCTTGCGCCGGTCAAAGAAATGTACGGTGCACGCGGAGGCTCATAAATGTAGTCTGAAAACGCTTCGCTTTTCCAAAACTCCTCGTTGTCCCTTTAATTTGTGTAAGATTTTATCTGGTTTGATTTAGACAGACATCTTTCCTCTGTTAACAAGGCCACATCACTGTATAGATGAAATCTGTTCTTTACAACCACAAATTTCAGAATGTGTGAGATGGTTGAAAGTTTTCCTACCTATGAAATGTATTTATAGGTAGCCATTTCAGGCTAACTAACATCATTCAGAGTAACGTCATGCTAAGCAAATGTTAATTCAGGTCAAGTTTAATCAAGATGTTTAATTTGTACAATACAACTTACCAGAATCTGACACTCTGGTTAGACAGCCCAGTGCCAGAGGCCCCTGGCCAGTCTAAAGGTTCCTCTCTCCTGTCTGGATTTTTCTGGAGCCTGGTATTCACCTGCTTCTCTGGAAGGTCACTTCCTGCCTCCTGATGCTACAACCAACACAAACAAACAGACACACACATTAAGCACATACACAATTGGCTGCGCCACTTATCAATAGCATTTCCAATTTATACTTTTCCTTACATAAAAACTTACAAATCTCTGGTTAGACAGCCCAGCACTGGAGTTGCATGGCCAGCCTCAAGGTTCCTCTCTCTTGCCTGGACTCTGGAGCCTGGTACACACCCCCTTCCTTGGAATGTTGCTTCCTAATGCTACAAACAACAAATTAAACAGATGTATAAAGCAACGTATAGATTCAGCTGCACCACTTAATTTATATTCACAAACTATCATACAAAAATTCGATCACTTTCCCATATCTTTATATTTTTTCAAAAAAAAAAAAAAAAAACTTTCAATACTTTGATACTTTTGCCACAAATTCTGTCAAACTTTTAAGAATTTCAAAGACCTAAGGGAACCCTGGGAGTGTAGTGATCTTTTAGCTTTTAAGTGCTTTGTCCCACCTAATCCAAACTACGGTAGCCTACATTACTAGAAAATACACAAACTGTTGTTTACTGTAAATTATCTATAACAACTGTTATCAACAACGGTACCTTACTTGAAAAATGTATTAGTGTAGTTAACTGTAAATAATCCAGTAGGTAACCATTTTTGCTTTGTGGGCCCATGATGCATTGTATAAGAGACCAGTATCATACCGTATTTTTGAAATTATACAGTTTTGTACTGTTTTCAATGGTTCTAAGATTTATACTGGGCATTTTAGTTGAAAGTCAAGGCTTTCACAATGGTATTGAATCAAATTAATATTACAGACGCACACACAAGATTATAAATCATAATCTTCTCGACAAGAAACGTGACTGGGCTGGCTGCCTTGGCTCCTCTCTGAACAGAGTGAGCGCAAGGGACGACAATAGCAAGCAGGCTAAGGCTATCCTAGCATGCTATAAAGCTAGGACATTAGGGACAAAAATAAAAAAAAATATTTTAACGGACACAAGTCTGCAGGACTCACACAGGAGGGCTTGGGTGTTACACCGAGCAGCATACAGCAGTTTGGCCGCATTCAAATGATCACATTGTATGAACATTTATCACCAGAGAGCATAGCCTAACTAGCTACTTAGGCTAACCTTACCTCCTGCCATGAAACACAGGCACGCACGCACGCACACACGCACGCACATAGACCCAGGCGAATTAATAATGTTTTGGTGAAATTCATAAGTGGTGTCTATCTAGATATTAATCTTCTACATGGCTTTAGCAGTTAGGCTACATAATGTTAGCTAACCTTGGTCGGTAAGTAGCTATGTGTTTGTGACTGTCTGAACATCTCAGGCTAATAACATCATTCAGAGTAATGTTAGCATTATGCTAAGCAAAGGCTAAATCAGGTCAGGTTTAATCAAGACGTTTAATTTCTACATTTAAACTTAACTTACCGCAATGGTGTAGCCTCTCTCCACCAAGGTTGATGAATGAACTTTACTTGTCCACCGTCTTCTTCGTCCTCTTCTTTTGTTTAACGTAACTGGCAACTGGTGAATGGCTTTTAGATGCATTCCCGCCTAATCCAAACTACAGTACCTTACTAGAAAATACAAAAGTGTAGTTTACTGTAAGTAATCTAGTAAATAACTGTTTTTGTTTTGTGGACCCATGCTACAACAGTATACTACTGCATTTTTGAAATTATACAGTAATATACTCTAGTTTATAATAAAACTCCCATGATGCAATGCATGTTACAGTTTTATACTGTTGAATGTTTTTAAGTTATTTTACTGGACATTTTAAAGTAATTAACTGTAGGTTTTACAGCAAAGGCTAACAGTGTAGGCAACCCTGAATCCAGCCTCTTCCTCTGTACTCTTCAACTCAAATTAAGCGGAAAGCAGGACCAGCAGCAGATGCCCCATCAACAAAGCACCGTGACGAACTTGGCTCTCAGTCCGTAGCAGTGACGTGCTCTCTCAGTGGCTTAGTAAAGCCAGAGGTTGCCGTAGAGATCATTCATCTTAGACTTGCTTAACTGTTCACATTAACAGAAATTTTGACCAGGGGTGCCCAAACCTTTGCATGACACTGTACAAGCTTTTCCACAGTATGTGAGGCTGGGGAACTGCATGTCAGACACAGTGGTGAGCAGTGTAGGAGTACCACAAGGTACTGTGCTCTCACCTTACCTCTTCTCACTGTTCACTGCAGATTTCACATCTAAATCTGAATCTTGCCATGTTCAGAAGTACTATGACGACACGGCCATAGTGGCATGTGTGAAGAAGGGACAGGAAGATGAATACAGGGACCTGGTGGGGGCGTTCACATCATACATCAAAGACCAAATAAATTATTATTGACTTTGGCAGGTCCAAGAGATCCTTGCGGCCTTTGACTGCGGATGGGGTGGACATTGAGAGGGTTCAGTCATACAAGTACCTTGGAGTACACCTTGATGACAGGCTGGACTGGTCCGTACACACAAATGATGTGTACAAAAAGACACAAAGCAGGCTCTTCTTTTTGAGAAGACTCAGGTCCTTTGACATCTGTAATGTAATGCTGTGTATGTTCTATCAGTCTGTCATTGCAAGTGTTAGATTCTTTGCTATTGTCTGCTGGGGTAACAACATCTGGGTCAGGGACAGGAACAGACTAGACAGGCTCATCAAAAAAATTTAGCTCTGTGATGGGGGAGGGAGCGGAGCTGGTAGAGGCTGTGGTTAAGTGGAGGATGGGGTGTAAGATGAAGACCATCCTGGGTGACCCCCAACACCCTCTACACAAAACCCTCACAGGTCAGAGGAGCAGCCGCAGTAAAAGGCTCATCTCCCTGACCTGCAGAACTGAAAGATTGAAGAGATCATTTGTTCCTGCTGCAATTGTGTTATACAATACTTCTTAACATGTTTTTGTGTTCATGTTTTGTGTCATTTTTAGCTGCCTGACTAATGTGAATTTCCCTTAGGGATGAATAAAGTATCCATCCATCCATCCATCGTCTGTGATCAAGGCCATGAACTTCAGCAAGGTGACAGAATGATAAGAGTGAAGTGATGAAGTTACATAGCAAGGAGGAGACCCTTGGCTTTTTACAGTCCCATATATATTTAAATAGCAGCCAGTCGGCCCTGTAATAACGAGTAAGCCACAAGGTGGAGCAGTTGGTTCAGGAAAAATAATGCCTACAGAAGAAGAGATACCATGTTCTTGTTCAGAGTCCCATACTGTGATTTGAACCTACCTGCATGTTTATTGTCCAATTAAACATCCCTCCCGATTTTTCAAGACTCAGTGGTTACTAGAGGCGCCAACATCTGAACACCACTGGACTAATAAAGGTAGTGTCTTCAATAAAAATAGAAATCTAGGGAGTTATTTTTTACTGTTCCATGCATAGTATTTTTATTCCAAAATCTTGAATTTTAATTTTAAAACATGATCTGAAAAGGTGATCTGATGTATACTGCAGTGTTGTACTCCAGCCAATAAAAAAAGCTAACCTTGAATATTTATCATGAGATTTAAATAAAAAAAGTGTAGTTCCTCTCTGTGTGGTTGCAACTTCTTCTAACATACACTATTCTATTTCTTTTATAGCTCTTCTCGGTGTCCTGGCAGCAAATTAGCATCAACGATGAGATTGGTCTCCTGCAACTATTGTCATTCCTTGACTTTTAGGGGGAAAAAAAACAACAACTGACCCTTATTCTCGGGGGTTATATAAATTTACCATTATATTATTAATTTTCCCAATCACCACTTCATATCTCTGCGGTAGGTTCTGGGAGAAACCATCGAGGTGGCGTCCATTTGAAAACTATCACCATGGTATAGTGTGAGAAAGGATGGAGGGTCACACTTATGCTGCATTCATGTGGAACTGGCAAACAAACTGGATGTCATTTTAAGGCGGGCTTACACTGCACGACTATTCGTCTGTTCACATCTCAAACTGCACGAGCTTCCCTCTTCAGTCCTACGTCTCAGATCAGTCTCAGACCCCCACTAATTGCACGTCGTTCTACGATTGCGCTCCACCACGATTACCCTGCGATGCCGCTGAGATTTGTGCTGCTCTATAATTGCTCGATTGTAAACCTCAAATTGACATTGGTTCCTGATATTGGTTCCTATATAGCAGAGTCCATGTGGAAGATCAGACCGACAAACACACAGACAGACAGCGCGCATCACCTCCAAGGCCGGTGCTGCAGAGAGAGAGAGAGAGAGAGAGAGAGAGAGAGAGAGCGGCGCTCTCCAGCCAGCTGACGTGTAGTTCGGGCGCATGACGTCTGTCCGACTACCCATTTCTCCGACCACCCATTTCTCCGACTCCGACCATACATTTCTTTATTTTTGCGTCATCAGTCCGACCTCCCACTTCTCCGACTTAAGTAGCCCTAACCCTTAACCTTACCCTAAACCTAACCTTAACACTGTAGAATGGATAGTCGGAGAAATGAGCCGTCGGACTTGTGGGCAGTCGGACTGACGTATGCTCCCCGTGTAGTTCACCTGCAGCTCATCTGCAGCTGTCAGAGGAGCCTCGCTAGTTCTCTCTCTCGCCTGCACTTTGTTTAAAAATTCAGCTGATCAGGAGCCAGAGCACAGTGGAAGTGGCTGGTGTGTAGGCTCGCTATTTTATACTGTAACGGCAAGAAAAAATAATCGTCCTCAATCGCTGATTGTCTGATAGTGTGTGTACATTTGTCGGGCTGATCTTCCATCACGGACTGCGCTGCATTACTGATCATCACCCGGTCACCCTGTCTGTCACAGCTGTGGTCTAACTTCAGCTTGTCTTCCTGTCCCTCCTCTCTCTGTCTGCCCGTTTTAACTCCATCTGACGAAGTTCAGCATCACATTCAGGTTCATAAAGGCTCTGTGCTCTGTGCTAAAACAATCTGTCATGGTAAAAACTTGTCGTATGTGCAGAATCGTGACGTAGGACCCCATACATTGTCCGTCACGACGAGAAATTTTCTGGCATGTCAGAAATTAATCGGGAGGTCGGCGACTCGTCTTTAGGACGTCGGGACGTGACGCAGAGCCTCACTAACCATACATCCCGATTATGCTCACGACCCCGCGATCCCTCTAAGATTATGCAAATTAGGCTGCAACTCGTCTGGGACGAGAAAATCGTGGCAAAATCGTACAGTGTAAGCCCGCCTTTAGTTAATGAGAGAGGGTTGGTAAAACGCGGGTGATATAAACAATACAACTAAGCCATAACAACATTCTGTCACGTTTGTATTGTTTTGCCTCATGCGCACGGACCACTTGTTTATCCTGTTACGTGCGGGGGGCAACCGCCATTCCGACATCCCACAGTCCGACATAGGCCTCTAATTGTCTAAATGGCAACACTTAATTTTCTATCAAATGTCCCATCATTCCGACAATTTTTGCCTCCTATGGGCGGAATGACGGTATTTTTTTTTTTCTTTTTTTAAACATCCTGCCTTTCTGACAATTCCTTTAATAGTGTTTTTTTTTTTTTCCAACAGATTTTGCACTGGTTGGGCTCAGGCAATGAAGAAAGGAGTTGGTTAAGTTTAGTAGAGGCTAGACAGGCAGACTAGTCCCTGTCTGCGCTCTGCTGCGTAATTACGCACACTCCTCTATCAGCATGTCTTAAAGCCTTTGGAAACATGACTTTAAATAGTAAAAATGCTTATATTATATTATATCAAAGTCAAGTGCCTCATTAAGCATCCACAAAAGTCTGAGTGACAATAACTATTCATAACTATTAGAAAACCTGGTTTAAAAACAGTTAATTTTGCTATTGAGGCACTATTGAGGTCAATGGCGACCGTTAAAAAAAAAAAAAAATCGATTGATGCAAGTTGCCAGCTAACTACTACCAGCTTTCGTTTTGGAGCTTCATAAGACCATGCATAAGACTCATAACCGTCTTTGGTCGTAGTCTCACAGAAAAAAAATGCTTTTAACTGTCACTCATGTCTGTGTGAGCGCCAGGAGGGGCTGACTGACACACACACACAGACAAGGCAGGTCGCGCTGGAACGCTAATAAGTGCTAAAAGCTAATCGCCAATTTACACACACACACACACACCCCCAAAAAAAATTTAAAGGGGAACTAAACCCCTCAGTTTTGGATGACCTGCTCTAAGCTTGAAATTCAAAAAATGCCTTGATTATGGGCGGGACTCCAGGAGCACTCTACGATCCCCCCTCCCCCTTGCGCCCCATTCACACCCGCGAAATCACAAAGAGAAAAAAAAGTAATAAACACACATCGACACTTCTGCTAGCGCTAACAAGCTACTAACGAGCGACTCAGCACTAGTAGCGCGGACACTACTAGGAGAGGACGCCAGAGCCGTGACACAGCATCTACAGCTGATCCGCCGGCTCGTTAACTCGTTAACGGCTCGTCAGCGCCGGCCGCACTAACGATTCCCGTTCAGGCAGCTGTTAGCAGCCGTTAGCCGCAGCAGAGCAGCTAGAGTGCCTAGCAACCGTTAGCCGCAGCAGAGCAGCTAGAGTGCCTAGCAACCGTTAGCCGCAGCAGAGCAGCTAGAGTGCCTAGCAACCGTTAGCGGCAGGCAGCAGCCGGTGCTGATTGGTCGGGGAGCTGGTGGCCGGTGACGAAAGCTGCCTCCAAAACGTCATCTGCCTCCATCTCAGCCAATAGAAAAATTCGATTGTAATAGCCGTGTTTCAACCCATAGAGGGCAGTCACTCTACATTTTTACTACAAAATACACCAAATTGAAATATTTTGACTAAAATGTCAAAAGTTGGACCAGAATCAACTGACAACACTACCTTATACCCAAATACATTTGTTTTCAGCAGAAAAAAGTGGTTTAGGGGTTTAGTTCCTCTTTAAATAAACGGCTGTATGGAGAGAGGAGTTGTGAGGAGTTTTGGGCACAGACCATGGATGTATTATATTATCAGTGTAACCTCTCTTGTTCGGTATCATGGGTTAGAAGAATCGACGCCACACAGGTACAGTCAGGTTCATGTCGTTTACTGACAAACAGAAAAGCTGATGGTTACTTTGATCCTTCGCCAACACACAGCTCCTGCCCCCGGTCACACAGTGGACAAACACAGAAGGGGCGTCGCATACACATTTGATCGTATAGTGGGTATTTGATTACAATAAATATATTTAAAAACAATAATCCATTAATTATATTTTCTAACAACAAGAACAAAGAAAATACACACACATACACGTTTATATACTACGTTAACATGCCGAGGCCAAACAAAACGATACTTTGTACACAAAATGTAAACATACCTGACAAACAGAAAAGCTGATGGTTACTTTGATGTGTACGCCAACACACAGCTCCTGCCCCCTAAACATTACATAAAATACAATAAATAAACCTAAATAAACTGAAACCATATGAAATGAACGGTGAACAGCTGACCGTTACAGTAAGGACTGACAGTAACGGCTGAAATGATAAACATTGATATAACACACAAAATAAAAGATGACAACTTAAAAACCATTACAAAATGTGACAAAATCAAACCCGAAACGTATCATGTTAAGTTTTTCCTCCAAATTTGATTTAAAAAATGATAATCAGTAAAAACACACGGAGCTGTTTACAGTAGGCTACGTACCGGTCACACAGCGGACAAACACAGAAGGGGACGAGCGAACGCTTTACCGTTGCTAAGCAACCACCAGCTGTCAAAATAAATGACATAAAAAGCCTCGCATGGAAATAAAATAAAAGCAGCACAATAACTTGCTTGACCAAACAAACAAACAAGTTTTGACGAACTTCATATCGTATTTACAACCCTGTTACATCAGCACAGACAGACACGGCAGGTCACGCTGGAACGCTAATAAATGCTAAAAGCTAATCGCCACACACACACACTCCGGTTGACATGGCTCTGACTGTCAGGACTTGAGAGGAGAGGTGGAGCGACCGGGAGCAGAACGGTTTTGTTCGCCGCCACTGGGGGGCTGGATGAGACAACTGAAGTGGCGATTTATGAGTGGTTTGGATCATAGACTGTAAAAAGAACGGACGTAGCGTCCGTGACGTCACCCATTGGTTTTGGGGAGTCGTTTTTGTGACTCAAATATGACGGCCTGAACAGCGCCATGTTGGATTGGCCGGCCGAGTTCCCGCCCACTGGCCTCGAAGCAGCTGTCCATGGAGCTGCTCGGACCTGTCACTCAACGTTTCCGCGCCCTAATTGGCCAGAATTTTAACCTAATAACAGTAAAACGGTAGAGTTAAAAAAAAAATTCACCCCCCTCAGAGTGTGTGCGGGGGTAGAAACTATCGATTGAGACGAAAAAACGTTCTGACACCAGGCTTTTAACATGTTTACTGAGGATGTAAAGTCGGCGATTTTAACATGGGGCTCTATGGGGAATGCTCCCTTCTGACACCAGCCCCCAGAGGAATTCGAGGGGATTGCAGTTTTTTGAACGCGGAAGTGAGCTTCACTTCTCAGACCGACAACTGCCCCCTTGGTTTGGATTTATTGCGTAATAAATCCCAGAGAGGCTTTTGTGGATTTGGGTTTAAAGCCACTGGAAACCCAAATCCACAAAAGCCTTCTAACTATGTATTTTAGGGTCTATGTACATAACATTAAACATGTAAAAAATAATTAGAAATCAGTTTCCATCCAAATTCAAAATATTTGTCTTTTATTGGGTGGGGTTATCTCTGGGATTTATTACGCAATAAATCCGAACCACTCATAAGTCACGTCAGTTGCCTCATCCAGCCCCCCAGTGGCGGCATACAAAACCGTTCTGTTCCCGGTCGCTCCACCACACTCCTCTGAAGTCCTCACAACCAAAGTCTTTTTCGGGGTTAGAACCCTTTTGTTTTCCTCCCAGTTTATTATTATTTTTTATTTGTTGTCTGCCGCTTGAGCTCAAATTCCTGTGAGCTGGAATGAGCCAGAAAGATGAAATTTGGCCCGATGATTGGAAATGATGTGCATCAACTTTTATTAAAATATGAGCCCAGTCGGCCAGATGGTGGCGCTGTAATTCGTGTTTTAAAAAGTTTTTTGGGGAGGCCACGCCCACCACACCCTAAGTCTGATTGACTTGAGATTTTACACACAGGTCCAGCTCAATGTGTTACTGACAAGGTAGCATGACAAGCTTGGTCACACTAGAAACCTGAGGTTGTCTTCAATAAATTGGTATCTCTACTTTTGGGCTTGCTCAAAATTTGTGTGTGCTACAGTCTTTGAAAGACAGTCTGACCAGCAATCCTGGCAGCAATCACACAGGTATCATAAAACATTGGGGGGGGGGGGGGTACTATTTTGGACAGATTTTGTTCCAGGGATCATCAAAATCTTTATTTTAGAGGTAATAAGAATGCAAAAAAAATCCAGACTAGGAAAAAAAAAAAAGAAGGGCCGGGATGTGGTGCTTATTGTTGAGAAATATTTTATTTATTATTTTCTCATGTAATGTTACTTACGGAAGCCGAGAACGGCCACGTCCATAATATTTTTTTATTATCGTTTTCTCGTGATAACGACTTATTATTTCGTTATCTCGAGATAACAAAGTCCGTTTTCTCGTGATAACGAATTAATTTATTTCGTTATCTCGAGATAACAAAGACCGTTTTCTCGTGATAACGAAATAATCATAGAATGTGTCGTTGACATGGTTGCCTAGCAACATGTTTCCCCGGTGCAATCGCTTCTGTTTACGGGGTTAATATAATCAAAGACGGTTTATATAATACATCCATGGTAGCAGCTGGTTAGCCGCTGTATGTTCGTAGCAGGAGGCTACTAAAGCGAGTCTGTTGGAAACACTACACATCTACAGATCTAACGTAACAGAAGAGATGTTTTCGTGGGATAATTGCCCAAAACCATGTGTAGAACTCAAATCAGTGAGCTGATTAATGTGATCACATCATCCTGATTTCAGCCTTCAAGAGCTGCCACTAACGTTAGTCTGCTCTGAGGAGCTGTCAACAATGAAGTACCGGTAAATTACACTTAACGTTAGTTTGTTTACTGAGCTGGGTTTATTTAAGGGGCTACAGCTTAGCATAAACACATGAGAGTAGACTACGTTATGGCAGCTTCAGCTAAGGTAATGTTAGCTAGTTGCTGCTCAGATAAAGCTCATGAACACTGCTGTCTTGCCAAATGAACATTATGTCAGTGGTCGCAGGCAACAGGTGTCTGATGGTTTGAGATAAGGTTGTGATTTCTGACAGCAGCAGCAGCCAGTAGCTAACGTTAGCTTAGCTGAAACAGGATAGATGGGACCACCGGCCGGTAGCCCCTTAAACAAACCCAGCACAGTGACGTTATACAAACTAACGTTAAGTGTAACTTACTGGTAAGTTATTGTTGACAGCTGGTGTGGACAATAATCACACCAGTGAGTAGGCTAGAGTAGAAAAGTTAACTGCCCCATGCTCGAGCTGAACAGTAGCCTCCTGTTGCTGGCAACCATGGCAACCATGTCAACGACACATTCTATGATTATTTCGTTATCACGAGAAAACGGTCTTTGTTATCTCGAGATAACGAAATAAACTAATTCGTTATCACGAGAAAACGGACTTTGTTATCTCGAGATAACGAAATAATAAGTCGTTATCACGAGAAAACGATAATAAAAAAAATATTATGGACGTGGCCGTTCTCGGCTTCCGTAGTTACTATGTAAAAAAAAAAAAAAAAAAAGTTAAATAAACTGATTCATTTCATACTTTATCAACAGCTGATGGGAGGATGGACAGCCCTGGGCACTGTGCTCAATACTGCACATACACGGTTATGGACAACGAATCAAAGGACATCGAGTTTTGTCAGCACTGTAGCTTAGCACTTCCTTTGTAACAGCTGATGCTAAGCCACGTCCCTGGGGAAGCTTGCCAGAAGTTATTCTCAAAATCCTTTGAAAAAAACGCTCTGACTCTGTGCAGACAGCAATAATGCCTGCTGACGGCTTCTGCAAACCTCCTCGATTCTTCAAGAGAAGGAAGGGATGGACGGCGGAGTCAGTGGTTAGGGCATCGATGCAAGGAATGCAGTGGTGTTTTTCCTTGATCTTTTTCACCACAAAGCCCGCAATGTAACTGATAGCAGCCTCTTTGTATTCAGAGACTGCTTCAACATTTGGACAGAGTGGGTAATCGTGGTCAGACTGGGGTGGTTAAACAGGTTTCAGGTCAAACCTATGCATGGTGTTTACTGATGCAGGTGTTAGCCCAAGATGTTAGTGTCATCCATAAGGAGACAGTTTCCTGTTCCAATCTTGACGCGATGCTTAACCAGAAGACGCTTGTAAGCAGCAATTGTGTGGAAGTGGGATTGTTGTTGAATCCACCACGTGCTCTGACAGAGGAAAAGAAAAGCTCCAGGTGATCTTGGCTGAGCTTGTATGTAAGGAGATGGCGACATGGGGCACCTGGCTTTTCCACCAGTTCTTGGAAAATGTTTCGCACACTTCTTGAACTGGCGATAAAGCCAATGATGCATGTCCGTCGCTTCCCAGCATGTACAGGTACTCCTTTGGCATCTTTGAGATCCAGAAGCAGTTTTTCTGCTTTCAGCAGGATTTTTTCTGTGCGCTCTTTGTTGGTTGTTCTCATCGGGGCTTTGTATCCCTTACCCAGAGGGTTCCTGCTGTTGAAAACATCAAAAGCAGCATCAATGGTTCTCAAGAAGTCCACTGTTTCTTCACATCCTCTGAACTGTGGCAAATGCAGGTGTTTGTTGCAGTACTCCAGAGCATCAGCCACACTGCTGCTGAAAACTTGAATTGCAAGTTTTACCTTCATCTTCTGTCTCTCCCACCGTATGTGTGCCATCTTCAGCTTGTTTCCTAATCTTAGTCCTTCTGTCTCTTGAAGCTTGTTTAGCTCCACAATGTACTGCCACTTGATCGTACCTGATGGCGTTTGTAGTGAAGCTCCATCAGCCAGTGTGTTCCTGAGCAGCTTCATCGTGTGGCACACATCCAAAACCACATGGACAACTTGCGAGGTATCAGCAGGATGAGGAAATGAGGGCCTCATTGAATTTACATGTAAATCAGCACCTAGTGCTCTCAACATGGCAAAATGGTAAGATGGTCCGTCGCATGTCAAAGACACCCCAGCAATGTGAAGTCGTTGGAGGCATTCGCTGATGATGTTTGCGCGCTCCTCCCCAGTCAGTGCATCGACTAAAAAATATGCCACAGGGATTTTCCAGGATTGATCAACACCAACAGCCATGATAACCAATGCATCTCTTGCTGGTGGCAAGCTGTCATCAACTGTGCCACAGCCAAGATCTACATATCCATGAAATTTCCCTGCAGAATATTCCACATGCTTTCTGATGGCCATTTCATCCATCATCAAGGCACAAATTGTTTCTTTGCCCTCTTTTTTCCTGTCCTGCACATGCGCCTGTAATGCACAAAACGATGCCTTGGTAAATCCTGGGTCTGCAGAGACGTTGCTGTAACAGGTCCGGATGGTATCTGGATGGGGCAAAGCAAGGTCAAAACATTCACGCACATAAGCATAAGCTTTGGCAGAATAGAAGTGCAGAGTCATTGCAAATGATCGCAAGTCATCTGACACTTTGGACCTTTTTCCATGCTCCACTCTGGTGAGGATTTCCTTAGGAACTCCACTAAAGGAATTCTCTAACATCTCTGCACATCCAGAAGAAATCAGGCTTTTCTGCTTCAGGACACTGATGACCTCTGCCAGGGAATCTACTCTTTGCTTGAGTCTTTTTGTTTTTTCCTTTTCCAATTTCAATTTTTTTCTAGAAATTTCAAATTTTTCCTCCATTGAAAACAATTGAGTCTCGAATTGACATTTTAGTGATTTTGGGGATTCCCTCACACTATAGTTGTGCTCTGTGGTTGTAGTTTCCACTGATACACTTGTGTCTTGAATATTTTCTTCTATTTCGTCTGTAATACTTTCTACTGGTTTTGCAGTGTAATTGTGATGCAGAACATCAGACACAATATGGCTTTTGGATGAATCCTGTATCACAATGACACTGTCTTTATCCAAGACCTCTGCCACATTTTGTGTGTGTGTTTTGGTGCGTAACAGTGATCAGTGACATGTGCCTGTCTTACACTTACCTTGTGGGGGGCTGACAATCCCTTACCTTCCAGTGAGTAGACAAAGATTGTGGGCACAGCTGTTGAAGTGAGGCACTTTCCTCCACCGCTCAAAACGAAGCACTCCTCTTCAAAGTGCAAAGCACACAGCCTGGAGTTTTCATTGGGTGCCCAAGACTTCCGCCTCACATTGTCCAACCAGTGTCGCAGCCTCTTAACGTCACCCAAAGGAAATCTGTAAAACCAGAAAATGCTATTAAGCAGAGGTGGGGACTTGGACTCGAGACTTGAGACTTGACTTGGACTCGAGTCCCGATTTTGATGACTTAAGACTTGCTTGATCAAATCAAAGAAAGACTTGGACTCGCTTGGGACTTGATGCCAAAGACTTGAGACTCTACTTGGACTTGAGAGCAAAGACTTGAATTCGAGTCAAGTCACATGCAGCAAGCACAAATATTAAAATATTTTAAAAAGTGTCACATCAGTGTTATACTGTAGCAGCCAGCCAGAGATGTTCTATAAAACCCACTCCTGTTATCAGTCTTGGCTGTATAATTAATGCCAACACACTAATGCCTACCACACATAAAGATAATCTGGCTGATTTTGCCCCGATTTTCCCCCTTCCGACCAAAGACAAAAATCGCCCGATTATTTTAGGCTCTTGAGATTATGTTATGAGATTCTCCTGTAGTGTGTGGTGTTTTAAGATTTAAATTCTCCCGACAGACTCGTAAAGCGGTCGGCAGCGACAATCGTAAATATTAAACATGTTCAATATTTACGATTGTTGGCCCCAACAATCGTGACCGTTTGGATCAAAAGTCGTCTTGTGTGTGGGGGAACACGACAATCCTGAGTCACCGTCTCTTACTGTGGTTATACAGTTACATACAAGTGATATTCTCACATTTGAAAAAAAATAAAAGGATTAAAAACTAATTAAATGGCATTCATCATGTGTTTATTTACTGTATCTACATCTAGGTTTCTTTAATAAGATATTAACTTTTATAGATAGGCATTGTGTGTGATTCCTTTTGTCAGCCCTGTGATAACCTGGTGACCTGGCTAAGTGGACCCAGCCCGGCCCACAGAGCCGCAGCGGGGCAGACTCACACGCAGACGGGAGAGCATGCAAGCTCCCCCCAGGAAGGTCGTACGCCCAGGGAACGAACCCCCATTCACGGTTAAACCACCACTTCACGCTGGTCCACCACTCCATCAATCAAATGTATAAATTAATCAAAATTACTGACTCCAGATAGGCGTATTGTAGAACACCCGTAAGCATGGATCTATATAATAACGTTACATGCCCATAAGTGCCAGCTAGCGTTCGTCTGATGGCTACCAGGGATATGTTATATGGACAGATATTTAATTATACGGACTGAAAAAATAGTTTGTTTGAAAATATCATACCTAAACAACTGTTGTTCTTTGCAATCTGATCGATTGATGCAGTTGATGGCAGCACAGGACGGCATTTTGTCGTTGTTCGGGTCGATCACACGTCCAGAACGGTCCAGATCGGGGAAAAAGGAATGTGTCAGATTTGTGCATTCTTTTTAAATCTGATTCGGCTGTCAATCAACCGCCCCTCCCCCACACTGTCCAAAACTGTCACCCACACTGTCACTGCACACTGCACTGTACTCTACAGCGTGCGCGGGATTTTTCGAGAGGTAGGCTATATGCTTTTCATCTTTAAATCGATCGATTTTCGATATCATTATGAAACATCTGTATCAGCAGAAACTATGCAATGGATAAAATATATGATAACCATTAATATGGTCATCAAAGGGAAAAATAAAATCCATTTCATGTCATCTTGATCTTTCAGTGTCTTAACGAATAGTGAGTGACAGCCAGTTAGCTACACAATGGAGCCCCAACAGTCCAGTAAGAGAGCATCTGTGATTAAGGCATTAAACTTTTTTTTTATTAGGTCAATTTCTTTATAAATGCTCATGGGTCTAACACAAGAAATCGATCCTTTGTTCGACAGAAAAAAACGTGTGGATAATTGGGTCCAGTTACGTTCGGAGAGGAGAGGGAAGAGCCAGGGAGACAGTGGGCTCCAACCTCGGCCTGGACGCCCGTGTCCAGTGGTTTGGGTGGGGTGGCCTGAGGTGGCACAGCCTGCGCCCCTTTCTCCAGGAGTGCCTGAGGGGCAGGGCGGCCCCCGACGTGCTCGTCGTAGTCTGTGGCTCCAACGACCTGGGGAAGAAAAAGGGGGTCCAACTGGTGGCCGACATCAAGAGGGACCTGGAGCACCTCCACCACAACTTCCCGCTGATGACCTTGGTGTGGTCGGAGATTGTGGAGAGGCGCACCAGGCCGGCCAGGGTCAACAAGGCCAGGAAATGGGTGAACATGGTCAGGGCTTTTGTTAATGGGTTGGGTGGGTTTTCTGTGAGCCACCCTCAAATCAAATTCAACAGCCCTGGTCTATTTTTGCGCGACGGAGTTCATTTTTCCACTTCGGTAAATGACATTTTTTTTAATAACATTTTTGAAGCCCTTAAAACCCACTATCAGGTATAGAACATTTAATATGGGTTAGGGTTTTTTTTGTTGTTGTTGTTCGTTTCCTTTTTTGTTTTTTTGTTGTTGTTTTTTGGAGCAAGCACTTTTCCTAACCTGATAGTGGGTTTTATTGTTTTTTTTATAAATATATTTAAGCCCACGAATAGACCAGGGAAAGTGAGGGTGGCCTTTTTTGTTTGTTTTAACTGTTCACCCCAAGTTCTGTTGTTTTCATTTCGTTATGTTTTGTTTTGTAAATAGTTTGTACCTTCCTTTGTTATACTGTAAATAGTTTATGACCTTACTTTGTTCACTAGCTGCTGATTGTTTGCTTTGAGCAATAAACCAAACTTCTTTTGCGCTTGAAATAATGATCGTAATTTAATTTCTTAATGAAGCCACACACTCACTTGTTCACATAAAAAAATAAACAGACAAAAACGCTCTAAGCATAAGCACAGTCGAAAACTGTTTGCTCCTCCACTCATCATCAGCAACACCTGACAACAGCAACACCACACCTAGATGTGTAAATAAACATGGCTCCTACATTGTTCATGTTCAGTAAAAACATCTTTCACAATTACTTTGAAAAGCGTTGAACTGAACTGTTTTTATTGCCAAGAGCAGTAAAGGTCAGTTTACAGCACAAGGAACTTGTCTTGATTTCAGGCGCAAACATAAAGGTACCAAAAATAGTTTAAAGGGAGGGATAAACATAGAATTAAGAATTAAAATAAAATTAAAATAAAAACGAATTAATTAAAACATTCCAGTGCAAAACGCATGTAGCTACTATATGCAAAAAAACAACAACGCATAAATACACATATGCTTTATAAAAAAAATAGAATAAAGATATATACAAAATACTATTAAATAAGTTAATCGTGCAAAATGTTGTAGTGCAGTGACTGCCGATAGGTTTGGGGTTATTTAGGGGGAGCTGGGCCATTGTTCATTAGACTGACTGCAGAGGGGAAGAAACTTCTTGTGGCGTGAGGTCCTGGAAATGTTTAATTACAAGAATGATAATGGTTTGTCATTCTTGTAATTAAACATTTCCGTTGTACGGTGTATGTATGGTATGTGAAAAAATGACTATATAAGATATCAGGCTAGGAATAACACTTATGTTAGCCCATTCTCAGGTAATATCCAAACTATCACGTAGCTGTAAAAGAAACAGATAAAATGCAAAGTTAATTACGCCTAAAATTCGGACTGCATGATCATTAATAGACAAAAACAGATTTACCTACCGGCATTTGGTTGATAAATAGCCTATGACAGCTTGTGTTATTGTGGGGAATCCCATATGTGTTTTTTTTGTTTGTTTTTTTTAGATTAACCTTAATAAAAATGACTCATTTTATCCTTACTTAAAAAAAATAAAACAAAACAAATTAACCACGTATAGTCTATAACCATGACTTTGAGAACACCATCGGTTGATTTGCCCTATAAATCCATAATTTGATTGTGTAGATCTGTCATTACCGGTCTAACTCATCCACAAGGACTCGTTCTCATTGCCCCAGGGCATGATGGGAGGCCGCAGAGCATCATGGGGGGTGACTCAACTGCGCATGCTCTATGGGCCTGATAACGCGGAAGTAAACCCGGAAGTCAGGAACAACTTCCATTGAAATGAATGGCGGCCATTTTCCGGTCCGGTATCCAGTTACAGTAATATAATACATCCATGATATATACTGACTAGATGGCGCCTTCTGCTTCTCAGCCCAATACATCCATGTTCTCAGCGTACATCAATAGCGCCGCCATCTTTTTTTCTTTTTTTAAGCCTATGTTTTGGCTTTTCATGCCTTTATTCGATAGGACAGTTCAGAGTGTGACAGGAAATGGGAGGCAGAGATGGGGGGAATGACATGCAGGATAGGGCCATCCGACGCGGGATTCGAACCGGGGCTGCCTGCAGTGAGGACTATAGCCTCAACACATGGGGCGGGTGCTCTACCAACTGAGCTAAACACCACCCCTAACCCAATTAATCATTTGTTTGAGCGATTAGCAGGAAAGATTAGAGTAATAGGGAGATAAGAGACTATCATACACAATATAGCATACCGGTACTTTATGCGTGCTGACGTTAGCAAGCCAGCAGCGGCATATTTAATCATGTGGACAGGCTACATGAAGAAAAACAACAACAACTTGTGTTTTGTTTTAGATATTTAAGAATATTTTATTGATCAGCTGGCCTCCGATGACCAGAAAAACATCAATTACAGGTCTCTGATTTAGGGGCAAAATTACCTGATTACTACCGCCTTTTAGACGGGCATCACATCATATTCAAGGGATCAGTGAGACATTCACAGACCATCCACTGTCACCACGATGTGAAGGTTATGGTGAGAAGGGAGAGGAGCCAGTTTGTACAGGTCAGCTGTGACAGGGGCGTGCCTATGTTCCCACAGCCCTATGTTCCCTCAGCCCTATGTTCCCACTGGACTCTCTCTACCTATCTGGACTCTATCTATCTGGCCTGTCTAGCCTCTACCGGGTCTTTTTTACTAAACTTAACCAACTCCTTTCTTCATTGCCTAAACCCAATGGTGGGACCAAAGAGCTGTGGGAACATAGGGCCTAATTTTCAGTGACAACAAAAGTTAGAAATGTGGGAACATAGGGCTGAGGGAACATAGGGGCTGTGGGAACATAGGAATGACCCCACTGTGACTGCATGGCTGGCAGCTGCTGCTGCACACATACTGACTGTACGTAACGTTGCGGTCAAAACATGGGCAGTCCTCCTGAAGTAAGGGGCTGTGTATTTTGCATATAGTTTTGTTCCAAAGTTGGAGTATTCTGCTGATATTAGAACAGCCAAGGACAGCACACGTCCTCCCAGCCTTCCTAGACATATTCACAGAAGAGAAAAGGTCCACTTTTTGGCACTTGCATTCAAATGCCCGCTTCGTGCACAGAGCCCATAGCTGTCTGACTGGGAGCTGTCACCGCGTAATGGCAGCTGCTCCACTTACGGGTATTTCGCCAAATTCGTGTATATGACTTTATATGTAAGGGATAATGCCCGACGAGGTGTCCATTATCAGAAATTAATGGACGACGCGGAGGCGTGAACCGTCCGACGCGAAGTCCATTAATCTCTGATAATCGGACACCTCGAAGGGCATTATCCCGCTTATACCATGGTCACTTACGAGAAAAATACATATTAAATAAGTCAGTCATGATTTAATGTTGTTTTTACCGTTAAAATCATACGTCGACTCGTCTTTAACATAAGCGGCTGAGTGGACTATTTAATAACTCTCGTCGGCGATAAAAGAAAAAAAAAAGAGGGACCCGCTGTGACTGCAGCGTAACGTTACAGCCAGTGACTATCTGACACAGCCTGGTAGTTGATCAGTGAAGGGAGTCAGGAGGTGAGGTGACGGCTTAAATTTTACGTGACACAAAGTTTTTCAGAGGTCCAGTGCACTTCTTACCGCTTGTGTGTTTACAGACTCCAGTGCCGTGATGCGCTGAAAAAAAGTTGTTTTGGTCCGAGTGTCCGTTGCCCTGGTTACCAACAAGCGTTTGAGCCAGCGCAGTAATATTTAGAACGTAATCAGGCAATTTGACCGGAACATCTTTATGGGTGTCCATTATCACTTTTTAATGGACACCCCGCAGCCAATCAGAATCGAGGATTCACCCAGACCATGGTATAAGTACTAATATATGCTTAATTCGTAAAGTTAAAGGACAATTCTGGGCAAATTCAACTCGGGGCTGTATTTTCCTAACATTTTAGGTCTAAAAGAAAGAATCTAAAGATTTTTTGTTTAATTGCTCCTTCTTTTGCGGTAGTTGTGTCTGTCCCCGCATCGCCACGGCAGCAATGAATGCGAGTGGATGGAAGTTCCGCAGCTTAGACTGTTTACATCCCTCAAAGCCACAATTTTTTTCCACAGACAGCATCAGATGGCTACTCTACTCAAACATGAACTGAGAAGTTTGTCTTCAAGCAAGCCAACATGTTTCTAAAACTAGATCTAATTCAAAGTCTCGCGCAAGACCCAAGTTGACCCCCTCTGTGTGTTTACGTGCAGTCGGAAGCTCCCGTTTGTGTCCTAAACACAGGAATATCAACTCTTGACTTGCTTTAAAGGGACATTGTGTAACTTCTTCTGTTATCTATTCACGAAAATCGATTATTTGGTTCAAAAGTACGTTTTTCATTCATCAATAATCCCCACCATCAACAAACTGAAGTATTCCTTTCAGCTCTGAATTAGATGTTCATATCATTCATATCTACATGGAGCGGGTAAGCTCGGTGCTGGCTGCCATGTCGTTTCGCCATGTTTTTGCGTTCAGTGGCAGCGTGATGGTAGGAAACCACGGAGACACTGGAGCTGTCGGCTCAGGTCGAGGTGGCGTCTGTGAAAAGTCACCGTGGTAACGCAGTGAGTCGGAAAAATGGCCGTCGGTAACAAACCAGATGTCATTTTAGTCACAGAAGTCCAGAGAAAGCCGGTAAAACGTGGGTCAGGTCAACAATACCACATCGCCATGACAACGTATTGTCACGTGTATTGTTTTGCCTCACGCTGACGGACCACTTGTTTACATAGAGGCTTGTTTATGCCGTTACCTGTAGCGGCTGTTGTCCGTCTGCCTAAAGCCCGATTTCACGTGAATGCAGCATGAAAACTACCACTAGATGGGAGTAATTCCTACACAATGTACCTTTAAGTAAACAAACTTCTCGGTGTATGTTTGAGTAGCCACCTGACGCTGTCTGTGGAAAATGTTTACTTCAAGCAAGTCAAGAGCTGATATTCCTGTGTTTATGACAAACTGGAGCTTCCGACTGCACGTAAACACACTGAGCACGTCAACTTGGGTCTCGCGTGAGACTTTGAATTAGATGTAGTTTTACAAACATGTCGGCTTGTTTTAAATAAACAAACCATCTGACACTGTCGGTGGAAAAAAATTGCGGCTTTGAAGGATGTAAACAGCCTAAGCAGCAGAACTTCAATCCGCTCCATTCATCGCTGCCGTGGCGATGCGGGGACAGACACAACTACCGCAAAACTGAAAATCTTAAGATTCCTTCTTTTAGACCTAAAATGTGGAAAATACAGCCCCGAGTTGAATTTGCCCGTAATTGTCGTTTAAAGTGTAGTTTGTTTGCATTAAGTAGGCTACATTAAAAATGAGTTGTTAGTGCCTGAAAAATATACAAGCTTTATACTTATTTATTCTTACTGTGGAGAATTCTTACTGACCGTGTGCTCCAGCCTCCTTCCTCTAAATATGCTTAATTATACTTTTGGCTTTTTCCAATTACTAAATACTAAAAAATAATTTTCAGGTAGGCTAATAGTCAATATTTATCATTACTTTGCACATTCTTGCAAATGTATTACCAGTATACTAAAGTCTGAAAGACATGTGGGACAACTTCCAGGTGAAAAAATTTACTTTAATGTATTGTAACCATATCCAAATTATAATAGTACATTGCAAACAATACAAATACTTGTACTATCTCTAAATGTATAAACATTTTCATTATAAAACTTAAAACACATTTTCAAATATTGGTACTGTACTTTGGTACATTTTGTAGAAATAGGTCCATTTCAGGCAGCAAAGCAAACCTAAACATTACACATGAACTTTAAAGAACACTGAGGAATACTGAACAATGAAAAACAACATTCCTTATTATTGCACCTCTAACCCCTCTCCCACCATACAGAAACACACACACCACACATTATGTTCCTTTTTTTTGGCTGAACTCCTCATTGTTACACTTTACTCCGATGGCCGCGCCCACATCAGAGACACTTGTCTGCAGAAACTCTAGAAGAACAGCGTCTGTTAACTGAATAGACAAGAGTTACTGTATGTCATGCAGCATATTTATATTGAATTTATGAATTCATGTGCCATGCTCCGGCGTCCGGCAAAAATAGAAGCTCTGCGTGTTGTGGAGGGCGGCCGGATGCCAGAGCCATGACGTAGCGGAGCAGCAGCCGGTGGAAGCGCACACGTTGACTAGAATAGAAACGTATGTCTATCGAGCCATAGCCGTTCCGCATCCAGTGGAATTTTCCCGTAACTCTCCCTCTTTCGCTTTTTATTCTCCTCAGACAAAACTTTTAATTTCTTGCTGTTTTCTTGCTAAGTTGATGTAAGTTCTGAGAATATTATATGAAGGTTGAAAAGTTACGTAGTGTTGGTTTAAAGTTGGTTTTTAGAAAAATTTCCCGGTGGAGCATGCCCCCGGACCCTCCTAGGGGGTTGTTATCTTGTCACCTTTTTTACACTTATCTGCAGAAACTCCAGAGGAACAGCATCTGTTAACTGAATAGACAAGAGATACTGCAGTCACTCAGCATATTCATAGTATTTTTGAGGCCTTTTATTGACAGGTCACTGGCTGTAGAGACGAGAAATGGTGAGAGAGAGGGGGAGCAACATGCAGCACAGGGCCACCAGTGGAATCAAACCGAGAGGACGATAGCTAGCCTCGTAAACCAGCCGCACCCGGAAATGCATTTCATTTCATTTCTGAGGGAGAGTCTGGCCTCATTCCCCCTGTAAGCGTTTGGGGTGGGCAGGAGTAGTTGCGTTGACAGACAACCCCATTCAGCCAATCAGCAAGTTGGTGTAGTGACTGGGCTTTGCACCAGTCGGTCCCTGATTGGCCAACGTGCTGTGTCAATCACAGCGGTGACGCTGATTGGCTCGGCCTTCTGAGGGTTTCAGGCCAAACGCTTACAGCGGGAATGAGGCCAGACTCTCCCTCAGAAATGAAATGAATTTCATTTCCGGGAGCGGCTGGTTTACGAGGCTAGATGATAGCCTCTCTGTACATATGGCGTCTGCTCTACCCACTGAGCTACGATACTACTTCATTTTCTTCGTACATATGAGTCCCGAAAAGTTATTTCACCAAAGTAATTAAGTGGATCAGTCCTATCAACAAGGACTCATCTGGCTGACCTCTGTATTGCATGTTGGTCTTCATTTAGTCCAACTTTGTTAAGTTAAGTTAAGTTGAACCTGCAACCTACAAAGTAGTCCTATACTAGCTACAGTATTATCCGCCTTCTTGTAGTTGGCTTGGTTTACTGTAATGTAGAACAGGTTAAACCTACGCTCATTTCAAGATATGTCTGTGCACGTCCCTTTGAGTTAAGCAAGCTTAGCCTTTTAGTCTGGCTTGAGGCTTAAAGCAGAAGTAAGCGGAATATTCATCATAAGTCTTAAATAGTTATATCTTCCGACAGCAATCACTTACATAGAGTGTTTGGTCTGAAACACGGGTCTGTCAGTCACTCTGCTCTGCTGTAAGCCGAGGAGAAAACTTTCCTTGTATCCTGCAACCTTTATCCAATGAGGAGAGAGAACGGCATAAAGAGGGATGCGCGTGAATGTGGTGACGTAGGGACGAGGACCAATAGATCCACGACGAGAGCGGGGACTGCTAACTCCATCGGCTGACAAGAAGATAGCCAAAACGACCAGATCGCTTCCTAAGCCTTGTCTGTGAAACCGGCCCTAAGAGTAGTATTTAGTGAAATACCCCAGTGGCTTGCATTTTGGGAAGTGTAGTATTTCAGGGGTTTTGGAGACTGACCCATACAGAAAGTCTCTTTGCAACACTAGTTTAAACTGTCGCTTGTGAGTTTTTCAACCTCATGGAAGTGACATAAAAACATTGTTAGAGCATGTCTCCACTCTTATCTCTCAATCTTCTCTCTCTCTCTCTCTCTCTCTCTCTCTCTCTCGTCCCCACACACTTAGCTTAAACTGTGTTCCTGTGTGGAAACTGCAGCAAATTAATGGTGGGAACGTGCGTGTGCTGGACCATCTGTTGGTTAAAAACAGCTCGGCTCAGCTGCAGGGCTCAGGTCGCCTCGGACTCTCTTTTAGGGGGGACGACAGTTTATACATTTACCTCTGTGTGGACCGTTTCCACATTGATCAAACAAAAGCTGGATTTTTCCAGTTTACTTCTGATGCAGAGCCACCACCACCAGCAGCCAGGCTCTTATGCAACCCCACGCTGATCACCTCACCATATTTCCACTGTTACCATAACTCAGAGGTATAGGGGAGTGGGAAGAGAGTAGAAACATGGAAACAATTCAAGAGGCCCATGGTCTGAGCAGACCATAGAAGCCCAGAGAATTCCCTACAGAGTGATCCATCAGACAAAGTCACGCTTAACCTCGTTTCTTTCTCCCTTTTTTTTTTCTCTTGCAGAGGAAGAGGAGTGCCTCCACATGTGACATCACGAGAAACTTGAAACCGTCATTTTCCTGCAGCCCTCCCTCCTCACTGCCTGCTGACACATTTGCTCCCCCTCTCCCCACCCTCTCTCCCCGAGACGCTCTGCGCTTCTCTGCTGGGCTCCAGAAAACAGGACAGTGGTATCACCTCCCCAGCCCAAAGTGCACACTCTGATCCTCCAGGACTTCACCAGACAAGGTCCCCTCCTCTGGACCAGTGAGTCAGCTGGGCCTGTTTCTGGAGGTAAGTCCCTCCGTTCTTCTGGCTGGAGTTGGAGCTTCTGTGCTGCCACGTGTTTTGACCAGTTGAGAGACAGAGAGAGAGAGAGGGGATCTGCTCAGGAAGAGTGAAGGACCATGGGAGAAGAGTGGAGCTTTGTTCCAGACACATACTTGTGCTTTGGTTTTAAAAAGTTTATCAGACACATAAAAACAAGTTATGGACACAGGTAATACAGCTGTGCTCCAGATGTGAACATTCTTTTTTTTTTCTTGCTACACATTTATTTAAAGTAAATTAACTTACTATAAATAAGCTTGAGCATGATTCTTCCTGAGACACACACATCACATCATTTCCATCTATTAACCAATGAAGTTTTGTCACTTCTTTGAGACTTTGTTAACAAAGCCAGGGGGCAGTGTTGTTGACAGTGTTTGTGTGGCTTGTGAAGTGAGATCATCATCTTTTGTCATCTGTAAATATATAGTTTCCCATTTTATTTTTTTTATTATGAGGCTTTGATTTTTTTTTCACTAATATATGTGAAATAACATACATCTTTACTCTCATTGACGTGTCTTTGCTGGTATGAACGTAAGAAAGAAAAACACACACACACACACACACTTTGGAACAGTGCCAACGACAACAAAACAAACCGTGATTTGTTTTTGTTTTTTTACGGATTTGCTGCAGTAAATATAAGACTAGTTGACGTTGTTGTCTGCATGCAGATTGAATTAATGTGTGGTCCATTTAGAAAAGAACATTTATACACAGAGAAACAGGTGACAAGATTACATAAGATGTAAATGTACACATTCCTTGCTGGTAGAATAGGGCAGGGCTTCCATCAGGCACACATTGTACACTACATGCCCCGTCTCACCTCACTGTGGTGGATAGTTCTCTGTGCATTCAAAAAAGATATTTGAAAACACACCAGAAAAGTCAGAATAGTAACAGTCATTCACTTTCTCCTCCAGAGTGAGACGCCCAGATGGAGATAAATCTAAATTTAGTCTGTTTGTTGACTGCTGAGCTGGATGTTTTTGGCTTAGCTGAGCATAAAGACTGGAAGCAGGGGCAGACAAAAAGGAAAAAAAAGACTTACATGGTAATTGGAAGCTATAGTTGGTGTGTGTGTTTGTGGACAGCGCTGAGCAGTGTCTATGCTAAGCTAGGCTAACCACATACTGACTTTAGTTGTATTTTTAAACACATGAACATTGCAGTGTGTGTCTGAGGTGCACCTTTGACCGACTGCGACTCTTCTCAGCTCAACTTGTAGCTATGTTAGTGTTTTACACCAGCTGGTTTCTGTGGTGACCACATTAGGGTAATTAAACCCACATGTGGTCATTTAATACACACACACACTGTGCACTGTAAACAGTAAAGCTAAAATAGCTTGGTCCCTGTAGCATTAGCAAAGCTTGAGCATTAGATTTGTAGAAACTGGGATCACATGCTACAGTGGCACAGAGGCTGTTTTCTGTTTACAGCTGTTAAATATGACTTTGGCCAAAAAAGATTTGGCAGGAAGCTCCTGAGCCTGATTGGCGCACAGGATGGGTGGGTGTCCGACACAGCACAACAAGACAAATAATGTCAGGTGAGCAGGTAGCCACAAGAAACTGTTTGACTTTGACTTATATAAACTCTCCTGTGGCAGGCCAATGTCTGTAACATTAAGACCAGACAATGTCCTAAAGAGTTTAATGTATTCACATATTTAAATATCAGTATTAAGTCATGTGTGATGATCTATTTAATTGATTCGATTAAAAAGTTGTGATATTTGCCATTAACAACGACAGTTCAACCAAAACAAAACTTGATCAGGTCTCAAACACCCAGACCCCCAGTCTAAAGTTATGATATGTAACTTTTCCATATTTAAGTGTCTAATAATGACTTTACATATATTATACAGTATATTTAGTCGAGTTGGCTTTTTACATTGCATTTACAACCAGAGGAATCAGTGATTTTAACCATGGTACTAACCTGCGTCATTTGGTCGCCTGTTAACAACGGCGTATCCTCTTAGCTCATGTGTGAGTGTTGTGTCTGCCAGAAGCTCAAAATGGACTTTTATTCTGTTGCATTTTTAAGATACTCTACTCTTTTTACACCTTGGTTGTTTTAATCAGAGGGGCCAATGGACATCTGGATCTTAAGATACTGAAGAGAAAAACTAAGTTAAACCACTTTACTAGCCTGGTCTGACTGTTATGAAGAGGAAGGCACTTCTTAAACCTCTGTTTAAAAACCACCCAAATGTTCGGTTAATAAATATCAGAGAAACAACTGTAAGGTTACAGAACTCTCAGTAGTCTTGTATCTTTGGCGCAGCTTCAGCGAATCACTGACTTTTAATGTGAAAACCGCCTTATCCAGTGTTTTTACTGGTGGTAATTACCAGAGGAAAAGCTTAATGGATATGATGTTGAGGATACCAATTCCCATGATCCCACACTACTTCACCAAGTCTTATGTTAGTCTTATAGTTTTGATTGAGAGACCTCTACACACATGCACACATAAATGGAAGTCCTCCACTTTACATGGCAAAGTTACAAGTGTCACTTCTGAATCTACAGATTTATAAGCGGTGCATTCAGGGGCATAAATCTCACCTGACGTCTCTCTGGGAAACATTCGGTGACGCAAATAAAGTGCAGAGACCGTGAAAACAAGAAAGGTCCCTATGCACAGTATTTACAAATAGAGTCCATACTGTACAAAGTGTCAATGTCTGAGGACTCAGTTCGGTCATGTTTGAGCAGCGAGGTCACGCTCAGCTGTTATCACTCTGTCATTCTGAAAGCCTGCAGGGAAAACATGTCCACAACAGAGCAGAACCGAGACTTGGCTTCTCCTCTCTTATCTACAGAGCCACGTCGCTTTTTACTGGGTGTCTGTGACCCATCAATAGTGTGATTTTGATATGAAACTTGGTTCTGTTTGCAGCTGTGCTAGAAAATATGTCTGCCTGTCTAAAGTTTATCATCATTATTATTTTGAATAAACTAATATCAGCAAAATATATTTCTGTCGGTTGACGAATCAACTTATTGTTTGAGCTCTCATCAGATTTGCCTTCTTTGTAACACTCCAAACATCATAAAATGAAGATGAGGCCAAACCAAATGTGAATGACACAAAGAGCAGTGTTTTTTGTTTTGTTGGGGGCTCCATGGGCTCACATTATGTACTTTGATACTGATGACACAGGACTGAAGGTAGCTGCTCAACTGTTTGTGTAATCCTCTTTCTCTTTTTCACTGAAAGTCAACACGTGGAGTGCACCTCTGGCTACGAGGTATTAGGAAATTAATCACAGTTACAGAGAAGTTGTTTAACTGCTACGATCTCTTTAGCTTGGGCTGTTTTTAAAGGTCACAGTTTTATATCATTTAGCAAGGATCTGACATTTCCTGTACCAGTGTCAAAACATGTACAATCAGACCAATGAGGACGGGGAAAACTGTAACAGCTTCGTGTGAAAAACCTCTGCAGTTCCTTAAATCCCTGCAGCTCCTGAAGGCAGCAGGACTAATGTTGTTGTTACTCGCTGTTTTTAGACCTCTGCAAAAAAAAGCCAGTGAACCCTTTGGCGTTACCTCCAACTATCTGTAATCTGATCTGATCTTTATCTACACTCATCAACCATAAGGTGATTTAAGATTCAAATGAAAGTACTGATGATTCAGGATGAACTCTCACACTGTAGTTTCCTAGATCCTTAAAAACACGACCCCAAACATTGTAAAGTCTGGACTGGACATGCTCCAATCAGGACAGTAAAAGATGTCAACTCAAAAAAAGCCGCAACGACATCTATTTTAATATACAGGATACAGAAAATGTACAAACAATCATTAAAACATTCATGTCGTGGTTGAAAAGAGTCAGTGAAACGATCGGCTAATGTCATCAACAGAAGCTAACTGTAGTCAAGAGTTCTCAGACCTGGAGTCAGTGAAGACACTTTGACCTGCAAGAAAACTACAACATATAGAGAGACAACAACTGGTGTGACACAAGAAAGATCTCAGAGGAATGAGGAGGAGTAGCTGGTGTTTAGATCTTCATCAGTCCGCAGTCACACAAAGTGTCTATAAATGGAGATGAGTCTCACCAGAAGACAATGTCCCAACACCGATGATCAGTAACATAACCAAGAAGCTACAGGCTGAAAGGAATCATGGGAGCTGGTTAAAGGGATGGTTCAACATTTTGGCAAATTGCCCACTGCCATTATCCCTATAGTCTTAGTAGTTGGTCCGTTACCTTTAATTGTTGGTGCAAGCTATTTTTAGAACGGAGTGAGCTGCTCAGAGCTAAGCTACGCTATTGGGATTTCCCTCATCAAACTCATCAAATACACAATCCAACAACTCCAAAACGCTCTGGTGGACAAGTTGTGACCTGCACATTCACCACGCTATGAGATAATAACGGAACGTTACAAGACAGAGTTGTTTTTGAGGCAAATACAGAGACTGCTTTTCAAAAAACTGCTCCCTACGGGAACGCGTATCTGTGGTTTTACATTAATTTACCTCGAAGACAACTCTGTCTCGTAACGTTCCGTTATTATCTCATAGCGTGGTGAATGTGCAGGTCACAACTTGTCCACCAGAGAGTTGTTGGATTGTGTATTTGATGAGGGAAACCAAGAAATCCCATTAGCCTCCGTAGCATAGCTCTGAGCAGCTCCCGGCTCTGGTCCGCCGTTCTAAAAACAGCTTGCACCGACAATTAAAGGTAATGAACCTACTCCTAAAACTAGGGATTATGGCAATGGGCCAATTTGCCAAAATGTTGAACTATCCCTTTAACATCTCCCTTCATGAGAAGAGCATCATCCCACGTCAGGATGGGTGTGAACCAGCAGGAGAAGCTGATGATGATGCAGCAACACAATGACCCTAAAATTCAGCTCTGGACTGGACTGGACTGAACTGGACTGTGTCCCGGTCAGAGACCACATCTTAGTCCAGTTGCAACATTGTGGGGAAACGTACCGAGCAGGGAACCTGGGAATCAGCTCTTCAACGAATCATGGTCCAACCTGAACACGGAGCAGCTCTGATCAGCTGCTGCGTTCCAGTTACTGGAAAATAATTAACATACAAGGGTTCACTGACTGTTTCCACCATTACTGTGAATGTATTAACTAAAGACATGAAATATAATTATTTGTGTCTTAGGTAAAGATCAGATCAGATTTCATGACCAGTTAGTAAACAGAGATGTACTGACTCAGTTTCCATGGAGACGCCTGGTCATCACAGATGTCTCTCACAACTTTCTTTTCAGCAGAATTAGTGTCTCATTTTTTTAATCCTTGAAACAAATGAATTAGTGAACTATCTCACTTGCTCCTAGTCGTAGGAGGTGAGATACATGTTAATCATTACTAAAATTAGGTTGTTGGGGTTTTTAGTTTGTTTTTGTTTTGTTTTTTTATACCAAATTCTTCTTATGACTACCTGGTGGAAAATAATACTGAACACAAAATCCAAATAAAGATACATAACGACAAAAACAGACAAAGCGACAGTTAGGATTCATACAGGCTGTTACAGTAGTGCAGATAAACAGCTGCTTTTCTTTCGTGGCTGGAGTTTAGACGAAGCCTGAGAGTCACACAGACGTTTGTACACACACACACACACACACCCCTGTGTTAGAAGTCACACGTGTACACACACGGTCCCTCCATGACCCTTTTCCACCTCCCTTATTCACGTGTGTGTGTAGACAGAGATGCAGTTGTAACCAGTTTACAGCTTGATGGTGTCAGTGTCCTAGAATCAATATAAAGTGATTAAATATGTCAACATTATTCTTGATGAGGTTTGAAGTTGTTTGTGATTTGTTTCCTCTTTTTCAGATTTCACTTCTTTTCCTTTTTATTCTTGTGAAACCTCTCAACTATCTGAAGAAGTGACTGAACCTGTCTCCAGTATGGAGCTGCAGAAGCTGTCCAATGGTAACCACCACCACGACGCTGCTGTGGAAGGAGGGTGCGTATCCTGTGTGTGTCCTACTCTACACCAACCCAACATAGACTGGTTGCACATCGTGTATATTCATATTTTAAAATTGAAGAAGTGTTTTTCTTGTTTGTTTGTGGTGGACGTTGCAGAATCCCGCCAGAGAAAGAAAAGTTCCTGCAGCACAGTGATGGACCAAAGAGGCCTCAGTTCACAGATGTGAGTATGTGGCACGGAGATGCTGTGATCATGTGATAATAATTGATAAATGAGAGTGTCAGGGTCAGATATTAGTTACGCCCCGATCCACAGGAGAAGAATGGACACACAAAGTTAATGACATAACATACAGTATATTGCATAATAATACATTTTATTTATAAAAGTGCTCAAAGATGCTTACATAAAAGCAACAACACAATTAAAATACAGAAACAATGTAGAATAACAACGCAATTAAAATACAATACAAGTACAATGTAGAAGATCAAAAAGGGATATGAAATGAGATAGGATAGAATAACAGAAAATTAGACATATTTAAATGTACAGATTAAAGCCAGTTAAAAAAGGTGGGTTTTAGGAGTGATTTAAGGTGCGGGGGTCTGTACAGTCTCTGATGGGTTTGGGGAGTGAATTCCAGAGGGTGGGGGCGGCAGAATTGAATGGAAAAAAAAGACATTTACAAATACATAAATTCTCCAACATATCAAAATGAGACTCTTTCATGAAAAAGTCATAGATAAATTTTAGGGATGTAACAGTTTAAAACTAGATAAGAAAAAAACACACTCCTAAACAGGATGAATGCATGTACATGTATGTGTATGGATATACATCATTTTTTATATCATGTTACATGTTTCACTTGAAACATTAATAAGAAGATTCAGGTTTTGAGGATGTAGCTTATCACAATTTCAGATGAAACAAGAGAAGAAAGTTATACAAGTTATACAAAGTTATAAACACTCAACACGTACTGTTCATTCAATAAAAACTGGACTCATTGGGAGCTGTACTGGGAGCTGTGGTCACATGTCACTCCTTTTCAAAGTTAAACCTTGGTCTTTTAACTACATAAATTATGAAATGGAGAGAACTTATTGTAACCACATGCAGTGGGTGTGTTGCTATAGCAACTGACTTTGCTGTTCAGTTTTGGGATGTTTTGCCTCTGAGTGGCGACACGAATGTGAAATATTAAAGTGCATCGATTTCTACAAAATCTGGTTTGCATGACCTATGATTCACTCCTCCATGTATGAGTATTTTTATTAGAGTGGGTGTGGCTACAAAACATAGGCTACAGATGGGTCTGTCACTATGTATATGACTGACAATATTGAGTGTGTCTGCAGTCATCATATGAACTTCATGAACAACATTTCCTATTCATGCTCAGTGTTGGATTCAAACCATAATATTTGATGAAGCTCCTGAAAGTGTTCTAAGTTTAAACAGATTTTCACATGTGATGTTGTATCCTGATGTGAGAAGGTGAAATGTTGAATACAATGTTCCCATCGTATGTCTCCCTCAGTTTGAGGGTAAAACCTCCTTCGGCATGTCCGTCTTCAACCTGAGCAACGCCATCATGGGCAGCGGCATCCTGGGTCTGTCATACGCCATGTCCAACACCGGCATCGTCCTCTTCCTGTGAGCGCTGCAGATACATACACTTTGGTTCAGAGAGTACAACTGGACATGATACATACACACACACACACACACACACACACATGCATGTTTTTCTGTACATCAGCAATTCCTTGAAAACGACAGACAGTCGACAAACAGACAGGAAGAGTCAAGGTAAATATTGCACAACTCCCACGTCCTGCCACATGCAGTTATGTCATATGTGGACAACAGTTAACAGAGCCTCAGTGTGGTGGTGGTGGTGGTGAAACCAAGCTCCTGAAACTCTCCTCAAATAACAAACAGTGGACTATATTATCTATACTGGTATATGCAAACACGGAAAGAAGACCAGTGTCCAGATATAACCAACAGAACACAGCTGTGCACGTGTCAACATGTTTGCACTGTCATCATCATAAAATATCTTGTTATATATCTGAGGAAACTATTCATAAATTACTGAATATTTCCTATATATATACAGTATATATCCACAATGATCAATCAACAAATAAATAATTTGTGTCAAAGAAGGCGCATTATCTGTCATACCCCTCCCAAATTCAAGTAGGCTAAGCTTTATTGTCAGGACAAATTGCCAAAGCTACACAGAAATTAACAATAAAAGATAGTTGGGAACAAATCTATAGTAATGATCAAACATCAATAGACCCATAAAAGTACTGAAAACAGTTCTACTTAAAGGTCCAGTGTGTAAAATGAGGGGAAATCAGTGACATCAAGCATTCCGATTCTATTAATTATAAAACAGGAAGGTGAAATTCGGCGATCTGATTGGTTGTTAACCGTGATATAATGAGCATATACCACGGCTACTATTCTAAAGCCTTCAATTCAATTCAATTCAATTCAATTTATTTGAGGTGGGACAGCGCATGTTCATGAACGAAACATAAAATCGTAAACAGGCAGGATACAAGAAAGTGAAAATATCATTATCACAGAGCTATCACTCCGTGTCAATCACTCTGACTGGTATGAATGGAAGTTTGTTGTCATGTATCCATGACAATGTACTGTTAAATCGGTAGCAAAAGACAGTCTGTGTTTTTACGACATTAACAAATGGATTAAAGTAGTTGAATTCACATGTTTAAAGTTAACTTTCACCTCCGGGGAGGGTTAACAATGGTAGAGTGGACTGAGCAGTGACTTTCACATGAAAAAAAAGCAGAGGAAAAGACGTCTGGAGAGGTGGGACTATTGTTTCCTCAGTGGGGCTATTTTATTGGATAATATTTCTGGTTGAGTAAAAACTACATTAAATTGATTGCTTATTCCTCTTTCATATTGTCATTATTGGTAACTGTTTTATAAAAGCAATATATCACTTCAGTCCGTGATATATGCGGCATATATGGGGCGTTTTTCGGCCCGACGCGAAGCGGAGGTAGCTTAAATAATTCTATTATTTATTTATGGTTGGCAGGATTTTCCATTCTGTACAAACATGGTGGCGCAAGATGGCGACACTCTCTAAGCAAGACCCTTGCTATAAAAGAAGAATTATAAGGCTATGAAAACCAAACAGATGTTATTTTATAGTGATTATACACTTATACAAATATATTCATGGGTAGTATATTCAGATTTTGCCAATAAATCTTGACAAATATTACACACTGGACCTTTAATTCAGCTCCTGACTATACAGGACACATATGTTGTCTACATTCTCGTCATTATTCTATTGTTATCATCTTTTTTTTTTTCTTAATGCTTCACGTCGTGTTGTTTGCAGGACTAGTGCTACACAAATAAAGTCTGACACACCAACATAAAATCTTTCTTAGTTTCCCATCAGTCACTCCTGCCTCCTCCTGTCCTCTCTGCCTAGGGTCAAAGAAAAATATATTTCACTTCATGATTTGGGATTTTGTTCTGTGTGATTATGCAAGTGGCCTGTCAGGAGATGTGTGGTAAACCCCGTGTCGACCCCTGTGGCCTCTGCAGTGAAATGAAACTTTAAATATACGCACTGACAGTGGAGTGCGGCAACATGTAAGACGTGACAGCAATAACATGATCGACCATGTCTGTTGTGTTTTACAGGATCCTGTTGACGTGTATTGCTTGTCTGTCCTGTTATTCCGTCCACCTGCTGCTGCGCAGTGCTGGAGTTGTGGGTAAGGCTTTATGACATATGGGAAAATATCCCCAGTTTACACTCAGAGCTCTTGTCCAATGTCTTTGAAGGTGTCTGAGTGTCCTCCGAGTGGTAACGTGTCTCTTCTGTGCTGCTCTCGCCAGGTATTCGTGCCTATGAGCAGCTGGGCCTCAGAGCTTTTGGTCACACAGGGAAGATTCTAGCAGCTGTCATCATAACGTTACATAACATTGGAGGTAAGACAGTGGGAAATTGATGTGCTGTCTGAAATGTTTAGCCTATGTGATAAAAGCGGGTGGGAGCGATGAGCCTCGCTGTTTTGAGGGAACATGTGAAAACCTGTGGGATTTGTAGACTAATAAACACTCTTTCTTCAGGCTGTCTATGTTTTCCTCTCCTCCAGCCATGTCCAGTTACCTGTTCATAGTCAAGTATGAGTTGCCACTGGTCATCCAAGCCTTTCTGGGCCAGACAACAGCCCCTGAGTGAGTACTGTTTAAAAACAGCAGCATGTATAACGTCCTTACAGAAAAACCACATGAACTTCACATATAATTTTTCACATGTAAAAAAAAATTGCACATGGGAATCAAGTTATTGGCTCATGGGAAACATGTGGTGTTGGCCCAATTTTATGTGAATCACATGTGAATTCCCATGTGAACCCATTTTCCACATGTGCTCTACATGGCAACACATGTGATCACATGTAGAGCACATGTGGAAAATGGGTTCACATGGGAATTCACATGTGGTTCACAAAAAAAACACATGTTTCCCATGTGCAAATAACATGTGAAGTTCATGTGGTTGGTATCGGTGTCATCATGTGTGTCCATGACAGAAACAAAAGAGGTCCAGGATAAAAGATGAAAATGTAATTGTGTCTTTCTGCCACAAGTTGTCATCATTTCAACTTTTTTTTAGCAGTAGATTCATCTGTATTATAACATGAGTAACATGAGAGTAAGCAAGTGAGTAAGTGGTTCTCACCTCATCATAATGCACAGAGCAGGAAGGAAGTCGCTCTGAGGCCTTGTAGCACAAAACATAAAGAGAGAAAGCAGAGCACTGACAGCTGGGGCCAGATGCATAAAACTGTATAGACTCACTGCTAAAACTGTGTGTACACAAAACAAAACTGAAAAAATGTGCATGGACTGTCTTTACCAATCAGAATCATAATGACGTGCGCACACATGGTTCCACTTTATTAAACCCACCCATTGAGAAATTGGATGCATGTGCACAATGGTCATTTCCTCTGCCATCATTAGCCATAAATGGATCAAGACACGCCTCTTAATCCATCAGGTCAGACTTTTTTAGTGCATGCGCGATAATACTTAAGTATTTTTACCCACATTTTTCAATCAATATCTAATTGCACATTTTTAATACTCATATTACAGATAGTTCTTAGGTTTATATCATTCTTTTTTCACTGTATTTCTCTGCTGCTTAGCTTATTTAAAATAAAATTCTGGGACCGTACTTAGTTGTGTTCCCTTTCATACACTTGGTGCTCTAAAATGACAATAAATCTTCTTGAATCTTCCTTTTGCATTAATCAGCCACAAGAAAGACCAGACAGAAGCCCTGTGAGACAACATGTGTAGGCTATCAATTTACTTTAATAGAGTCACTCTAAAGGTAAAGCCATTGTTAAAGGGATTGTTCAACATTTTGACAAATTGGCGCATCGCATAATCCCTATCGTTTTAGGAGTAGGTACGTTACCTTGTGTAAAGTGCAAGCTATTTTTAGAATGGCGGAGCAGAGCTGCAAGCTGCTCAGAGCTACGCTATGGAGGCTCATAGAATTTCTTGGTTTCCCTCATCAATCTCATCAAATACACAATCCAACAACTCTAAAATGCTCTCGTGGACAAGTTGTGACCTGCACATTCACCACGCTATGAGATAATAACAGAACGTTACGACACAGAGTTGTTTTTGAGGCAAATGCAGAGACTGCTTGCCAAAAAACTGCTCCCGACGGGAACGCGCATCAGCTGTTTTGCATGAATTTACCTCGAAAACAACTCATAGTGTGGTGAATGTGCAGGTCACAACTTGTCCACCAGAGCATTCCTAAAACTATATGGATTATAGCAATGTGCCAATTTGCCAAAATGTTGAACTACCGGTATCCCTTTAAAACACGACAGATTGTATTATTGTTATGTAGTCTCCCACTTCCATCATAGGACAACTGAACACTGACTAGTTACACATCACATCACCACTGCTACACTTCATATCGCTCTGCAGATCTCAACTATCAGTTAAAGTCAACGTGGATAATGTGGTTCAAACTAAACGACCAGAGTCTACCACAAACGTCTCTGTACTGCAATTAAGATTACAAACCTGGGGAAATAAAAGATAATAATAAAGTTTGACAAAGATACATTTCTTTAAAAAGTCCAAAACAGTTACTGAATGCCTCATGATAATTGATAATAAGATTATTTCTCTTTATAAATTGTAAAAATAGTTTTTGCTGTCTTAATGGCAAACCCTTTAAAGATGTTTTTGTCTCCAATTGTTATGTGCTTTCACTTCGCTGTGAGTCCTGGATCACTTTGGAGGATTGTGATATACCTGGTCCAAAGTGTGTGTGAGGCGCCCACACTATCACACACTCCCCCTGTATTTACAAATACCAGATCTTGCGTGGGAAATGTCAAGAATTGTATGTGCGGGAACTAGCGTATGCATGCTTTCTGTGCACACACAGCGATTAATGCATCTGGCTCCTGTTGTGATTCAGAGGTTGTGTTGAACATGTGATGCAGGTGTAGGAATTTGTCAGGTCAATGTGGTCAAACTTGAGGTGAAGCAACTTGCAGACTTGATCCTTCACCGCAGGATGGTGTGTGTCCAAATAGACCCCAGAGTGTGTGTTCATGGTGATGAAGGAACAGTGCATTAGTGTGGCTCACACTATGATAACTTGTTCTTGTGTGTTGCTATAAACACGCAAGAATCGCACAGATATATCACAAGCATACATCTGACTTCCTGCCCCGCCTGGACAAGACTGTGTTCTTTTGACCTACTGTTTGTATGCTTCACTATGTGTGTGTGTGTTCTGCACGTAGCGACTGGTACATGAATGGAAACTACCTCATTATCATCGTCACTGCGTGTGTCATCCTCCCGCTGGCCCTGATGAAACACCTGGGTACGTCCCCTCTGCTCAACAACAACTCACCCATGTGTTTCCTCATTGTTTGGTGTGTCAACTCTCAGTCAAAATACTGGTCCTCTGTGTTATTTCAATGTCTTGATGAGGGTTTTTCTTGTGCTCTGCAGGGTATCTTGGTTACACCAGTGGATTCTCCCTCTCCTGCATGGTCTTCTTCCTCTCTGCCGTGAGTGTCCAGCTCCTCAGACAAAACTTAAAGGAGACATATCATGGCCCCTTTCCACAATTTAAAATAGTTCCCAGGTGTCTTAAAGACATGTCTGTGACATGCTTTGGTCAAAATCCCCCAAGGATCAAACATCACAGCTCTTTTCATCCTCTCAAAACAGCCATGTTCAGAACAGCTGGTTTCAGAGCCTGTCCCTTTAAATGCAAATGAACCACTGCTTTCCCCGCCCCTTCTACTGGTACCAGGTAGGGGTGGTATTATGCAAATTCGAATCCTAGTTACATCAGTGGAAGACAAAAGCTCGTAAAACCACATGGATTTCAACCTAGGGAGCCTGCACATTATAGATTTTTTTGTCAATTCTCACATTTCGGGGCCAGAAGGCAAGACAAACACCCAAATATATGTTAAAGAGCCTTCAAAAAGTGATATTTCCATAATATGTCCCGTGTGTGTGTGTGTGTGTGTGTGTGTGTGTGTGTGTGTGTGTGTGTGTGTGTGTGTGTGTGTGTGTGTGTGTGTGTGTGAGGTTCATATGAATGGTCAGAATATCACCTGCAGTAGATTCTGATCCTGGTCAGGAAAGCCAAATGTATTTCTACACACAAGCACATCACCATGTATGTGCATAGGAATGCAGCGGCTCAGGCGTTAAAAATACTGTGCCAGAGCAAAGTGCTGCTCTAACAGGATGATAAACTGATAAACAGAGGACAAGTTAAACCGACTCTTAACATTATAATCCTCCAAACGCACATACGAGACACCAGATCTCACAGAAACTTGTTCGAGAGAGATGTTGTCCCAAGTCCAACCCCCTTTCCTTGTTTTCCTGGTTAGGTTTTCTTTTTCTATATTCCCTTTGGCTCAGTTAGCTGCCATGTTTGTGAGTTGTAAAAATACAAAACATCAGTTTTTAGTGACACTTCCTGGTCTGCTCTCTCATTGGCTGTTGGGGGGCATTTCAATCTGAGACAACCCATTGGGAAAAAGAGGCTCCAACTCAATAAGTAAACACACAACACACCCGATGATTAGTCCAGTGCTCCAATTCAAATCTATTAACTGAGAGCTGAAGTTTTGTTTGTAAAAAAACAAACAAACAAAAAAACGAACTATCCCTTTAATGGTCATAGATATTATATATTGTTATGCCTCTGGAATGAGCACAAGATTCACGGACCACTTTACTGTTGGTTACTATAATTAAAAACGTCTCCTTTAAATTACATTCATGTCCTGCTACGTGACACCAGAAACTAAATAAACACCGACTTCAGCTGATTGTGATGGAAGGTGCAGGTGAGCTGTCGGTTCCTTTTTATAGACTGTCCTTTGTCTGGCTCCTGTGGTGACAGACAGAGACTGTTTTGTATCTGTGAACTAAAAAGCTGCATAAACCAAAAGATTATTTCTGACAAACAAAAAAAGAGAGGAATAGCACCCGACCACGTGCTGGTTTGTGGTTGTGAAAAGTCCTGGTGTGAGCTCATTCCTCTGCGTATCTGCACAGTAGGTTTAGTCCTGCTGGCTGTAGCCAGATTGACAGGGGTGAGTTACCCTCACCAGCTGCTCTGTGCACTGTTTGACCCTTTGGAGAATGTAAGCTGTAGCTGTTACATGTAGTATATCAATTACCAAGATATATGGAGACATCAAGTGACAGAACCAGACAATAACTGGACTAAAATGTCTGTTGTTTTATAAACCAAGCAATCCTCCATAAGCTCTCACTCTCTGTCACATCAGGTCATCTACAAGAAGTTCAACATTGCTTGCCCTCTGGAGGTGTTTGGCAACTACTCGTCGGCCGCTGACATGCCGGAGGACACGTGCACCGTCAAGTACTTCACCATCAACCAAGAGGTCAGAGACGAACTGCCTCCGTTTTCATGCACACACACACATCAGGAGCTGAATTTGAACTGTTCGTTTGTGATGAGTTTTGCTCAGGGGACAGCAATGTGCTCTGAACACGTGTGCAGTCAGAAACTATTTGTGGGTGCATCATGTTACACGCAGCACATGGCTGGATGTGTTTCAAGTTCATATACTTCCTGGAAAGCAGTCCTGTGAAGTTCCTGTGTGACTTGATTTGCAGACGGCGTATACCATCCCCATCCTGGCATTTGCGTTTGTGTGCCACCCCGAGGTGCTTCCCATTTACACCGAACTCAGCAAGTAAGCACACAGCACACACTCTGTTGGATTCTTACACTCTGCACCGCACATGTATGTAGGAAGTGAAAACACACACTTTGTGGAACTGTGGAATAGCTTTTTAAAGTTGCTCTAATACAGCAAGTCTGTGATGTGACCAAAAATCTTATAAAAGAAATTAAATCACAGTGGCATTGAAATCATAGTGAAAACAGTAAAAAAAAAAAATTGAGAAAAAACATAAATAAATGAATAAATAAAATGTTAAAAATAAAAGGATTAGTTCACACAAACACTCCAGATGATCTAATCCACTTTATTATACACTGAATTTATTATACTGAGAAAAAAAAGCTATTTCTTACTTACTTCCATTTTTCTGCTTTTATTTATTTATTTTATTTTTTATAACAAACATAAAACAACACGTATTCAACATGAAACTACAACAAAACATAACATATTTAACAACATACATCTACAACAAAACAGACATACAAATAGATCAAAACATATAATCAGAATGTGCATAGTACACACCGGTATCTCTTCACTTTTAATACCTGCACCATAAATTCATATCATAACTCAAATAGATAAATCATTAAGTAATTCACTCTATAGCAACCCCCCCCAACAAAATATATTGTTAATTAAATTATTGATTTTATTATTTATTTAGAATACAATAGAATATCTTTATTGTCATTGTGCAAAACAACAAAACTGGAATGCAGCGCTTGGTGTGACGATAATAATAATAATAATAAAAAAAATTGTACAAATAAATAAATAGTAAGAAATAACGTAAACGCATTTCTATATTTACTTTTTTCATTACTTGCTTATTTATTTAGGATCTATAGCAATTATATTAGTATATCTTTAAATATACCTCAGCTGAAATTCAGTAACCATGCTGTGTTGCTAAGACATCTGTCACTGTGTTTCCCTGAAGCCCGACCAAGAGAAGGATGCAGAATATTGGCAACGTTTCCATCCTGGGCATGTTCATCATGTACTTCTTCACTGCCACATTTGGATACCTGACTTTCTATGGTGAGAGTGATATGTCTTTAAGTCAGCTGCCAAACATAGCTGAGTGTAATGCCACCGACAAGTCACACATTCTGTGTGTGTGTGTGTGTGTGTGTGTGTGTGTGTGTGTGTGTGTGTGTGTGTGTGCGTGCGTGTGTGTGCGTGCGTATGCAGGGAACACTGAAGCAGAGCTGCTCCACACCTACAGTAAGGTGGACCTCCTGGACACTCTGATCCTGTGTGTGCGACTGGCCGTCCTGGTGGCCGTCACTCTGACTGTACCCGTGGTCCTGTTCCCTGTGAGAGCATGTCCGCCCTTCACACACACATCCACACATCTGATATATCTGACATGGACATGAAACACTTGTGTCTGTGTGTCTCCACTAAAAGAAACAGAAAGTAAAGTGTGCATGTAGGAATCTCTAAAAGTTGTTTATTAAGCATTATTAAATACTTATTATACCATTTCTAAAACATGTATACAAATTAGGTCTGCAATTCATAAACTCAGCTATAAATCTTTACCTCTAATTTATAAAGATTGTATTTTCATACTTAATAAATGATGCATTCAGCATTTATAAATCAAATATTAGATACATCATAAACCATATAGACTTTTATGGGGTAACACTTTACAATACGGGTCCCTTAATTAACGTTAGTTAGTACATTATTAAGCATTAATATATAAACTAATGTGTTAATTAATGCTGAGTAATGCATACATAATGATAACTAATTACATTATTCAACTTTTAAATTCATTAACTAACTTTGAGTAGTAAATATTAATTAACTGCTTAATTAACTAATTACTAATAGGCTACATTAATTAATGTGTTTCCTAATCCTAAGTAATACATAATAATGATTGTTAATATATCTGTAAGCAGTTAATTAATGCTTAATAATGTACTAACTAACGTTAATTAAGGGACCCTTATTGTAAAGTGTTACTGTAATAGTATAGTGATATATTATGTAAAAATTCAAACATTGATGTGACATGACGTGGTGACATCACTGTTGATATAGTGACTACATACTGTATAGGGGTTACTAGGCTAGGTAGGCTATATATCTGCTTCCTATCTACTTCCTGTACATGTGTCACATTAAACACTTTTTAACGCAGGAAGTGGCGTGTTAACTAACGTGCGTGTCTCTGCCAGATCCGCCGTGCCCTCCTGCAGCTGCTGTTTCCAGGGAAACCCTTCCACTGGGCCCGTCATGTCGCCATCGCCGTGTGTTTGCTGTTTGCGGTCAACCTGCTGGTCATCCTCGTCCCTAACATCCGAGACATCTTCGGCATAACTGGTGAGATATTGAAAGTTCAGACTGGACCGACACAGCAGACCAGTCTGAAACCTCTGTGTGAAACTGGTCTGGGGTCTGAGCCAGGGGGCTCCTCTCAGATGACCTGTGTTGTACGGTGCAGTGATCTGTTGTTCCTCCTCTGTGTGTCTAGGAGCGACCACCGCTCCCAGTCTGATCTTCATCCTCCCTGGACTCTTCTACATCCGCATCATCCCCACAGACCAGGAGCCCATGAACTCCAGACCAAAGATCCAGGTGGGTTTCAGGCAGAGGTGGATAACAACTTTTTTTTTTGTTAACAATTTTTTATTCGTTTTTCATATCAATATATAGCAAAAAATAAATAAATAAATAAAAATAAATAAAAAAATATAAAAAAAAGTTGGTGGATAACAACTTAAAGGTGTTAGCTACAAGTTTAATTCCTCCCGGCCAGTAGGTGTAGCACTCACATTCGCCCAATCTCGCTCCAACCTTCAGTTGTACTGGTTATCATCATGGATCTATTATAAGGCATAATAATATAATACATCCATGGTTGCCATGTACGCAAGGGAGCGGCTAGTAGCTAAAGCTAAGCTAACGCTAACCGTATTTAAGGAGCAGCAGCTCCGGTGTTGACAGCAGACTGGAAACACATCTGAATCATTTCACACTAACTCACCTGCAGACGAACCCGACAAACCCGCAGCATCACGCCTGCACCGGTAACGTTACAGTACCGGCGTTAGTTAGCATTAGCATTAGCATGATGCCATTGCCACAGAGCTATCAGGATCTGGCCCTTGAGCTCCGCCTCATGGACCAACGTACTAATGCTGTTGGTACAGAGATCATTTAATGCCAACGTTGTCAACGTAACCAGATGTAGCCTAAATATTTATATATTTTGGGCCCATCAAAATTTACAAAACAATTATTTATATACTATTAAAAAAAATCTGTAAAATTAATACTTTTATTCTGCACCCCTCTAGATGTCTAAATTATATCGTTTTGATGAAAAAGTTGCAGCTTTAAGTAGGTACGAACGGTAGGCTACTCTCGTGAAGATTAGAAGTAAGGGGTGCGCAGGGCGGCAGAGATCAACATAGCTACCTCCGCAGTTAACGATGACGAGGAAGACACGGACGACGTTACCACAGGAGACAATTTTGTAGACGCTTTATTTATAGTTATGTTCTCCGGCAAACGCTAGACACTTGATTCCCTCACTCTACATGTTTGCTCAGGTGTTTTGTTTTTTTTGTTTTATCATACCACATCTATTTCATTCACCTGAAAGACAACAAGAGAAGCTTCTTTTTATGCGTACTATAAAAATACTTTGTACTTTAATTGTACTTGTACTTTTGATACTTGAGTATATTTTTTCACAAGATACTTTTGATACTTAAGTACATGTGAGCTACTTTAAGACTTTTACTCAGGTGGGGCGGTGTTTGGCTCGGTTGGTGGAGCGCCCGCCCCATGTGTTGGGGCTGGAGTCCTCGCTGCAGGCGGCCCCGGTTCGAGTCCCGCGTCGGACGGCCCTGTCCTGCGTGTCATTCCCCCGCTCTCTGCCTCCCATTTCCTGTCACGCTCTCAACTGTCCTATCTAATAAAGGCATGAAAAAGCCAAAAAATATACTTTAAAAAAAAAAAAAGACTTTTACTCAGGTGATTTTCTTATGGGTGACAAAGTCATTTTCAGTTATGGTATTTGTACTTTTACTTTTACGTTTTCAAGCACCTCTGGTTGCAGGTTTCTGGTATAGATCCCAGCCGAACTAGTGGTTCTGTACTGACCGTCTCTTCTTGGGGTTTCAGGCCGCCTGTTTCACAGCACTGGGCTTCATATTCATGACCATGAGCCTCACATTCATCGCGCTGGACTGGATGAGCGGAGAGAAGCGAAATCTCGGTGGCCATTAAAGTGCTCCCCCCCCGCCCCCCACCCCAATCCCTACAGCTACAGCAGCCCACCGCTGCGCCCCCCTCCCCCCGCGGCCCCACCCGACCCTCCAGTCCTCTGGATAGGAACGATTGAACCTAGTGCTGGAGGGCTCAGGGCTTTGGTGGGACTGTTGTCATTAATCATATGGAGAGTCCATTCCTTCCTCCAGAGTGTGAAGAGGAGACCGCTCTCGCCCCGTCGCCCACCTACAGGTTGATCTTCACCACCATCAGTCATCACAGGCGGTGTCCCTCTGTCCTACATGAGGAGCTGCTCAACATGTTGACCACCGACATCCCTCAACCGCTGCAGGCTGTTACGAGCTGATCATGGTCTAACTGAAACATTGAAAGAAAATTGGGCAAATTTCTTCAATTAAAAAAAAACTACAAAAAAACATCTGTTTTTTAATTATCAGCTAAGTTTGATGGAGAAAAAATATTTTTGGTGCTGCTGGTGCTGCTTGACAAAAATGCTGTTTAAAGTAAATCGCATCGTGGTGTTTAACATTGCCGTCCAGTTGTTTCTGCTCCTCAAACGAGTGGCGCAGGAGCAGGGGAACCGAACAAACGCTTCCAGATAATTCACTTCAGTAGATGATGCTGCTGTGTGTACGATAATTCTGCAGAGCAGTGTTTGGCAAAACTGGAAAAAAAAAAAAAACATCATCAATCACGTCCAAGTCTGACATGATGACGTTAATTTTATACAACTGTGAATTCATTTGGACAGCATACAGTATGTGGATATTGTTTAATAAAAATCACAAAAGATGAAACCTGTCTGTTTGTCATTTAAAATTTACCAAAAATACATTGTTTCTCCTGCAGTAAGATCATTTAGAAATTCATTTTATCAGCACAGCTTTTTTTTTTTTTTTTTTTTAAGATTGTTTAGTTTGTTTTCTCCCTGAAACACTTTTTTTTTTTTTGTCAAACTTCCTGCCTGTTCCTGCTTAGCTGTGCTTTAACTAGAAAACAACAAAGTGAGTGTCCCAGAGGAGTGACACATAAATATTGTTTTACATATAAGACAACAATAAACTATTATTGTTCAGGCCACAGTGACACTCCAGTTAAAATAGTAATGATATAAAAAATAACATTTTGATTCTTTAAATCTCAGTTCCAAAATTGTTTAAGGCCCTCCTCTTGTTGTTGCCCTGGTAACTACTTACAAACACCAGTAGTGGGGCAGTAATGCAACTAAAACTAATACTCTTTCAAGGGGTGTTTGGTGGTCAAGTGGCTAATTAGATCACGTACTGTACCATGTTGGCAATGTCCAATGCAGTGATCGTCGGATTGATTCCTGACCGTGCTGATCTCTACTGTGTCATTCCCCCTGTCTCTCCATTATCCGAGCAAAAATGCCCCCCAAAATATACATACGTATATATATAATTATTTTTACTTTATTAATCCCTAAAGGGAAATCCATTTGTCTGTCTCATCTACCATTTGCAGAAGCATTAAAAAGTTTGATGGCAGTGGGTACAGAAGATCTTCTGTGTCTCTCTGTCCTGCAACAAAGAGAGTGGAGCCGTCCACAACCGTTACTTCTTTGGTCCATCAAGGTGTTATGAAGTGGATGATCTGTGTTGTTCAGGATCGCCTCCACCATCCTCATAGTGTATCTCTCCACCACTTCCCCCTGAGAGTCCATCCTTACTGCGATCATAGAGCCAGTCTTCTTGACAAGCTTATCTAGCCTCCTTACCTGCTTTTTCCCCCAAACTTCCTCCCCAGCAGACTGCAGGGTAAAATAAAACACTTGGAAAGGGGAGGAAAAGCCAGCACACCCACGATCCCTTGGACAAACTTTTATTACAGGACAGGCAAGCACAGACATTTCGACCGGATCGTGAGTGTGCTGGCTTTTCAGTTTGTTGCTGCCGTGCACCTCCTTAAGTTTCATCCTTTTTTTTTTAGGTGAGTGCTCGCTTCACCCTCTTTTTTAAAATAAAACACTTGCCACATATATACGGTATACTGTATATAGTAGTTAGGGGATGTAACGGTTACCGGTGTAATGATAAACCGTGGTAAAATTAAGCCGTCCCACGCACCTTGTCTGTTCAGGGTTTTTTCGGTGGATATCACCGAGCTTGAAAAAAATTCCAGGGTAAACACTGGTGTGTGTGTTTGTATAAGTAGTAATAACTATTTTTAAACATTTTGAACAAATTCAACAATACCGTGATAATAATGATAACCGTGATAATTTTGGTCACAATAACTGATATGAATTTTTCATATCTCTATATAGCCTTTGCAATATTAGGTATATATATACACATGTGTCACTGTATATATACATGTCAGTAGCTTCTGAGTAATAACTGGGTGTCGTCTGAATGTACAATGCTGTATTGGGGTGTTCGAGGTTGTAGATGACAGCAGGTCCATTCAAGTTTGTAAGGCATCTTTATTTAAGCTGGTGCCATATATACAACAATACTTTGCTGATGGGGCTGGACAACATCATTAATGGGCTACATTCAAATGCCATTCACTCCACATACTCAAATATAATCATGACAAAGGAAGTGCTAATGTCTGTCTGCTTGTGATAAAAATTCCAACATTTGATTTTGATCTTATGAAAAGGTTTTCATACAGAATTATGAATGACTACACGATTGAACAGAAGAGGCCTGACAGCACCTCCTGCTGCCGACTCTTACATTTCATTGGGCCCTGACCCTCAGAGAGCCACCCACCCCCAGAGATCACTCAGATGAAAAACTAATTGTCCTCTCCATCCATATATCCACCCACTCACACATACAAACATGTTGTGCATTAAAATCCAGATTAGTTTCCATGGTACAAAAATCAGCTTGGCTCCGATGGCAGCAGAGGGCGGTGTTAATGCACAGCAGTCTCTTCACTGGAGAACCTGGAGTGCTGTTTCAGTCCCATCAGATCCATCTTCAGCTCCATGTCTTCTCTACAGCTTCAGCCTGAGCAGGCGGAGCAGCGCAGACCACCGCCACCTTCAACCTTCCCGCACTTTGGCGGCGAGTGCAGAGTTCTCCTGACGGATCGCCTTGTAGTCGTCCAGAATCCTCTCCAGGTTGGCCACAGTTTTGTTCCCGTTCTCCGTCTCGATCTGTTTAAGATGCAAGTGAACGAGGAAGAAAAGTGTCCTGTTAGTTTCACTTCAAAACAACATTACATTGTAAGATACACACGTTGGATTGAAAAAATAAATACCACTATTGTTCGGTACAGAGGGGCTGTTCTGGTACAGCTTAGTGCAAACACCAGGGTAAAAGGAAAAAATACATCACAAAATTTTAGTCTAAACACATGGAGCAGGATTTCACTTTTCTCCGCAACAATGCTTACGGCTGCTTTACTGTGCACAACCTGTGGACCAGGGCCCTCTGGTGGCCCAAGCAGGTATTGCAAGATGGCAAAACTACAAATTTGGTCAAAAGATAAAGATTCCAAATACAATTATAGCTGCTGCGCAGCGATGGGTCGGGTCCGGGCTACTTTTGGGCAAATTTAGGCAATTCTGAGCAACAAACAGGAGAATAGGAAGACAAGACAGTTGACCTTATAATGTTCAATTTGCATCAGTTGAGGATTGAACCCACAACCTCGGGAACCAAAGACCATTGTCTATCGCACTGAGCTAATTGACAAGTGGCAGTTCAACAGTGGCTTCACAAATTGAGTAAGCCATTCACTGTCGTGTAGGCAGATTTGAAACCACAGTAAAAAGAAAAATCAGTTTTTGAGGTAAAATAATGATATGTATTTGTCAAACATCTACTATGAGTCTAAGATGTTAGGAGGCTTCGCACATGGTCCAGTCCAAGCTATTTGGATTTTTAAATTTAGAGGCTTGCTGTGATGCCACCATTAGGACAATTGTCTCGTGTTTCGTGTTGAGGACAACTGACATTTTGATCTGTCAACATCATCATCATCATCACCCTTGCTGGGTCTCGAACACACAACCTCTGACACCAAGAACCAGCTCCTAACTCGCTGAGCTAATTGGCTGGTAGTGAGACCTGCTGTGTAGCTTCATTTATCCACTCAGGTGAGTCAGTGCCCGGGCAGCTGTTGTGATGAAATGGTCAAAATTTCAGAAATTCAGTCATCTAAACAAAAATCTGATAATACATAAATTGCATCTGGACAGCATGAAAATGTTGGTGATTTGTTTTTAATGATAAGTGTTTTGCTTCATAAGAGAAAATATGATGTTTATAAATTCCACTCTCACATTGACTGCTGTTGTTCCCATGAGAGCAGAATTCAAAATGTTCTCAAAATTTCAGTTTTTGAGATAAAATTCTGATATTTGCCAAACTTCATCAACCATGACTCCAGAATATTGTCATTTTTTTTCAGGAAGTTTTAAAATGTATTTATCAAGAATTTGATGGTATATGTTTACAGTAGTGTTTACAGTCAAACGTTTTCATGCACTGTAGGCTCAATTTTTGCTTAATCAAAAATCCGAGAAACAAGTTTTGTGGAGGACAGTCTGGAGAAGCTCTCTAGCAAGTTTGGTGTCAATTGAGCAAAAATTGTGGGAGGAGATACATTTTAAAAGTTTCACAGTTATTGAAAAAAACAGAGTGATGGACTTCATAATTTGTAATAAGTTTAAGTGGACAAAAGTTTCAGCAGTATTGAGGCTACATTGTGGTGAAGTTTCAACACTGTAGCATCTACCGTTGGTTTGGTAGTTTTTAAATTTAAACGCTTATTGTAGGGCACATGTCCTTGGAGTTGAGTGAATCTGGCATGGGACTGGACCTTTGTGCAAAGTTTGGTGAGTTTTCGCCCATGGGAAGTATGACTTCCTTGGAAGAAGAAAGAAAGAAAGAAAGAAAGAAAGAAAGAAAGAAGAAGAAGAAGAAGAAGAAGAAGAAGAATTTCTAGGAATACAATAGTGTCCTGGCAGCTGCGCTGCCCGGACCCTAATAAAAATGAAAATTGAAAATTGTTTAAAAATAATCTGGTCTTTATAAACATTTCATATGTTGTTGTTTCTGCAGATTGAACCTTTTCCTAGTGCCGACAGCAGCCTGACATTAGCAGGTCTTCACAGGTGTTCGTTTTTTTTAACCTGTGAAGCGGGGACCAAAATCAAAGCATTTGAATTTTATCAACGTATCTTCATCTTGTTTTATCTAAATGCGTTACATGTTATATATGTAAGCAGTGCTTACTGAGCTGGGTAAACCACATCCAGCAGCTTTCTGTACTGAACACAGAAATGTAACCGAGTAAATGAATGAATGACTGAATGAATCCCACCTGCTCCTCCAGATCTCGAATCTCTCTCAGAATGGTTCCCGTGTCCTCGATGGTTTGGATCAGCTGATTACAGTTCTGTGGAGGGAACAGGACGTAAACATGACATGTGACACACTTCCCTGAGGAGCTGCGGGTAAAATTAAACAACATGAAGGAATCTTGAGCCAACACGGCGACGTACTTCGTGGAGAGCTGCCAGGTACTTGTAGGATTTGCGGACAGATTCGTCTTTTTTGGCGTCCTACATGTGACAAAAACAAACAAATAATTTTTTTAAAAACACATCATTTACATTTTCATAGTGTTTAATAGTATATCCCTCTTTTGGGCCCAACAGTTCATATGTAATGAGCTAAACTTTAAACCTTAATTTCAGCCTGACTGCTCCATCACAATGTTATACTGTAATTATTACACAGTGCAATATTATTTATCATCATGATTATTATTATTATTATTATTACTACTATAACAATTATTATATTGGCTCATGTTGCATTGAGGCCAAAAAACGTTGTACTTGGAATAAACTCTAGACACTCGTCAGAAAAACGAAGGAAAGGAAAATGAATGGTTTTGGACTTGTCCATGTAAGTAGACGACTGCACTATGTTGTAAAGGTGTACAACACCATCAACTGGAGTGTGGAAAAGAGAGATAATATAGATATAGATAGAGTATATAGATATGCACTGTTAAAGAGAGTTTGATTGTGTCCTTTCTGGTTAATGAAACATGCATCACTGACTGCAAAGGAAATCAAAATATCGATCCTGCCATTTTATTTTATTACTTTGTTGTTGTGTTATTTATTTTACCATCTTTTGTTTAATCCAACTATTTATCTACTTACTTTGGTTAATTTATAACCTGTTTTCTGTGGCAGCTGTTTTTGTTTGTTGATGTTGCTGTTGTTTTTTTGTCCTTTATAACTATGGATTTGTTTCAATGATTTTGATTTTTGTGAAATTTTATATATATATATATATATATATATATACATACACACATATATATATATACACACATATATATATATACACACACATATATATATACACACACACACATATATATAAAAAAGCTCGACCTTGAAGATCAGCTCGTCAGTCACAGCGAACGTCCGGTCCAGCTTTCCTGTCAGGCTGTTGATCTCTTTCTGCAGCTCCTTAGTGTCCGACAGAATCTGCCACGGAGAGTCAGTGACATGTTGGTGACGTCACATCATTACAAAAACTGTTACTTTATACATGTTGTGTCTGCTGATTCGGTTTTACCTTGGTAATTTCCTCTTTCTGTTTCTTGATGTTGCTGACGATCTCTAGAATCCTCTGAGTGTACGCTGACCGAGAGACGTCCTGAGGGAGGTTTTCCAACTCTGTCACCTACAACAGAGGAGAGATGATCCGGTCACACACACACACACACACACACACACACATACATTGAGTAGATTCAACAAGGGGCCAAAGGACTGACAGCTGAGACGTCTGTGTCTGACCTTGCCGACCAACCCTACTGTTTGACTATCACAGGCCATAACCTTCACATTCTTACCAATAAATAGTATCTGAAAGTGTTTTTACCATTGAGCTCACCATATAGTCCTCTATATAGAATCCACTACGTAGTGAGTAGGGAGGAGTGACTCAACCATTTTCATTGTTAGCGTGCTAATCTTCTCAGCTCTGGTATCATCACAACGGTGTGTGCTAACGAGGCTAAGAAATTATGTGACGCAGGGCTACATGTCGAGCATTGAACTAGTATTAGTATGATAGGAAGTTATAAAAAAACTGCACGTTATCATCTCCATTTCCAGGCGACACTGAGTTCAACTATCGCAGCCAAAAACAGCCAAGTGCAAGAAGTGAGACGCTGCTTAAATAACAACACTGACAAGTTTTCCAGTGCTGCAGCACAAATTCATTTTTTTGGTAAATCCGATCAGATCCTATCTGCATGTGTCCGAAGTTATCGGCTGCAACAATCAGCATGAACATCCGAGCCTCGCAAGAGACAGTGGCTGGGCAATACGCTACAAATACAATGTGGTTGGACCACTTAGACCTATGTGAAACAGCATAATATGGGACCTTTAAATAAACTGCTAATTGCACAAAAGCGACAGAAAAGGAGGCGACTGCTGAGCTGTGCCTCCTTCCATGCTGCAATCACCGCTGGAATGACGGTGGAACAGGCTGCTCGGTGCCAGCAGACCAGCGATGCCTTCCGTCTCTCCTGAACTGGGCTGTCCATCTTGTGACGCACTGCGGGTGATACAAAAGATGCTTCCAAATCCTATTTGAGCGACGACACCGTTCGTATTGAATTGGATGCTCATGTAAAGTGCCTTGGGTATTTTGAGAGTTATTATTATTATTATTATCTCTACAAATCCAAAAAGAATCGCATTTGAAACCACCTCCGTATGCGGTTTGAATCCGTTTTGGAAAAAGTCGGATCTCATGTGGTTTTTGGCTGTTCAGACTGTAACAAAATCTACATCTAAACTACATACAATCTGGATATGACATAAATGGGATTTGGAGTAGCAGTGTGAACAAGGCCTTAGTGCAATAAAGATCAGTAGTCGTCCTCTAACTTTCGTTCAGGTGGTCATTACCAGCTGTTTGTACATTTCCTCCTTCTTCCTGGCCTCCTCTGTGGACACACGGATTTTGTCATGCAGAGACTTGATCTCAGACAGCTTTCTGGACGACTCCATCTGCGGCAAACAAATACAAACAAGCAAACAGAATTTAAATTTTTTTTGCTGGAATAAACTCTGCGACACATTTCCTGTGAGGCACCACTTACGTCCCGGTTGCCGCAGATCTCTTTGAGCCTGCGGTGCTCGTCGATGAGCGGAGCGCGGTGTTTCTCCCACTGAGCGGCCAGGTTGACCACCCGCTTGGCGCTGGCCTCCACCAGAGCCTGGAGGAAGGATCACACAGGTTCACACCGAGTCTGAGCTGAGCCAGGTTTCGGATGTCGTGTCTCCAGTTACAAACTGACGTCACTGACTCCGTCCTACCTGAAGCTTCAGCAGGTTGTCGTCCGCCTCCGGCAGCAGGTCGATCGTCTTCTTCTTCACCTGCATCTTCTCCTCTTTCTCCGAGTTGCCCATCTCTCTCTGCTTCAGCTCATCCAGCACCTGCACCACAACACATCGCAAAACACAACACAACTCAAACAACCACCACTCATTTGTGTTCATTTTGTTCTGCTGCTAGTGTGGTGAATGTGGAGGTCACAACTTATCCACGAGAGCGTTTTGGAGTTGTTGGATTGCGTATTTGATGAGTGTGATAAGGGACAGGGGACCTGTACCATTCACCTCCATTGTGTTCACTGAGCAGCTCACGTCTCTGCCCCGCTGATCTCAAAACAACATGCACCGATAATTAAAGGTAATGAACCTACTGCTATGACTATAGGGACTATGGCAATAGCCGAATTTGCCAAAATGTTGAACTATCCCTTTAATTATTTGGTTACCACACAGGATTTGGGGACAAAAAGCCATTGTAGATGATGATTCTTCTTTCAGTAGCCCAGGTACATGTGAACATCGCACCATGATAAACGGGTGTGTGAGTGAGTGCATGTCCTCCACATGCGCGTCCTAAAACACACAATGTTCACTAGAGTGGAGCACTGTAAAAACGGTTACGGCCTCATCACTAGGCTACATCGTCTGAGGTGTGTGTATACTGTATATGTTTTACCTGTGTGTTGGTGACACTCATGTGTCTCATGTCGGCGGTTAGCTGGCTGACGTCGCTGCAGAGCTGCTGGAGCTGCTGCTGGAGTGAAGCCAGTTCCTCCTGCTGGCGCTGCTGGATGTCGCCCTCTGACTGAAGCCTGGAGGGGATGGAGTTGGTCACTGCTGCCGACTCCTGAACACACACACACACACACACACACACACACACAGATGCATTCAGAGACATACAGCTGTTAGAAACCCACATTGCAGACCGAGACTATCGTGGTGTTTTACTAAGCAGGATTTCTCCTGTGGCTATGCTACATTTTTACCTTAAAGCAGAAGTAAGCGATCCAGTCGTTTTGGCTAATGCTGCGTTCCAGGCAGGCTTTTGAAACCGTAAGTTACAGCTTCAAGTCACAACTTACGACTTTGTAGCGTTCCAGGCAACCCGCAGCTCGCGTTTCTCCGACATGATGCCTGTGAAAGTCACTATAACGGCCACTCGTGTTTTTCCGACCCGTGAACTCGTACCAGTTCACAGGTCGAAAAAACACGAGTTACGAGTTGCCTTGAACGCACCATAACTTCATTGGATAAAACTTGTAGGATACGAGAAAAGTTTTCTCCTCGGCTCAGAGCAGAGCAGAGTGACTGAGAGACCCATGTTTTGGTCCAAACACTCTATGTAAGTGATTGCTGTCGGAAGATAGAACTATTTAAAAATATTGCTTACTTCTGCTTTAATTAAAAGCTCCGGAGTAATTGTGATAGTTGTGATCGTTAACTTCATGACTTGTGACTTGTTACGAGTGAGAATGGAGGCTCTCTGTCTTCCACCTGGCGTCTCACGGCTGAAAACCAACCTTGTAACATCAGTGTAGTTACTCAGGTCGCCGCCCCGGTGTCCCAGCTCTCATCTCTGCGCAGCGCGGCACAAACGTGCTCCGTAACCCGTAATCTTTTGTTTATGACGGTTACGGTTATGACGGACTACACAAATATACACATCGTATCCATCGTATATGTTATATAACGTTATCCACCGCTCCATGTATTGATTTTTCGCCGGCTTTGTTGTTAACAAATGCACATGGTCAGGAGGAGGGTTAGCAAAACAGAGGAAAAGCGTCCAGACTTACATAGTTCCTCTTTAACTACAATACTATAATTCTACAGCACTTTACCTAAGCACATCTCTACCTCGCACTTTACATCAGAAATAACCTGTTGGAATGTCTATCTATGTTCTATGTGTTGTTTATGTTGTATAGATGTTGTTTATTAGTTTAGAGGGGATAGAGCACATTAGTGAAGCCCCTTCACTGTCCATTTTTAAAATGGCTTTCAACCCAGTATGAGACTCAGCTCTTGTTTTAGTCGTATGTTCTATTCTTATTGATGTATAGCACTTTGCACTTTAAAGTGTTTTATAAATAAAGTTGAGTTGAGTATGTTACTATTTTCACTGTATTGGTGACTGGGACGTCTGAATTTGTCTTCTATGTAATGGACTACAGATGGGAAATAGCTCTCTGCTAAATGGAACAAGCATCTTTACATTCTTTTGTTTAATGTCTGTGTACATTGTCCATAAATCAAATAAAAAAATGTTAAAAAGTATTTTCGCTCCTCACCTGTGTGAAGGTGAACTTCTGCGTATGGGTGAAGTGGGTCCCCTTGGTGAGGACGTGGTCGGAGGGGGCGGAGGACTTGAAGGCCTGCAGGAGCTCGCACAGGTCAGAGGCCGAGCGAGGACCGCCGAAGGCACTTTCAGAAGAAGGCAGCGCAGCGGAGCGGAGCTGCTCCTCGATGCGTTTCCGCAGTCGGGTCAGCTTCCGTGACTGGTACTCCTGTTCCAACAACAGTCATCAGATTAAAGAGTCGAGAGAAAACCGACAGGCAAATAAACACGGCTGTAGAGAGAGGGGGGGGTTTATTGCCTGTGGAGAGAGGCGAGACAGGAGTCCTTGACTTTTCCACTCGTTGTCCCACTCCTGGGCGGCGCTCAGCTCGGCAGCGTGCTGCTCCAGTATGGAGGCCACCACGGAGGCGTGGTGGGAAGGCTGGGCGGTCACAGGGGGAAGGATGTCTCGCTGGTAGTCGTTCAGTTCTGAAAGCGAACACACACACACACTGTAACGACTTGCCTGTCATTAAAGTCGTTTGAGAGGATGAGGTCCTGTATGTTTGTGTGACGAAAAGTCACCTACAAGTAACTTTCAAACATGTTGCTCTCCTGACAGTTAATGAGTTGCTTTATCAAAAGCTATTTGATCATATTCTTGTGTGAGCAACGCCTTATGACTGTGCCATCCCTGTTCCAGCGTGTTAGTATCATGTAGGTGAAGAAAAAAAATAAAGGTGGGGCTAAATTCAAATTCAAATTACATTGTCAAATTGTCTTTGTAAAAAAATTCCTCTGACATTTCTGACATTCTTTACGCTGCAGGACGATTATATGGAGAGCCACGATCCACAGAAATCAGCCTGTCCGTGCGGTGGGAGGCCTACCTTTCAGATGCTTCTTTCCTGGATCTTTAGTGCAGCTCGGTGAACTGAGCGGCTGGACGTGGAAGTTGTGCAGTGCTCCTGGACTCTAAACAGGAAAAACATGGAACCTGTCAGGAAATCAGGTTGAGTCTCTCTGGGCAGGTTACATTTCAGTAATATCACAGCTACATGTGCTCAGTACAACGCAGTCAGCCTGCACCAAGATGAGCAAGGTGCAATTTAGATACAGCATTTTGACAACGGGCTTTTGAGATGCATCACTTTCTTTTTGTCTGTATCAAGATGTCAGTAATACAAGTAGGAGAGAACTAGAGCTGTGTTGTATCTGCGAGTCATGAAAGAGAAAAATGTGCTCTAAAGTGCCACATGTAAATGTCCTCATTATGCATTATTGATTTGCAGTGATGGGAATAACAGCATTACTAACGGCTACTTTTTTCAGTAACAAGTAAACAAAAAAGTTACTGTTTCTCCCGTTATAACACTGTTACTGTTACTGACAATAAAATGTGCCGCTACTTGACTCAAGAAGTCCAGACACAAAATATTACACCCATTAAAGGGATTGTTCAACATTTTGGCAAATTCAAACACAATGGAGGTGAATGGTACAGGTCCCTCAAAACTCATCAAATACACAATCCAACTACTCCAAAACGCTGTTGTGGAGAAGTTGTGACCTGCACATTCACCACGCCATGAAATAATAATGTAACATTACAAGTTGGAGTTGTTTTCGAGGCAAATGCGTAGCCGGAACTACATTCCAGACACAGCTGCTGGGCGGAGTGATTTCAAAAGTGCAAGTAGTTCAGAGAATTTGCTTCATGTGTCGAAATGTTTCATAATTGCACCATTATTTCACTCAAGAAGTCCTGTCACAAAATAATACACCCATTAAAGTGTACTTTATATATGTACACTACACTTTTTTTTTTAAGCCCATCAACTAGTCGTAAAAAGCTGTTTATCTGGAACTAACCAACTCTGCAGTATTCTTCCGCACAGGCAGGCTCCACAACATAGCTGTCTGACTGCAGTGAGTTGGTTAGTTCCAGATAAACGGGAGGTTAGGGGGTTAACTAAAGTTGTAGCTTGATGTGTCAAACAAATGCAGTTTGACCTTTTCCCTAACCTTAAACAGCACGGTGTTCCCTTGAAAACCGCAGTGAGATCAAAATCCTATCACTGATGTACATGCACTTGGTTACATTCCACCACTGATCATATTCTGCTATGTATCAGATTTAGGCTGAAATCACATTTAAGAGAAATCACATTTCACCAATCACCCAGTTCATACTACGATACCCATAAGCCTCAGCTGCAGACATTGTTTTCAACAGTTGGTTCATCTCTGTGCTGATCATTCAGTCCAAAAGTTAAACTGAGGCACTGACGCTAACGGCCGCTGCTCAGTCTCGGTGTGCAGGTCATGTTCACAGCTTTGCAAAGTAAATACACACAAGTTTTGGAAATAGATCTGGCTTTGAGCAGCAAGTTCAGTCTAAATATGCCTGAACTGGCCATTCTCCCAATCCTGCTGATCGACACCAAAATGCAACTTTAAAAGAGTTTACTTGTGTTTCACCGTGCAGTGGCAGTCTGCAGTTTGTAGGCAGCCAGGGGACGGCCAGCTGGGCTTTGATGGCAGCAGCGATGGCTCTCTGGAGGACCGCAGATTTACCTGCAGGACGACACAATAAACACTTGAGGGAAAATGCATAGCATGTTTATAACCTAGTGATAACACTAGAGGTTACAGAGCAACAACATTTGTTTGGTGCTTGACAATTTCTCTTTCTCGTATGGTCAACAGAAGAAATACCTGCCCACTGTTTGATTATTACATATACATCTTGTTCTGTAAATCAGTGAAACTTTTTTACATCAAGGACCCCTAAACTGACACAAATTAGACCACGGACCCCCATTGGACAAAATTTTAAAAACAAACACCAGAAAGACACAAATATTTGTTCTGAGATTGAATAACGTTACTTTCTTAGTAAAAGTATGTTCAAATTAGGGCCATTGCCGTGAATCTTTGGGGAAAAAGTGGTAACGATATCTCAAAAAGAAAGTTTAAAATTGTCTAGAAAAAAATGGTAAGATTTCTCTAAAAAAAGAAACAAAAAACTGGTGAAATTTATCAAAAAACAGATTGGAGCTACAAGGATCATTTTGTCTTTTATTCCTGTGTTTTGTATCATTATTTTCATTGGTTTTTAACTTTTAACATCACTTTTGTGTTGTGGATATATATAACAACTTTATTTTTTCAAAACAGCTTTCTCCTCGTCCCTTCCCTCAGAGGAATCCGCCAGCCATCAGCCTCCATGAGAACAAAGATATTGGTGCACAAAATGATAATTGACAAATTACTTAAACATCTCTCACCATGCATATGTGCACACAAACAAATAAATGAAATAAAAAAAAATAAAAAAAAGAGAGCACAGAATTGTTTCCTAGAGAATAAGGTTAGTTTTCCAGATGCTGATTCAAAAAATAAATCCCATATTTAATGAAACCATGACTTTTTGTTGAATCATATATGTAAGCCTTTTAATCACTATGCAAAAAGAAGGATAATAAATCCAGAGATGGTTCACAACCACTTTTCCAAGGCAACTGATTATAGTCGTCTCTAACACTGAGCATTTCTCCAATGGGGAACCGAATCAATGATGAAGCCATCTCACATGGAAATCAACACGGAGCAATGAAAATGAATTGAAAGTAAAGAAAAACTGGTTGACGGCGACCGAACATACAAATTAAAATATGAATAACTAACAGTGCTCTCAAAGTGAATAAATAAGTACAAAGCAAACATTCACAACAGATCCAGAGGCTTCAAAGGGGTTAAAAGGTTTGAATCACAACCTCAGATCAGGACTTTTCTGAATGAAGCCGAGACAGAACGCAGAGGTCTGTTGGAGTGACAGGCTGTGTGTCCAGGCAATTACATACACAACTAACCATGTGATCACATGAGCTCAGCTAAATCTGTGAGGAAGTCTCCTGACTCAGATCATGGATTGCCATTCGACCCAAAAAGATCATCATATGATCTTACAGCCAGATCACCCACCCCTATATTTATAAATGTAATATAGTACAATATAATATTGTATTATCAATATAATATAATGGTACAGTTGTATTCTTTTTAACTTTCTAGTAATTTCAATTTTTGATATCAAATACATAATTTTTATTTTTTAGCTTTATTGTCTTTTATTGTATGTGTTGTGTGTCTGTTGTTGATATTAAGATTTTAGATAGATAGATAGATAGATAGATAGATAGATAGATAGATAGATAGATAGATAGATAGATAGATAGATAGATAGATAGATAGATAGATAGATAGATAGATAGATAGATAGATAGATAGGCTCAAGGGGACCGCTCTGGAACAACAGGTGTGTGGATGACAGACTGGTGACCGTGCTCCTGTACCTGTTGGCTGGTCTGAGGTCTCTGCACTCTCTCTGGGCAGCTTCTCCACCAGGAACATGAGCAGGGAGCGGATCTCTGGCTCGTTGCTGTACAGAAAGGTCTGGTAGCCGATCTCTCCTTTATAACCCATGTCCTGAGAAACCACATGACGTGTTAGGATTATTACTGGGAACCACAGAATGCGTTTCACACGGTAATATCTGAATTTTGAACGCAACTATCGAAGTATCCTTAAGTGTGCTATAGGTAAAATGATTGTATTAGCTACTTTAAAAAAAGTTTATACATACACAACTGCACATTTATCAGCTGCTCATGGAAACGTTTATTATTTTTGGTCAGGACTATAGCTTTTAAATATCCCCCAAAACACAAAAAACAAGGTTTATTTATGTATTTATTTGGGTAACACTTTATAATAAGTACACACTATTAAGCATTAGTTAAGTATTAAATACTGAATTCATCATTTATAACACATGAATACTCATTACTACGTAGGTATTTCATAAAGAGTAAAAAATGTTTTACACTAACTTTATTATAAACGACATACTAATGAGTGTGTTATAAATGAAGAATTCAGTATTTATTAATGTTTAACTAATGCTTAATAGTGTGTACTTATTATAATGTGTTACCTTTATTTGTCATTGTGCATTTTACAACGAAATATTGTTGGAGCAAAACCTCCAGATGCCTAAAAAAAGAAGAAGCAAAAAGAAAAAGAAAAGCAAAAATTATAGCTCATTAAATTTAGAGAAATAATTGAAAACTATCTCTTTACACTGAAATATATTAACCTAGTATCTTGTTTGTCACTTTTTTGTGCAGCTGGTGCTTCGGGATGCCTTTTTTCAAACGACAGGGGCTGATTTAGCCCGATCGATTGGTCATACATCAGTTAGAGGTGTGTTACCTGACAGGCCTGCGCCAGGCTCATGCCCACTCTGAAGCGAGCAGACATGCCCGGAGGGAGGGAGGTGGGCATCGTGCTGCCCAGGCCGGGGTCGATCACCCGGATACATCTGACCACCGCCTCCACTATCAGCTCACTGCTGAACTGTCTGACGCCGTCAACCTCCTCGCTCACCTCCCTGTGGGTCACAAATCAAATATTATTTGATCTTTGACGACGCCTGTGGTCACACAGGGTGACTGGAGGTTTGATTCTGAAACACACTTGGTCGTAAAACTGTAAAATGAAAAGACTTCTACATGATTTCATCAGATGGTCAAAGGCCCGATCGCCAAATTATCACTAACAAGTTAGGTTCATTGGCCAACAATAGCTTTTCACTAATGCTATTGTGTTTTAAAAACATAGAGTAGTCTGTGTGTGTGTGTGTGTGTGTGTGTGTGTGTGTGTGTGTGTGTGTGTGTGTGTGTGTGTTGGAACATTTGCCACTAACTTTTTATGTGTCAGTGACCCATGCTCCTTGGGATTTTGCCAGACACCCAGTTCATAAAACTATAAAATGTAAGAACTTTCTTCAGGGTCATACATACGTTCAAGAACCAGTTTGTTACCTCTGATCATATATTAGGGCTGTACAATGTGCAAAAAAACACATCGCAATTGGCAAATATTGCGATTTTATTAATGATCATTTCTTATTTTCATTCTCTCTAAAAAATGTAAAACTCATGATGTGATATCCATTGAGTCTTGTACCAAACAAACACCACATCATGTCTCTTCACATCTTTAGAATATGATGTGTTGTCCGGAGCGTCTCTGTGGCAACACAACACACACTGCACAATAATGTTGTGACAGACTTTACCTTCATCAAAACAAGTGCATTTACTGTGATTCTGGACATTGCGATTTCGATTACATTGCAATTAACTGTGCAGCCCTCTTATGGTATACATACACACAACCAGTCAATAGTTTGGACACACCTTCTCAGTCTTTCTTTATTTCTGTTTCTTTCTACATTGTAGATTTATACGTAAGACATCAAAACTATGAAGGAAGTTGGAACACATATGGAATCATGTTGTAAACACAAAACTATTTATTTACAGAAGTGTTATCTGTCTGTCACCTGACCAAACCACACTGAGATGCTGAAGGAAAAACAGCCAACAAGTGCTCAGCACCTCTGTGCTAAGAAAAGACAGTGACTGAAGGTGTGTCCAAACTTTTGACTGGTAGTGATAAATATGTATCAATTATGGATCGATAGCGAATTAAAGGACACATAAGAACTACTTTTATGCGCTGTCATTTAGGTGACACTGCTGCTCAGTGACACGTCTCAGTCAGCGGTGGTGGTCTCTGACAGGGACGTGTTTGAACGTGTTAACATGTTTTCCCAGTGACATTGTGCACGAGTGAAATAATAATCAACAAAAAGCTGTCGATACTTACGTCCCGACTTGTTTGAGGGCGTGAATTAAAATTTTGTCGACTTCCTCCATCGCTGAAGTTTGTGTGAAGACGAGCTGTAGCTGACAGAGAGGCGGTTTCAGCAGGACATGTGATGTGAGCGGGTTATTGAAGAGCACAGGGTCGCTAACTGAGGAGCACGGAGTCTCTCTCTAACAGTGGCGAGGGTTTCCCCGGGATGAAGGCAGAGAGCCAGCTTCCATCTTCTGTTAGCCAGGAACTAGCTACCAGTTAATTAGCAGCCCTGTCACTCCTCAGCTCCCTGAACAGACCCATCGTAACCCTCCGCTGCATCTGAAGCCTCTTTCCACAAACCAGCTCCTGATGCGATTAAATAATCTGTTGCACTGCCTGAAAACACTGAACCCGGGCGACGGTGTCCGCTACCAACGCAACAAACCTGACATCTGTGTATCTTGTTCTGTGTGGAAATGAAGTAATAAGGGAAGAAAACGGCGGGACTTCTGGGAAATGGAGTTTTCCTCTCGACAAACTGTAGTCGCGAGCAACCGGGAAATGAGCCAGAAGGAACTACATGTCCCGTCATGCACCGAAAGAGACAGTCTTATGACCGGAAAAGTGGCAGATTTCAGCCTTTCCCCCCCAAAAAAAACTTATCTTATTTTAAGATCATAAAAGAATAATAAAATTACTGAAAAATAGAAGAACAGGAATGAGAGTCACGTTTTATTTTTGATGCAACGTGGATGACTGTCTCTTCTTGTAGCGTTTAAAAGAGCAATTTTATTTCATGCTTGAATTACTGAAAATTTTCCTTTCGACTGGAAAGATTTAGAATAACCCAAAATCAAGAATATAATATCTCTTCTTTGCAAATGTATCTAAATAAAACATATTTAACATTCATATTCAACACACATTATAGGCTAACATAGTAGCTATAAACAGGTTGTTTTTTGTGCCAGTGTTACACAAAACAGGGTTCAGAAAGTGGTTTGTTAGATTAAATGTTTCAATTTAAAATATACTTCCAAATGTATATATTTATATCATGTAATTAAATATAAGTTTTTTAATATTTGCTCAGGGGAGAATTTACAGGAGCTTCTGGGGGTATCACTGCAGAAATGCGTAAATTAAAGAAGTGGTTTGACAGAAACAAATGATCTTTAATCTAAAAAAAAATATTTGGAAATTGTAAAAGGAACACTCAAGCATTAATACAGGTAGATGGTGTTGACATTCTCAGTGTTCATGAAAATACATTTTTTGGCGTAATTATGGATGAAAAAATAACGTGGAAATCTCACATAAAACATGTTCAAAACAAATTTTCACTGAGCATCTCAGCACTAAGTTAGACAAAACATCTTTCTGGACTACAAATCACTCCACATTCTTTACAGTTCACTGATATTACCATATTTGAGTTACCATGCAGAGATTTTGGGTCAATACTTAGAAATGTAGCTACACTACAACCACTGTCTATACTAGCCTACAAAAAAAGAGCTATTAGGATAATTCATAACACTGGTTACAGAGGACACACAAATCCTTTATTCTTAAAATCAAAAATATTGAAACTCACTTATCTGGAACATTTTAAAATGGAACAAACCATGTAGGCTACAGGGCAACAAACAAACTCACAGTAAATATCCAAATGTGTTTTTTTCAGAGAGAGGGGGGATATAATCTGAGGGGAAAACTGAATCATCAGTATGTTCGCACAACTTTGAAAACCTTTTGTGGAGTGAAATTATGAAACACACTGACGAGATCATGTCCAACCATGAACCAACATTCAACCAGTGGTACAGGTAAAAACACATGGTATTCACTAGGTACAGGGAAGAAGAAGAGGGGGTGACCAACACTACTCACATGTTTGAAATAAAGCCTTCATTCATTCATTAATTGTTTAAATTTACAGTGCATTTTGTTTAGATTGAATTGAACTACCCAAGAGGAAAGACATGCATGTAGAAGTAGACTTGATTTATAGTAAGGCAAGGCAAGGCAAGGCATCTTTATTTATATAGCGCATTTCATACCAAGGCAACTCAATGTGCTTTACATAAAGACAAAACATTAAAAAAAAGAAGCATAAGACAGAATAAAAACAAACAAAACACTAAAAACAGAGTTAAAAGCAAGAGCAAATAAAAGTAAAATAAAAGAAAATAGATAAAGTTTTAAGTTCTCAGCTATAAGCACGTGAAAAGAGAAATGTTTTTAACCTGGATTTAAAAGTGCTTACAGTTGGGGCTGATTTCAGTTTGCTGGTAGTTTGTTCCACTTGTGTGCAGCATCACAGCTAAATGCTGCTTCACCATGTCTGGTTTGAACTCTGAGCTCCACTATCTGACCTGAGTCAGTAGATCTCAGAGCTCTACTGGGTTTATACTCTACTAACATGTCATTCATGTATTCTGGACCTAAACCATTCAGTGATTTGTAAACCAGTAGCAGAACTTTAAAATCTATTCTGTAGCTGACTGGGAGCCAATGTAAGGTCTTAAGAACTGGGGTGATGTGATCTGATCTCTTTGTTCTGGTTAAAACTCGAGCTGCAGCTGTTTGATACTAAGTATATGCTGTCTGGTGCTTTGAGGGTTACTAGTGAGGACATGATACGGTTCCTCCAGTAGGTGGTGGTAATGCAGCTGTGACCTCCCCGTCAGTGAAATGAAAGCAGAAGAAGATCACGAAACAGAGGAGGAACTGGACCAGTGCTGCCCCCCCTCATCATGATAGAGATCACCATGTCGGCGTAGAGCGAAAACAAAACCTCAAGAACAACAGCAGCCGTCCTGTTTCCGACACGGGGTCTGTAAGATGGCAGGCGAGGAGGAGCGGGGGGTGGTTCGTGTCAAAGTCAAGGTAGGTAGGCTGACTGAGCGCGGGCAGAGCCGCAGACAGCCTGTCACCGTCGGGCTAGTGCAGCTAGCGGCAGCCGCTGTCCCTGTTTATGGAAGAGTGTGCTGCTGCTGCTGCTGCTGCTGCTGCTGCTGCTGCTCGGTGTTTGTTTGCTCTGTCAGACACACAGCCCGCGATACACGTCGACACGGCCGTCTGCAGCGGTGTCCTCTCGTCTCTGTAGCACGGTGTTGCGAGCTCAACCCGCCATTTCATGTTTTTGTTTATCGCCAGCATTTGTATTAGTGTTTTTTTTGTTTTGTTTGTTTTTTTCCTCCGCTGGAGTGTGTCCATGTCAGCTGGGAGGAGGAGAAGAAGGGGGGAGTGAAGGAGGGAGGGAGGGAGGGAGGGGGACTCACATCTGTCCGTCACGTCATTCGGACCCGCTGTAACACCTGCTTCTAACTGACACTTATCGATAGAAAAACAATACCAATGTCCGACCTGAATCTCTATCCAGAGCAGTGGACCCTCACTGACTTGGGCTGACGTCACCTGCCTGCTCAGCAGTGCGTGCGTGAATGACAGAACTTCGTGACGTCAAACGTAACCAAGTCAAGAGGAGGCATTTTATTTTTGTTAATAAAAATAGTCTCGCGTTTGGCATTACCGGGTATATGTTGCAAAGGACTTTCAGTAAGATGCGTTTTGAATGATAGATAGACCCCATCGGCTGTGTTCATAATATGTAGTTCATATGCACCAGAGCTGGAAAATAATATAAGTCACAGCTCATTGCACGAAACATTTGCTCTGTGTGTTTTTTAATGTAGCCTATTATTTAATACATTTATTTAAAATGAAGCAAAACGGTGAAAAGAAGAGAAAAAACAAAATTAACCAATAAGCAGGCGGTGCAACAGACTAGGACGGATAATGATACTTAAAATAGGAATCAAAACCAAAGCTTAGTAACAGCAACAAACACAATCCCACATTAGAGATGTCCCATTGTTCATTAGTGCTGTCATTTGTTCCAATTTAATCTTCACAACATTTTTTCCCCACAAGCTTTTAGCATATGAACCCTCCACATATTTAGTGTGGGTGTTTGAGTTTCCTTCCAACACTGTACAATCACCCATGGACAGGTGATCAGACCAGTTTCCAACATGCTGTGTGGTTTTATTAATGATTCTCCTATCTTAATATTGTGAAATATATTTTTAAATTAAATAATAATCCTTGATGATGTATGCAGACTAAAATGTCTCAGTGTTTGAGGTGTCTTGTTGTCCTACGATGCAGTAAACAGAAGTCACTCCAGGAGAAAGAGGAATAGGCTACTGTGTGCCACAAGGTGACAGCTCTGATCACTTCTCCCAAAACAATTAACTTTTTGCTAAAACATGTTTTCAGATTTTTTTTTTTTTTGTGTGTGGAATTTACCAACTTTAAAATAGCATCAGTTTCCCTAGTCAGTCATCCGAGTCCCTGAGCGCTCCTTCTGTTCTTCACTTTGGTACAAAACAGTGCAGTACATCAATTCTTGCATATCACAAAAGAAGTAAACTGACACAACATAGACTACTCTGTTTATTATCAACCCATCAGTATTGTATACTTCATGGTTTTATCCTGAATTTCAACATATGTATTTTTATTTGTCAATGATGATATTTTAGAGACTGCGTTGTGATCCTTTTCAGAAATGTGACGGGGTGCTTCCTGTCGAGTTTCGCTCCTTTGCTGTTGATCCTCAGATAACATCGCTGGAGGTCCTGCAGCACATACTCATCAGAGCCTTTGATTTGAACGGGTAAGAGCGATGATGACCCCGGCTAGACTGCTGTCTAGACACAAATGTTATCTCAGTTTGTCCCTATGAGAGGCTAAGTATGTCTGTCAGCATTTCCTCTCGTTTGTCTTTCAAAACTAGGAAGCGGAATTTTGGGATCAGTTACCTGTCTCGAGATCGGAGCGGTGCTGAAATGTATATGTCTCTGGTCTCTGACTGGGATCTGGATGTTGCCTTTGTCAGTGCGGCCAAACCGTATCTACAGCTCAAGATGGACATCAAACCTTCAGAAGACAGTGAGAACACCAGTATTTGACCTAAATGTTTGGATGTAACACAAAAGTTTGACATCTCCAGACAGTTTTAATCATGTACTCATGTATTATTCTACACTGTGAAATAGCCTACTTTATATGGTATAAAACACTGAGTGGATTCAGATGTTCCTGTTTGACAACATAACACATGATTCAGACAGTGCTTCAGCAGAAAAATGAAAATATGCCTTCTTAGAAACATAGCTGAATTGAGGAACAGGATGGGTGATTTTAGATGGGACCAAGACACTTTTGGATTGTTGTTTATTATAGATATACTTTATGGGATTTATACAGTTCAGAATAAAGACCAGAAGGGACTCAACTTGCATTTCCTGAAGAGTATTTTGATGCAAGAATTTTTTATGAACTTGTTTCAGTGTAGATATGGACACCTGTTTGTATGTGAACCTTTGAGCAGGGAGTTGTCTCCACTGTGTTTTGTTTGACTGCAGGTCCTGTCATGGAGGACTGGGATATCATAAGCCCTAAAGACGTGATTGGCTCTGAGCAGCTTCTCGCAGACAGGACCAAGTCTTTGGCCTCTGCAGCGCTCCCCTTCACCCAGTCTCTGCTATCGCAGGTTCCTTCTCCGTCTTTGACCTTTCTCATCCAGTCTCTTTTACACTCCGCCCTCTGTGTGTCAGGATCTTTGCTTATGTGCATGTTTGACTTGTGCTCAGGTGGGGCGGACCTTGACTAGAGTCCAGCAAGCTTTCAGCTGGTCTTATGGGGAGGAGATCAAGCCTTTCAAACCTCCACTGAGCGACGCTGAGTTCCACAGTTACCTCAATGGTCAGGGCCAGTTGACACGACCTGAGGAACTCAGACTGCGGATCTACCACGGCGGTGTGGAGCCCTCACTGCGGAAGGTGGAGCTCCTGTTTTCCAAATATTCAGTTACATTTCATTGATCCAGTTCATAAATGTCAATAATAAAAAAAAAACATAAGAGCCATAATTTATGGACGAAAATTAAGTCAAGATTCTTAAAGGGATAGTTCAACATTTTAGCAAATTGGTCTATAGCCATAATCCCTATAGTCATAGGAGTAGGTTCATTACCTTTAATTATCTGTGCATGTTGTTTTGAGATCAGCGGGGCAGAGACGTGAGCTGCTCAGTGAACACAATGGAGGTGAATGGTACAGGTCCCCTGTCCCTCATCAAACTCATTAAATACACAATCCAACAACTCCAAAACGCTCTCATGGACAAGTTGTGACCTGCACATTCACCACGCTATGAGATAATAATGTAACATTACGAGACAGAGTTGTTTTTGAGGCAAATGCAGCCGGAACTACATTTCAGACACGACTGCTGGGCGGAGTGATTTTAACTTCTCCACAAGAGCGTTTTGGAGTTGTTGGATTGTGTATTTGATGAGTTTTGAGGGACACTCAAATCTCTATCTCTATGATCTCAAAACAACATGCACCGATAATTAAAGGTAATGAACCTATTCCTGTGACTATAGGGATTATGGCAATAGGAGAATTTGCCAAAATGTTGAACTATCCCTTTAAGTTCAGTTTCATGGTTTGTGTTTTTAGTGTTGTGTGTCTAGAGTGCTAGAATTTTGAGTATTGAAATTTCGTCACTGACAGCTTCAGTGTTGAGATGAGAGCTGTGAAAGGGAGCACATAGTTTTTCTACAGAACGTTGGATGTAAATTGATTTTTCTTTTAGTAAAGTTTTATTTTTTGAAAACGGATACATCTCGTTATTCATTATTGTAAGAACGCCTACCTTTCATGCCTCCCATGTGGCTTTGGCACACCACAAAGGAAAGCCACAATAATACGTCAATGTATATAATAGTATTTAGTAATTAGTATTTTATAACCAGGAGTTAATAACGACTTAACATCTGTACTGTCTGCTGTCGTGGTAGGTTGTCTGGCGGTACCTCCTGAACGTCTACCCCGATGGACTTACTGGACAGGAAAGAATGGACTACATGAAGAAGAAGACCAGGGAGTATGACCAGCTGAAGAGAGAGTGGACGGCCCGGGCCAGTCATGAGGACCTTGAATTTATCTGCGGAAACGTTCGCAAAGACGTTCTGAGGACGGACCGGGCTCATCCATATTACGCCGGCTCAGAGGACAGTCCGCATCTGACCGCCTTGACAGACCTGCTCACCACATTCGCCATCACACATCCACAGGTTCGTAGAGGTGTTGGATCTCTTGATCTCAAGTTAAAAATACCCAAATATGTGGTTCATATTCATCTTTAATCACCTTGAATAAGGAAACTGCAGTCTTCGGTGGAAGGCTTGTTGACACTGAGAACCTGTAGCTTACATTTGAAAATGGTTTGAGCAGCACAAGACAAATATTCATTTGAAAATAGGTTTGCTCAGTATTAACAAAAAGGGAGGAGCAACCCTAACCCTAAAACAAACACTGGCATCATTACTAAAGAACCCAGCCTTTATCAAAGCATGTGCGGAGACCTGAGCACACACAACTCTTCCACCTCCAGGCTCATTTACATTAGTGCTGCAACTAACAATTATTTTAATAATCAATTAATCGGTCGATTATTTTTTCCATCTCTTTATTCAAAAACAGAACATTAATTCAAATTGACGGTGCAGAGAAGTGTACAAATGAAAGGTTGCTGCTTGAACATTCTGAGGTGTTAACGTATAAAATTATTAAGAATAATTAAAGAAAAAAACAACTATGTGGACGTCAAATAGCTTTATCAACAGGCCATGGACTAACACAAAATTAACTGTTAAAGGGATAGTCCAACATTTTGGCAAATTGGCCCATTGCCATAATCCCTATAGTCATAGCAGTAGGTTCGTTACCTTTATTTGTCCATGCAAGCTATTATTAGAACGGCGGAGCAGAGCCGCGAGCTGGTCAGAGCTACGCTACGGAGGCTAATGGGATTTCTTGGTTTGGTGGACCTGCACATTCACCACGCTCTGAGATAATAACGGAACATTACGAGACAGAGTTGTTTTCGAGGCAAATGCAGAGACTGCTTGCTGAAAAACTGCACCTGAAGGCAACGCGCATCAGCAGTGTTGCATGAATTTACCTCCAAAACAACTCGTTATTATCTCATAGTGTGGTGAATGTGCAGGTCACAACTTGTCCACCAGAGCGTTTTGGAGTTGTTGGATTGTGTATTTGATGAGTTTGATGAGGGAAACCAAGAAATCCCATTAGCCTCCGTAGCGTAGCTCTGAGCAACTCGCGGCTCTGCTCCACCGTTCTAAAAATAGCTTGCACCGACAAATAAAAGAAACAAACCTACTCCTAAAACTATAGGGATTATGGCAATGGGCCAATTTGCCAAAATGTTGAACTATCCCTTTAACATGATTTGTTTCAACATTAAAACGTATTTTCTACACTTATGCTAGCCTACAATACAAACTAAGTAAAAGTGATCACACACAGACTCTCACTCACACACGGTGCTCCCGTGCCATGCCATATCACTTTTGCAAAGACGGCAACCGTTTTGTAGAGTGACGGCTCCCACACTTTAGAAGATTTCGGAACATTTTCTCCACTTCAGTCAATGTTTTAAAATATCGGCTCTCTCACTCTTCTTCTGTGATGTTTTAAGGCAGTTTGCATCCGTCAAGTTGCATTACTGCCTCACGCTGCTACTACTCATCCCTACACTCTTAACGTGAAGTAAACAGCTCTGCCACATACTGAGTGACATTTTAATCGCACAACACAAAGAATCGATAATGAAATTAGTTGCCAGCGCTTTTATTAATCGATTTTTATCGTTTCGTTGTTGCAGCCCTAATTAATATAGAGATCCACTCAGGAGTCTGAGCAGCTAAAATGCAGTTATCTGTTCTGGACAAAAGCGAGAAATGAAAAAAAGTCTCATAGATACAGTGCTGTGAAAAAGTATTTGCGCCCTTCCTGACTTTTTACTTGTTTCCATATTTATCACACTAAATATTAAGATCAAGATTAGACAAAGATAACCCAAGTGAAGATAATGCAGTTTTTAAATGATGATTTTATTTATTAAGGGAAAAAAAGCTATCCAAACCTACCTGGCCGTGTGTGGAAAAGTAATAGTTATATGGTTATATCATGAACTAACTGTAATAAACCAAATTTTTTGGAAAGCTGAGTTCAATGTCACTCTCCACACCCAGGCCTGATTACTGCCAGACCAGCTGAATCAAGAAATCACTTGAACTTGAATAACACCTGTCTGACAAAGTGAAGTAGGCTAAAAGATCTCAAAAAACAGCGGGGCGTAGTGGTTAGAGCGTGGCGTAGTGGTTAGAGCGGGCACCCAATGTATAGAGGCACAGTCCTCGCTGCAGTCGGCCCTGGTTCGAGTCCCACGTCGGGCGCCATTTACTGCGTGTCATTCCCTCTCTCTCTGCCTCCCCGTTTCCTGTCTGTCTCAACTGTACTATCCATAAAGGCATAAATGCCAAAAAAATAAAAAACAGCACATCATGCAGTGATCTAAAGAAATTCAAGCAAAGATGAAAAAACAAAGTCAGTTGTCAGTCAAAGTGTTACAAAGCCATTTTGGGACTCCAGCAAACCATGTTGTGTGTTTGGTAAGGGAGGCCTCTGCTGTGTTCTTTGAACTATCCTGTAATCTGCACGTTGTACCCCTTTCCCACTGGCCAAAAAACCCGTTTAACCCTCCTGTTGTTCTCCTAGGTCAAGGAAGGAAAGGACGAAGGGAAGGAAGGAAGGACAAAGGGAAAGATGGGAGGAAAGAAGGAAGGGAAAAGGAAGGAAAGATAGAAGGAGGGAGGGAACAGGTTGAGCCAATTGGGTCAAAAAGGAAGGAAATGGAGGGAAAAGGGATTGTGGAAAGAAGGAAGGGAAAAAGAAAGGAAAGAAAGATGGAGGGAGGGAACAGATTCATTCAAGGAAGGAAGAAGAAGGAAGGAGGAAGGGAGAAAAGAAGGAGGGGAAAAAGGAAGGAAACAAAGATGGAGGGAGGGAACAGATTAGGTCGATTGGATCAAAAGAGGAAGGAAGAAGTAAAGATGAAGGAAGGAAGGTAGGAAAAAAAGGATTGTGGAAAGAAGGAAAGAAAGAAAGAAGGATGGAGGAAGGAAACAGACAATCGGCTTTTGGTGGCAGTGGGAAAGACGCACCGACCCGCGTCGACCCGCGTCCAACGACTCGGCAAGCGACGCGGGTTAAAACCACCTTCAATCGGCTCAGCTCCGATCAGCTTGCAGTAGGAACGCCAGACCCGGGTCAACCCGCTAATTTACGTGATAGCGTTGAGCGTTACGTGACGCCACGTCATAACATCGAGCCAGTCACGTCTCATATCACGTACCAAAACAAAGCTCTGCTCTCATTCGAGACTGGGATTTGATCAAAAGATCAGACAACACAACAAAAAAGAAGCGACAGTCTGTTTAACTGACGTGTTGTGCCGCGGCAGACTCGCTGTCCTCCGCGGTCCTGGACCTCACACTCCGCGGCGGGCGGTTGTGGCATGACACTGTGTTTCTCGCACCGCGGATGAAAGCGGGGCAACTGGTTTATGCTCTGTCTGATCCCCCAGCGGGGGGTCTCGGCTAATTTTGGTCAATGGGAAAGGAGCCAAATGCCGATTGTTAGCGTTTAAAAAACCTGCGTCGACCCGCTAATTTTAGTGGGAAAACAACTTTGGTGTTAGTCATTATTATTTTAAAAAATTCAGGTTTTGTTTTGAAGCTTCAACTTTGTGTGGATGTGTTGTTTTTCAGATCTCCTACTGTCAAGGCATGAGCGATATTGCCTCACCTATACTTGCAGTAATGGACAACGAGGCACATGCCTTCATTTGCTTCTGTGGCATCATGAAACGTTTGGAGGGGAACTTCCGGCCAGACGGGCAGCTCATGTCCATCAAGTTCCAGCATCTGAAGCTGCTCCTGCAGTACTCGGACCCCGAGTTCTACTCCTACCTGGTGTCCAGAGGAGCCGACGACCTCTTCTTCTGCTACCGCTGGCTGCTCCTGGAGCTCAAGCGAGAGTTCGCGTTCGACGACGCCTTGAGGATGCTCGAGGTCACGTGGAGCTCCCTGCCCCCAGATCCTCCTGAAACCGAAGTGGAGCTTCACGGACCGCCGCTGGAGACGGATGAGGCGGCGACCCGCAGAGACAAAGACAAGGCGGTCGAGAACCGCCTCGAAGACGACAAGGAGCAAAAGGAGAAGCAGCGAAGGCGACACATGCTGAGGCCCTCAAGAGAAGAACCGGATGCGAGCAGGAACGCTATCATAGAAGAAAAAGAAAGGCAAAATGCAAAGGCTGGAAACGGAAGTGAGGGCGGTGATTGCGGCGGTCAACAAGCGAGTGTGGAAAAGGCAGATCTGGGTCCTCCTTTAGAGAGGCAGACTAGCTTCGGAGAGTTTAAATATTATACTGCCCGAAACGAAGACAGCTTCGAGATGGAAGAGTCTGAGCAGCCGAAGGGTTTGGTGTCTTCAAAGTCGGTACCGAGTATTGCAAGGCGCCAGTCCACGGCCGACAGCGAGGAGGACACAGGGGAGAGGACACCTCTCATAAAAAACTGTGACAACGGTCTCTCTCCGATGTCATCACCGCCTCTCTTTCCCAGTGGCCTACCAACGTGGAAAACCGGTTCCTCCGCCTCCCCCGCATCTTCGACGTCACCCTCCAGTTGGCCGGGAGCTTCTCCAGACTCTCCTCCGAAATCCACGCTGGCGTCCGCGACGAACGGAAGAGAGACCTTACCAAGAACTGCCGCAAAAGCGCCGACCTCCTCCGCCCAGGCGCTCGGCAGCACGGGGATCAACTCGCCCACGACTCCCACCGTAAAAACATCTGTCGCGTCTCCCTCCCACGCTCAGAGTCGATCCATACTCTCGTCGCCTATTTTGTCCTTCGCGAGAAGCCCCTTGCTGTCCGGCGGCAGGTCGTCCTCCAACAACCTCCCTTCGCCTGGCAACAAATCGCCAAGCACCGCCGCCAACACCCCCGGTTCTTCGAAAGCCGAGGCCACCAGCATCAAACCGTGCTCCCTGCCGCCGCCCCAGGAGTTCGGCAAGGGCAACCCATTCATGCTGTTCCTGTGCATGTCCATCCTGCTCGAGCACCGCGACCACATCATCAAGAACAGCTTGGATTACAACGAGCTGGCCATGCACTTCGACCGGCTGGTGCGGCGCCATAACCTGAGCAGGGTGCTGCAGCGAGCCAAGGCCTTATTCGCGGACTATTTGCAGAGCGAGGTGTGGGACTCGGAGGAAGGGGATGAGGTCAGCTCGGACTCCCCGACGACGGCCACGGCCGCTCAACACTCCCCCTCTCCGACCATCTCGGCCAGGCCCATCTACAGCCCTCTGGCATCGCCCCAGCCGTCGTCTCCGAACTCAACCTATAACCTTGCGACCACCATTCCTTCTCCAACAGCTCAAGTCTCCCTCTCCCCCACGTCCTGATTCCACCCTGCATCACCGGCTCTCCCCCTCATCCTCCGTTGAACTCCCCGGAAGACTGACTGTGGCCCGTTGGAGGTGTTGGTCTTTTTTAGTCGGCCTTCCACGTCGAATAGGGCTGTTAATAATCTACTCATTCTGTGTATGCTTGAATATATATTTATATTCCTTATGTCAGTATTCATTGTACTGCTTTGTTTTTTGTTTTTTTTCCCATCAACCCTTCCAGTTGATGGATGGGGTTTGTCTGTCCTCGGGATAGATGATCAAAGAGCTTCGTGTCTTGTTGCTGATGCATGACACGCTGAACCCTGTGATTCAGGTCACACCGTGGGGAGGGGGGTTGGGGGCTGTCTTGAGTTTCGCCAGAACCTACAAAAGTTTAGCCACTTGGTGCATTTAGCCTTTGTTGCCCTCTTTATTAACTTTGTTTACATGCTCATGTCCAATAAGCCACAAAAGTGTCTTAACTAAAGCACCCAAATTACAGGATTTTTACAAAACAAAACAAAAAGGGAAATCCACAATGAGTTGTTGAAAGTGGAGGTTTTGGGAGATTTGTCTGAAACTTTACTGAGGACGAAGTCGTCACACCTCTGCCCTCTGAGCCAGGGTAAGTCAACAAATAAAGTAGAAAACTGCAGCTGAGGTTCTAACAAAAAAAATGTGTTCAGACAGAACACAAATGGGATTTTAGATGTGGTATAGTTACATACGGATTTGAGCGAATGATGCACAATGAGACGAAGGAAAACCAGAGAAAACTGGAGCTCCTGGTGAGTTCTGTCGTTTGGTTTTGGGTTTTTTTTAGGCCGGATCACATTTAAAGGCCACATTACACCAGCATTTGTTACAGTGATCAGATCACCTGGTTTCAAAGAGATGAGCAGACAGATTTAGAGCTTTTGAGGCTTTTGTAAAGACCACACATCTCAGACAATTTTTGCACTGTTAACCAAGTCAAACTCTGGAATTGAAGTAGTATATGTATATACTACGTATTTCAGGAGGAAATGGGAATACGTTTCTGGTATGACAGAGTTAAAGGGATAGTTCAACATTTTGACAAATTGGCCCATTGCCATAATCCCCATAGTTTTAGGAGTAGGTTGGTTATCTTTAATTGTCGGTGCAAGCTGTTTTAAAACGGCAGAGCAGAGCCGTGAGCTGCTCAGAGCTACGCTACGGAGGCTTGTGGAATTTCTTGGTTTCCTTCATCAAACTCATCAAATACACAATCCAACAACTCCAAAATGCTCTTGTGGACAAGTTGTGACCTGCACATTTATTATCTCATAGCGTGGTGAATGTGCAGATCACAACTTGTCCACCAGAGTGTTTTGGAGTTGTTGGATTGTGTATTTGATGAGTTTGATGAGGGAAACCAAAAAATCCCATTAGCCTCCGTAGCGTAGCTCTGAGCAGCTTGCGGCTCTGCTCCGCCGTTCTAAAAATAGCTTGCACCGACAATTAAAGGTAAGGAACCTACTCCTAAAACTATAGGAATTATGGCAATGGGCCAATTTGCCAAAATGTTGAACTATCCCTTTAAGATACAATATACCGTACTCTGTGTTTCAGACACAAGCTTTTTCTGTACAGATCTTTGGGGGGGCGGGGAATACCAACATTTTTTGGTACCGCCGACCAGCAGCTAATCATTAATCTTCAGCTTTATATAACAGTCCCAGATATCTGCTAGTCACCTGGAAAAGGAAACAGCACTTGTAGATAAAGCCAGTATTTTTGGGGTTAAGATGACAAACATGAACCATAATGTCCCAACCTGAAGTCCACTGTGGGAGGGACCCATGTGTCATTTCTTCCCCTCTGTCTTTCCCCTGCTTTCCCTGTTAGCTGGCCAGAAACACTCAAGAATCCCAAACCTTCCAGGGCCCTGCCCAGGCATGTCCTAACAGGCACAGTGCCAGAGTCTGTGGAGATGTGGTCTGTGTTGGTCTGTTGTCAGCTTACAGCTAACATTCAAGCCACATGCATCTTTGCTGTTTTGGGCAAACACTATAAAACCGCCTAACACTTAAATTCATACAAATGACTTTTTTTTGTGTGTGGGGGGGGGTGCTTTACTTTCTGTCTGAACACATTTTTGAAAAATAAATGATGTCATAGTGATGTCATCAGGGGGATCTCAGCTCGAGAGAGCAGATGACAAATTTAAAATGCTTGTTGATGGTCTTACAGTCGGCACAGCCTGTCTTCTGTTTCCACTGTATGAGTGTTACCTTCAACGTGTCAGACCTCTCTACACCATTTACTCACCCAAACAAGTTTTTCATTTTGTATCCTGCCATTTTCAGGCCAGATACAATTTGAATTTTGTCATGGCATGAAGTCATGTTGGAGAGTGATATATAAAGGTGTATGGGGGAGAATGTCAGTCAAACAATATCTGTCAAATCGATACTTTTAGGGAACTGTTTATTTCTTTAAATTGTGTTATTGAGAATCACAAACCATCAAACAAAATCACCTGTAAGGGCATTATTTCTTTTACAGTAACAAACTCCTGAACTAAACTGTTTTACAGCTTTCTGGCTGGAAATGAACACTACATTGTTGGAGCTGTCAGAAGGAGGATATCAAATATATCGCATCCACTTTTTAGAGAGAGAACCAGAGACGATAACGTCTGAAGTTCTTAAATTAAAAACACAGACCATGTCATGTGCCAGTGAAGCTTCCAGCCAATAAGGACAAAGATCTTTCGTTACGGAAAACTCACTGACGCCTCTGCTGCTTCACTTTTCTCCTCACTCCTTTTAGTGCACAAACTGGAGACACGTTGCTGTTGTGAGGTGGTGTGCTGTTGGATTTTTCCTCCTCTTCCTCCTCCTCTTCCAAAGTGCTGTTGCATCTGGACTTGCTGTCATAGTGAGACACCCAGACCCCTGGGTCCAAACAGAGTCATGTTCCAGTGGCCCGTACTTTACACCACCTCCAGACTGCACGTGTAGGTTAATCATAGATTGCTGCTGTCAGCAAAACAAAACTTTCTAAAACTTTAATGTTAGTAAAATGGCTCACTGTTTCTGTAAAAATAAAAATAAAAGGTCACATGATTTACATTTTTACCCAAGTGCAGTATAAGGGAAGGATGCAGAGATGTGTGACCATGAATTTCAAAGATTTGGGGTCAGTGCAATGAGTATGTGTCAATGAAGGAGGTTTAATATTACCTAAATATTTCTTATATATGGGTGTATTCTTTTTTTTCTTTTTTTTTACTGTTTTTTTTTTTTCTTGCTTGTTTTTACAATTTTGAATGTGACTCAGCCAATCACAACATCTCAACTCCATCTTTGGTGCATAGCTTAGGGTCTCAGATGTAACGACAGGACAAACCAGCTGATCCTTTTTGTATTGATGACATCAAATGAAATAGTGAAATGTTGTCATGTAGTTATTATACTATGAAGATATGTGGGTGCAGTAATGTAGGGAGCAGTTTGGTGTTGATCTCTATGTACAAATGCCATTCTGCTGACACACTGTATGTGCTGGACTCATACATTCAAATTACAGCAGCATCAGTACTGTATATTATTTAATGCTTTGGTGGGTTGATATTCAGATACACATCATTTTAGCACTTTGGTTATTGCTGTTTCCCAAAGACTGTCTTTTTTGCTCTGTTGTCTGTACTTTGATTTCAAACCATGGAAGTTTTTATTTAAATGAGGCAAATTTATTGCATACATTGTAGGAATCACATACAACAGTCTTTGGATTTGTTGGTTGCTGAAGGTAGAAAGAAAGGGATAAGTGGGTCCTGGCTGTGTAATATATTCACTATTCAGTCTACAGTGACATTATAAAGTGGAATATAAAGATATAATATTAGCCTCTGTGCAACCCTTTTGGCAGAAAAGTGCCTCACTTGTTTGAATCAGTAGCCTTGATTTATATTTTCTTTTGTGCTCTTACTGTCTACATTGTCATCATACAGACTGATCTGAAAGCCAGTTTTAGGAACAAGAGATATTTCAATTAAATGAATTGACTGCGTTGTATCAATGTTTGCTTTCATGGTGTTCACTACAAGTCATTTTAAACCACTGAAGATACAGTAAAACAGCCTCTCAACTAATTTCACTGACTCTACATATTTCTACTTGATCATTATTTTAAAGACCATTATTATGTGGATTATTCAAACGTCTGTTTGTCAGAGAATTGATCCACTGAATTAAAAGTATCATATAGAAAGTGTAAATTAAAGATATTCACACGCTCTAAATATTACTGTAATTTGGGCTAAAATTGCATTTGCCAAATTTACAATAAGCAATGTTCAGATTATGTCACTAAATTAACACGTTTTAGACACAGAGTCTAAATGTTGATATAGAGCGTGATGTGTGAAAAATCATTTTGAATTGAACATAGAGATACACAGTTGATTTAAGGACTTATGGGTTTGCATCACTATGATAGAATCCAAAGATACTCATACAGCATGGACCTTGATACCTTTCCTCATAGATTAAGCAAAACAAACCCTAAAATAATAATAGTTTAAAATAAAGAAAAGAAAAAGGGAGATTGGATTATTTTTACAAACTACAGTGATAGCTAACAAGGAAGCTATGCTAACCAGTCACAACACTTTCTCTAATGGCACTCACCTCCACCAGCATACACCAAAGTTAAGAGACAATAATCAGAATTTAATTATCCAGGATATGACAAATAAATCTAACAGGTCCATGTCCTATCACACCTCCAAGTTTGGCACAAATCTCTTTTTCCATAACTCTCCTTTAAAATGAACAGATGGGTGAAAGCATCCAACCAATCAAACCTACTGGTGTTTTTAGGTCTTCATACCACTCTGTGTATACTTTATGGCGAAATACCAAACAGTAAGTTAGCAAAGTGTCTAGTTGCCATTGAGTGAACATGCAGACATGGTCTCCAGCCCAGCACAAGCTTCAGCCATACAACTCTCCTGCTGCTAGCTAACATCACACCAACGACAGACTGCGCATCAACAGTGAATCAGGCAAAGACTATTATGAAATTTGTTTCAATAGTGTGGGAAAATAATGGAACAAAATCAGGGACTGATTCTCTGAAAAATGTCAGTTTTTTCTGTTCCTCGGCCTTGTTTACCTTTACAACTTCATTCTCAGTCATGTGTGGTCTATATTGTGTATTCCCAGTTGTCTGTAATGAAGAGGGCCAAACAAGAAGTGTGATGGCTCCACCTCCAGAAAGGAAATCCCACTCAGTGAAATGTTTCTGTCCTGTTTGAAGCAGATACTGACGAAATCTCATATCTTGAGAGAGACCCTCGATGATTGTGATTACTCCTTCACTTGGCTTTGCCTCCTTTTGTACATGAGTATTTAATAGCATATTTAAAATAACTTTAGTAACTGGACAAGCTGGATTATAAAGTAGGAATATGCGCATTTGTAAAAAAAAAAAAAAAAAAAAAAGATTTATCGCAGTAAGTTATATATGTGCACAAAGTTAACCTTTTTAATCATACAATACACAACAGTGTTACTGTATATTGGGTACAAATAAATCAATGCAACTGTGATGACTGGGTAAAGGATGGTTGTTGTTGTTGTTTTTAATTGACTGACAAATTCCACAAAAGGTTGTGATGTCAACTAAAGTTCATGTGCAGAGTCTGATAATTTGCTAATGTTACTTTTTATATATACCACTTCATTGGTGACTGTACTAGTTACCAGACGGCACATCAGCAACTGAATATTGTGGAGGAAGTGTAGGCTATGTCTGCTGCCGTTCTACTTGGTCTAAGATGATATGATTATGAGACCTTCAGTGGATAATCATGTGTTGGTGGTATCAGTGCATCAATTCACTGACTTGACTTGACTTGACTTTTACTTTTTACTTTTTATTTGAACAACTCCCATAATCCAATAATTATCATATGCAGCCAAAGTTGTTGCGGTTCAACCAAAGCTACATAATCCCATAATCAGCTCAATGGCTGCAGGCATCATTACAATGATTGATGACAGTGATGTTGTTGATCTTAAAGCCCAGAGTGGTGCTGAAAATGTATGACCAATGTTTTGTGTTTGAGGAGAGGCCATGAGGTCATCACTTCACTTTGTAACCCTCAACTAAATTTTATGGCAATTTGCCCTTTGTTAAAATAATTTAGGTCCACACCAAAGTTGCAGCATGATATAGTTACATTTAAAGCAGAAGTAAGCGATCCGGTCATTTTGGCTAATGCTGCGTTCCAGGCAGGCTTTTGAAACCGTAAATTACAGCTTCATGTCACAACTTACGATTTTGTAGCGTTCCAGGCAACCCACTCGTGTTTTTCCAACCTGTTTTACCTGTGAAAGTCACTATAACGGCCACTCGTAACTTCCGACCCGTGAACTCGTACCAGATCGAACTGGTACGACTTCACAGGTCGGAAAAACACGAGTTACGGGCTGCCTTGAACGCACCATGACAGTCCTCGTCCCTATACGTCACCACATTCACGCGCATCCCTTGGCTGCACACACAGCCCTGCATGCCGTTCTCCTTCCTCATTGGATAAAAACTGTAGGATACGAGAAAAGTTTTCTCCTCGGCTCAGAGCAGAGCAGAGTGACTGACAGACCCGTGTTTCGGTCCAAACACTCTATGTAAGTGATTGCTGTCGGAAGATATAACTATTTAAGACTTATATTAACACAAATATATCGCTTACTTCTGCTTGAACATTAAAGAACACATTGCAGTGACGTATAGAGAAGTCCCAGGTTCATACTGGCATCCAAAATGTATAATCTATTCTATAATTTAGAAGATAACTGGGATGTTAGGTGTGACAAAAAGGCGATGAGTAGAGAGAGTCCATCGACTGGCAACACCTGGGAACATAGCGCTATATAGCGCTATTTTGGGGGAGGTGAGTAGCAAGTGGGATGTTTAGACTTTCCACTCTGCATTTTTACTTTTAGTCCTATTATTAGCTATTTATTGTCACTCTCATTTACCATTTATTACCTATTACTTGAATTCTTTATTGATAATTATTCCTTTACATCAGAGGCGGTCCTGGCTAGTTTTACGCCCTGGGCGAACCATCCCCCCCTTCCCAAAGCCCACCAACGAACAAACACAAGAATTTAGTTTCTTTTAAAATGTATTCCCCTACAGATTACTGATTACATGTCCCAAAATCTGTAATCTGTAATGCATTTGGATTACTAAGTAAAGTAATGTATTCTGAATACTTTCTAGATTACTTTTAGCATACTTCAAAATCACCTGCCTGAGCGCCTTTAACACTGAATTTGATCTTACACATGATCTTATAGGCTACAGTGGTTCCTTTAAATAAATAATCAAAAAATGTGTTTGAATTATTGATCATTCAGCCATATTTTTAAAATAGCCAATCACATAAAATTAGTAGGCTATATTAAAACTGAGCGGCTTGACTACAGCCTCTGAACCTCTAAAAAAATACACAATTTAAAATAGGTTTTGTTTGTGAGTGTAGGGCCAGTTCACATTTTTTGACAGATTGGTTTGTTGATGACTGATTGTGCAGCTGAGAAACTGATTTTCCTTCAGGATAAATATCTATCTATCTATCTATCTATCTATCTATCTATCTATCTATCTATCTATCTATCTATCTATCTATCTATCTATCTATCTATCTATCTATCTATCTATCTATCTATCTATCTATCTATCTATCTATCTTTTTTTTCACACAAAATTCTGTCTTAATGCTGTTGATCAATCCTGGACTCAGTGCTGTGAGACACCAGTCAGCCATGTGGAAACACTGGTATGACTGTCTCTTTTACATTTGTATGTGTGTTTGTTTTTTTAATGGACCTTGAGTCTAATAATCTATCTATCTATCTATCTATCTATCTATCTATCTATCTATCTATCTATCTATCTATCTATCTATCTATCTATCTATCTATCTATCTATCTATCTATCTTTTTTTTCTTTTTTTTTAATGAAGTAACTTCAAAATACAAACATTAAAGGCACATTGGTAATGGATAATTTCACAGTGCTGAATCAGCTATCTTGATCAATCAAGAACAAAAAGAAAAAGAAAAGAGAATGTGAGGGTCTCAGTCCACAATAGTAAATAAGTCCAGCAAAGAAAATAACTTTAGGGCATTTTTGCTTTTCATGTAATGCAAAGATTGTTTATACATTCTGAGTTCGTTTATCCATCAATTGAAGTGGGGTTTCACTTTGAGGTATTTGCATCTGTTGATGAAATGTTTCCCATGGGAAATTAAAATGTTCACCAAAAAGTCCAAGTTCTTTTCCTTTAACTGTAGTCCAACCTTGATCGACATCCAATTTAATGGGGGCAAAATAATGTGTTTAGATAACAACCAGTTTTGAAATGAAGTCCAAAATTGTACAACTTTGTACAAAATTGTACAACTCGCATTCAAAGAAAATATGTTCTACTGTTTCGATATCATTCTCACAAAAAACACACATATTATTATCCAAATTAAATCTAATATGTAGGAAGTGGTTTGATGGATAAATGTCATTCAGTATTTTACAGTAAATGTGATCTCTTTTGGAGTCTAATTATAAAGTCTATCTGATCTAGACTCCTCAGGGTGCATCACCGTCAACCACCTCGTGGTGGCGGTAACACCCCCTTTAACCCACGAGAGGACGCAGCAGGGTGAAGACCTCCCTGGCTGGTGGTGGCAGCAGAAGTGGACCTGGGGCTTCTGGGAGAAATTAAAAAGAGCCCGAAACAAGTGTCATACATAGTACAGAGATATTTGGACAGTAAATTTTCGAACAGAACAATGGTATTCACTGATGGATCCAAAGATCCTAAGACCGGGCGTACAGGAGTGGCGTTTCATATTCCAGAGAAGAGGGTGGGGATCAAAAAGAGAGCTACAGATGAGCTGGCAGTGTACACCACAGAGCTAATAGCTGTTTTGATGAGTCTGCAGTGGGTCAAAGAAAACGGGCATCAGAGTACTGTGGTCGCATCTGACAGCGTAGCAGCTCTGACCAGCATTAAATCAGGAAGATCATGTAGACAGGACATTCTAAGTAACATTTATAGTATTATGTATGAGCTGGATGAAGAGGAAATACAGGTCAGCTTTGTATGGGTCCCAACTCCCAGCACATGTGGGAGTGGAAGGGAACGAGGATGCTGATATATTGGCAAAGCAGGCGCTCAAGTCCCATGTGGTGGAATTAGATGTGCCATTGAGTAAAGCTGAAGCAAAAAGTATAATTAAAAAACATATGTGCACAACATGGCAGGAGGTGTGGGATTTTGTGGATACAGGCAGGCACCTGCATAACATCCAAAAACAGGTTGGTGGTGGGAGGAGAGCCAGTAGAAGTAGGAGGGAAGAGGCAGTTTTAACCCGATTGAGGATAGGGCACACAGGATTAAACAAAACACTACACATGATAGGGAAGCATCCAACAGGAAATTGTGAGCTTTGTGGGGAGGTAGAGTCCGTGGAACATGTATTAATTTGGTGTCCAGCATATGAAGAAGAGAGGAAGAAAATGGAAGAGTCTGTGAGACAAGAAAAGATACACTTCTCCTTAGAGAGTATCCTCAGTGAGGCATCAAATGTATATGGAAAGGTCTTGTCATTTTTAAAAGAGACAGGTTTGGAACATAGGATTTGAGTTTTTTTTTTCTTTTTCTTTATTACTATATTTTGTTTCCTGACACTCTCCTGCTCACACTCCAGCTCAGAGGGTGGCGGTAATGCGCCGGTAAGCTGGTTGCCAACCGCCGTTAAACAAAAAGAAGAAGAAGAAGAAGAAGAAGCAGGGTGAAGAGTCCGGTTTCCTGTTCCGGGTAAACGCTCTCCTTCACAAACAGTCGAGATGTTGACCCGACTGTCACGGTTCGGGCCCGCACTGCCCCGGTTACTCACCCACCCACCGGCACGGTTCGTGTCCCAGTCCAAACCGAGCGGTGCCGCCGGGTCGAGCGCCGTGACGGAGCTGCACGCCCCCACGGACCAGGGCGGACACGGGGAGGTCAGCCGCTATGTCAAGGTGAGTTCCCGTCAGCTCTAGACGGTGAGCGTCCACCGGCAGAGAAGAGGCTGCCGTGCTGTGCGGACAGCGGTCACCTCACTGGGAATCGAACTGTGTCCTCATAGAGAAGAAGCAGAGCACATACCGTCAGCCTGTCACAGCTAAAGCTACAGCTACAGCTACAGCACAGTCTGCTCGGGTTACTGCAGCTCAGCTGTGGTCGGGTCACACAGCACCCAGGGCCGTTGCTAGGAATTCTGGGCCCCCTGAAAGAATACTAAAGTGGGCCCCTGCCCCCTGACTTTTCCACTTTTATTCTTAGACTACGTATGTATTATCACGTTTTATTAACTTTGTTTTGATGCAAATTTACTATGAGTATTAGTCAGGGTCTTATGCAGAATAATTCAGTCATACAAAGATTAGACTACTGGGGTTTTTTGTGGGCCCTACTGGGAGCTGGGCCCCTAGAATTATCATCACCTTTCTCCCCTACGGCCCTGACAGCACCCACTGTGTTCAAAGCTCAAAGACCAAAATGTGGAATTGATAATAATAATACATAACAACAATAACTTTTTTTCATAATATCGCCTTTCAGAAAACAAGTTACAAGGTGCTGTACAATAGGAATAAAACAAAAGCAACTGTCTGTAATACAGTAAAATAACGACAACGACAAATGTACGCAGACAGAATGACTTTTAAAACGCAATAAACCTTGCAGGGTTATAGTTTGAAAAGAGGGAAGAGGTGGAGGAAAAGTATGGGGATAATATCAACATAATTTACTGCTATCGGGTGTATGTTTGCATTGGTATTTCATTGCATATCATAGGGACATCTCCCTAAAACTATGTTATGTAGTTTTGATGTTATTAATTCTTGGAGAGAGTTGTTGATTCAACTGTGTGATCATTTTGGAGGTTGTATTGTGTGATGCTGCTCAGCTGTACTGCACTGTTCACAGTGGTGTTTTATTATTTAGCCTACCTTAAAGGGATAGTTCAACATTTTGGCAAATTTGCTTATTGCCGAGTAGGTTCATTTCCTTTAATTATCGATGCATGTTGTTTTGAGATCAGCGGGGCAGAGACGTGAGCTGCTCAGTGAACACAGTGGAGGTGAATGGTACAGGTCCCCTGTCCCTCATCAAACCGCTCAAATACACAATCCAACAACTCCAAAATGCTCTCGTGGACAAGTTGTGACCTGCACATTCACCACGCTATGGAATAATCATGTAACGTAACATAATGAGACAGAGTTGTTTTCGAGGCAAATGTAGCCGGAACTACATTCCAGACATGGCTGCCGGCGGAGTGATTTAAAAAACGTTGTAATGTTACATTATATTATTATTTCATAGTGTGGTGAATGTGCAGGTCACAACTTGTCCACAAGTTATTGGATTGTGTGTTTGATGAGGGAAAAGGGACCTGTACCATTCCCCTCCACTGTGTTCAGTGAGCAGCTCACGTCTCTTTCCCATAGATCTCAAAACAACATGCACCGATAATTAAAAGTAATGAACCTACTGCTATGACAGTAGGGATTATGCCAAAATGTTGAACTATCCCTTTAAGCAAGTGTCCATATTAGATTGTATGTAGCTATTTTAAGCAACAATAATCAAACAGCTGCATCATAAAAGGCAGAAATGTGTAAACAACGTTAACCACACCTGTCTGAATATCACTCTGCAAAGGGACTGTCAGAAACAGCAGAAAGGGGGAGAACACATTACTGATGGAAGTAGTGGACATAAAGCTGTTGAAGAATCACCATTGGTGTTTAGCATTAGTCAAACTTTTTTATACTTCTGTTTGCCAGTGGGTGTGATTTCAGACACTGTGCACCTGTTTCAACTTAAAATCTAAACTCTGGGTTTTTAAAATCTAAAAATTAAATGCCAAATACACAAAATAACAACTTTGTTACTTTCACCCTGATTAATTTCTGGCAACAACAGAATTCACCATCAGCTTGTCAACATACAGCTGCATCAATAAATGAGAATAACATGGAAAAATTAATTTATTTCAGTAGTTCAATTCAAATAGTATAGTGAAACTCTTATATTATACAGTTTCATTACACACAGACTGAAATAATTAATGTCTTTATTTCTTTTACTTGTAATGATTATGGCTTACATTTATCGGAAACCCAAAATTCAGTATCTTAAAAAAATAGAATACCTGTATATTTTATTATATTTTAGTTTATGGAGTCATCACTGTTAACTGTTAAATGAGTAAATCAGCCATTTGATCTGTAAAAGTTCGAATATAAGTCGGTCGATGAGCTCTCACAGCTCTGCTCCATCTACAAACATCCTGCTGTCTGTTTTGATCCAAAATGACACATCCAACATATCATATAAACCGACTGAAGGTCTGCACTGTGTCTTATGCCTCTTGTTTATAATTAGTTTGTCTGTGTTTTCTCAGAACCCAGACTACCATGGCTTCTCCAGTGATCCCGTGGTGGATGAGTGGAACATGAGAGTGGGCTTCTTCTTTGGCATCTCAGTGGCCCTTGTTATCGGAGCAACATTTATCCACTATCTACCAGACCACGGGTGAGCTCCCTCTTCTCATATCTGCTAGGAATATAAGATGATAGGTGTGATATCAGCATGTTTTGTCTCTTGCTCTTAATGGAAGTTCTGCTGAGTCATGGTTTCCTCTCAATCATTCTTTTGGATATTTATTTGCTTCTCTTTAAATAGAAAATACTTGACTGCACCACCTGCCTACTTCTTTCAAAGATGTTTTTTTTTAACTTGTCTTCACCAAAAAAACAAAAAACAACATCAGTCATGGAGCATTGTGTGTTGGTGGACCATTGCCAGTCCTGTCTGTGTGCCTGTCATTCAGGGAGCACATCAGAGCCGATGGATTTTCCTCCGTAGCTCATTTAGGAAAACTCTCAGTGGTGCTGAGAGAATCTGACTGCACCGACACTAGGCCACATAATAATGCAGTGGTGGATGTTATTGAAGAGGAATGATGCATTGCTTTAAATGTTGCCGCTGCGAGGTGAATTAAAAAAGAAAGAACTGCACATAATGAAAATTGGGGGGATGGGGTTCGCAGTCAAGCAGGGTTTTGTTAATGTTAAAATTTCTTGTGTGTGGTTCTCTGACTCTCTGACTGTATCTTCTCTTGTGTGTTTGTGTTGTTTATTTCCAGAATGAGGCAGTGGGCCAGAAGGGAGGCAGAGCGTTTGGTCCAGCAGAGAGAGAAGGAGGGTCTTCCTATCCTATCGGAGAACTACTATGACCCAGAAAAGCTTGTTCTGCCCTCAGCAGGAGGAGAGGAATAGGATGTCCAACATCCACTGACTGTATTTCATGATAAATGTTCCAATATAATAGAATAAACTATGTACTTTAATTGTGTAATCATTATGTGTGGACAATGACTTATTGATCCAGTTAATCCAGTGGTTCCCAACCTTTTTTGGCTCATGACCCCATTTTAACATCACAAATTCCTGGCGACCCCAGAGACATATTTTTCTAGAATTAGTTTTTGATCGTGTTTGTTATACTGTGTTGCAAATACAGAGTAGCTAGATTAGTGTACAAAGTGACATTTTATTTTCCCTGACCAGGACATGTACATGTAGGACAGTTAGGCAAGCTTGTATTTACAAGGCTGAAAATTAATACTGAACAAACAATCTCTAAAACCATGAATTATGAAAAAGAGCTACTGCAGCATGTAGTGTCATATCAGCTCCAGTTTGTCATGTCTTTTATGTATTATTATTGTCTCTCTCAACTTTCAGGCAACCCCACATGGGGTCCCAACCCAAAGGTTGAAAAACACTGGGTTAATCTGACATTTAACAGTTTCAGGGGTTTAGTAGTTTAGTAACAAATTCAGGCATTTCAACCTTTATACATGTCTGCTACGTGTGCAAATGTCTGTGTAAAAAACTTCTTTATTCTTTATTTTTCTTAAATTAATTGTGTGTGTGTTTCATAAATATTTCAAATTTCATCTTACACGTCACTTTCAGCACAAATTATCTGCAGTGTTTCTAGGAAGCCCTTCACGTCTCCGTGGGCACTTGAACGCAGCAGCGAGAGGTCGTCAGTACGCACGCGCAGCAGAGTTAAAGCAGAGAGGTGGCGCCAAGTGGAGAAGACATGTTGTCAAACCCGAGCAGGTCCGACAGTGGAGGAGTCAATACAATTTACTGCGACAGAAGCTGTTAGCGTTGAATGTTGAACCTATAGTCTAGACGAGCTGGACAGTTTAAAGTCTGACGGTCAACTCAGCGTGTCGTGTGTCTAACACCGCGTTAGTTCATGTTGCTGCCGGTGTGAGCGAGGAGAGACAATGCCGTCACTTACCCTGCATGGAGTGACAGTGAACTTTCCTTTTCCTCCATATGACTGTCAGAAAGACTACATGAACAAAGTGATAGAGTGTCTGCAGAAGGTAAGTAGGATGAAACTGAGGCCACCTGGGCCGCCGCGATAGTGTCTCAGTGCGCAGTTGTATAAACAATGATGTAACTTCATTGTAAGTGAACGCAGCATCATCGTTTACAGTCTCCTGTGTGGTATATAAGTGGGTAAATCTCTGTGTCTGCTTCCACCACAGCGCAGCACCCCCCCGGTTCGTGAATAATCAACAGCTGTTTGGTGGATTTACAGTTGCTGAATTATGAGTTAGGGAAACATCCTGTTCCTTGAGAGTGTGCATGTGTGTTGGTCTCTTCCAGAAGGTGAATGGGGTGCTGGAGAGTCCCACAGGCACTGGCAAAACCCTGTGCCTGCTGTGTGCCACCTTGGCCTGGAGGGAGTACTTCAAGGACGACATCTCTGCCCGCAAGATAGCAATGATGGGCGGGGAGCAGATGTTACCCAAGACACAGCTGGCATCCTGGGGCACGACTGCTACGGATGGTGACACACCAAGTAGGTTTACATCACCTGGGAACAAAGTGCAGCTTAAAGCTTTAAGCCTGTGGAGAGTTTTTAAAGCTCATTTTGATAATTGAGGGTTTTAAAAAACTCTCATAATCTTTTTTTTCTCTAACTCTAACCAAGTCTTTTAAACAATCAACCTTTTTATTTTGTGCACTGTAATGTCTGACTGAAGCCTTAATGACACTCGCAAAAGAATACATTTTAAGTGTGTTTTTGAACTACAGAAACAGCTTCATGCAAATCCACTAAAGATGTTACCGTGTGTTCTCATTGTGTTGCAGTGTACTACACTGATGTCCCCAAGATCATATATGCATCCAGGACACACTCTCAGCTCGCACAGGTTATCAATGAGTTAAAGAACACCTCATACAGGTAAACCATGTTATCTATTCAAATGCAAGAGTCAGTGCCTGTCATAATATACGTGGTAATGGGCTTTAGAAGCACAGAGGGTGAAGGGTCTTGACCACAACAAGTTCTCTGAGATGGTAAATCCCAGGAGCCTAAATCTGTTCACCCGCTGCTCGTCAGCTACACTGATAGACGGAGATGTGTGCCCCCGGGGTTTGTTTAGCCTTGATGTCACTCTGGGCCTAGAGGCTGTAGATGATTGAATCTTAAAAGACAAATTAAATTGGATATTAATATTATTTTGATGGAGGAGAGACTCTGAAGGTTCTTCCTCTTTTTCATGAGAATAAAGAGAGGGACCGACAAGCCCGTACGACGTGAACCAAATATATAGAATTATATGTTATTAGAAGTCAGTATTGTCGTACCATTGCTGTCATGACTTTTAAAGGGATAGTTCAACATTTTGGCAAATTGGCCCATTGCCATAATCCCTATAGTTTTAGGAGAAGGTTCGTTATCTTTAATTGTCGGTACAAGCTATTTTTAGAACAGTGGAGCAGAGCCGCAAGCTGCTCAGAGCTACGCTACGGAGGCTAATGGGATTTCTTTCCCCTCATCAAACTCATTAAATACACAATCCAATAACTCCAAAACGCTCTGGTGGACAAGTTGTGACCTGCACATTCACCACGCTATGAGATAATAACGGAACGTTACGAGACAGAGTTGTTTTAGAGGGAAATGCAGAGACTGCTTGCCAAAAACTGCCCCCGACAGTCAAACAGACAATTAAAGGTAACGAACCTACTTCTAAAACAATTGGGATTATGGCAATGGGCCAATTTGCTAAAATATTGAACTATCCCTTTAAGGACAAAATTACCTTTCTAACCCTGCTTTAAAAAAACAAAAACCTGTTGGTGAATCATGAGAAACTTTCAATGTGACAGAGGCAGAGAGTGTCAGTGTCTGGTTCTGCTTGTGGGGAAACCTAAAATCAAATACCACACCATGTTTGAAGAATTGTTTTTATGCATGATGAAGGTATGTTGTTATCTCTACCATATGTCACTGTTACCTTGATGTCTGTGTGCGATTCAGGCCTAAGGTGTGTGTGCTGGGGTCAAGGGAGCAGCTGTGCATCCACCCGGAAGTGATGCGTCAGGAAAGCAACCACGTCAAGGTAAAGAAATTAAACAATTTGTTCATGCTGTGAATTTCCAGCAGGAAGTCACTGTGTCAGATAAATTGTCTTAAAGATGCAGATACACTCTGAATGGTAGTTTAGACAGACATATTTTTGATATGAACCACTGGGTTTATGTGGATTTACTGATTCTACAGCCTGGACTGATCGCTGTCCTTTAAAGGGATAGTTCAACATTTTGGCAAATTTGCCCATTGCCATAATCCCTATAGTCATAGGGGTAGGTTCATTACCTGTAATTATCGGGGAATGTTGTTTTGAGATCAGCGGGGCAGCTGTTTAGCGAACACAATGGAGGTGAACAGTACAGGTCCCTTGTCCCTCATCAAATACACAATCCAACAACTCCAAAACGCTCTCGTCAACAAGATGTGACCTGCACATTCACCACGCTATGAAATAATCATGTAACATGTAACATTATGATACATGAAGCAAATACTCAGAAGTACTTGCACTTTTGAAATCACTCTGCCCAGCAATCGTGTCTGGAATGTAGATCCGGCTGCATTTACCTTGAAAACAACTCTGTCTTGTAATGTTACATTATTATTTCATAGCGTGGTGAATGTGCAGGTCACAACTTGTCAACGAGAGTGTTTTGGATTTGTTGGATTGTGTATTTGGTGAGTTTGATGAAGGACAGGGGACCTGAACCATTCACTTCCATTGTGTTGACTGAGCAGCCCACGTCTCTGCCCCGCTGATCTCAAAACAACATGCACCGATAATTAAAGGTAATGAACCTACTCCTATGACTGTAGGGATTATGGCAATAGGTTAATTTGCCAAAATGTTGAACTATCCCTTTAATTGTCATACGGACTATGTGTCTGAAGTAAAGAATTATAATAGCCATGAGGCCGGTAGCAAACCAACTCTAAAACACACTATACAGACAAGTTAAAATGCTGAACTATCCCTTTAACGAAACAGCAGATAAGACACAAAAAGGTTTTTCTGGTAGTGAAATTGTAACGCTGGTGCTAAACTAATCTTTTCCATAATTTTCTGTCGTCAGGTCCATATGTGCAGGAGTAAAGTTTCCACCAGGTCATGTCACTTCTATAATAATGTTGAAGGTAATGATTTAGTGTGTGAAAGAGCAGTTAAACAGCTTATATCGCATTTCAACAATGTCATAACAACCCCTGTTACAGGCTTTAATGTGTTTAATGTTGTCTTTTCTTTAGAGAAGAGCACTGACAGAGACTTGGTGAACTCCATCCTTGATGTGGAAGACTTGGTCAAATATGGCAACAAACAGAAGTGGGTTTTATTAACTCTTTGACTGCCAGCCATTCTCACAGCAGCTTCCTCCAGCTTGCCAGGCATTTTCCAGCTTTTTGACTGATTTCCGTAGACCCACCATATATTATGTACTGTTACTACATACACATTCAACCCATCAAAGGAAAGATTAGGGTCTCTACTTTCCAGCAAAAAAACCTGTTTGTTTCTATCTTGTTCCAGTCTTGTGAAATTGGTGGTTGAATATAGGTTACTTTAGCCCAAAATGCCATTTTGGCACCAAAATCTTGAGAAAAAGAGGTTTTTGTGTCGGCCGTCATTTTCAGGTTTACTAGTACAATTTGCTCCATTATATTTTGCTTTAGTGATGCCTCAACATCTGTACAGTTGTTCTCTTGTAAACAACAACTAAATCAACACTGACAAATGACTTTTGATGACAAAAGACAAAACATTTAGCTACTGACACACACTACTCCAGCCTTTTTTCTTTCTTTTCTTTGAGTTACAACTTTTTCTTTCCTTTTTTTTTAGTGTGTGTGCGTACGTGACGTGTGCGTGCGTGTGTGTGTGCGCGTGCGTGTGCGGATCAGTTCGACAGGTTTTTGTAGCCGAAACACGGCGCTTTACTGGGCGTTCACACCAAAAGCGACCGGAGCGACCGCGGCGACCAGCTGCCATTCATTTTCAATGTACACTGGCGACGAGGAGCGACCGGCGGCGGGAGCGACGCCATGGGAGCGACGCGACGCGAGCGATGAAAGTTGGGAGAGATTGAACTTTATGCAAATGAGCAGCGGCGCGACCGCGGCGACAGCCAATAGCGGACTGGGATTCTCACAGCCGGAGAAATTGAGAGAGCCTGAATGGACACATCTGCAGCACAGCTTGAAAGTCCTGCCCCTTTGGTCGCTTGGTGCAAGGGCCTGCTAGAGCTGACAAGCGACGCGATAGGAGCGGCCAGGGCGACTACAGGCGATTTAATCGCTTTCGGTGTGAACGCACAGTTAGATCAGATCCAGCTTCCTCTGGTCAGCAGGCAGCGGTCTCACTCACTCACTCTCTCTGTCTCACACACACACATCTACACACACACACACACACACACACACACACACACACAGCCTACAGCTCTGGCTGACGTGCCCCCTGAACCCACAGCCACAGACAGTCCATGCACGCTCACAACAGACACTCCCACCATCTTTAGCTCTCGTCACGTTCGCCGGCGCCGTCCGCTCCTCATCCACACTAGATCGCGGGATTTTCAAGCTGCTATCTGAGTGATTTCTCGCAAAATCTGGCGACTTTCCAAACGCTCTTGACGACTAACGACGAGCGATCGACGGGGTTGTTGTTACTAACGTTTGTGCTTTGTATCACGGAGCTGCACGGAGCTTCGATGAGCTGCCGAGCCGCCATGAGCCCCGCCGCCGCCCCCTAAGCTCTCACCGGCGGCCAGAGTGTCACGGAGCGGCGCCGCTGCAGTCAGACACCCGCCCCGCTCCGTGAGGGGGGGAAAAACACGCTATATTTTTTATATCTCTCAATCCAAATGTGTTTTTCTGGACTTTATTTTGATGATACAAGTCTGATCTTCACAGAGGAGTAGGGCAAGACATTCAACATGGCGTTGCCATTAAAAAAACGCTAAGACGAGTTATCTCGTCTTTGGCAGACTACGCTTGGATTCGCTAAGACGAGATAACTCGTCTTTGGCAGTGAAAGAGTTAAAGACGGTTTAGAAACAAGAGTCAGTTTCCTCTATTTGGGCTTCTGGGGCACTGCCACGCCCCTTTAGGAGACAAGCAGCAGGTCTTGAGTCTATTGACTCCAATGGGAGAAGTGGACATGAGTTTATGAGATTATGGTCGATTCTTACGCCCCATAGTCACTGAGGTGCATACTGGAGTCATTTTTCACAAGCCACATCTCTTCTGAACATTTTGACATGAAAATGGTGAAATTCAGATGAACAAATCAGGAGCAAATTAACTTTGCTATGCAACTAAGGAGAATTTTATGGAACTATTTTTCCAGTCAGTCTGAAGCTTTGAGAGAAGACTCTATATTCTAGGTTTAGTTTATTAGTCCTATCCCTTCATCAGCAGTGGACAGACTTGTGATGTATTTGTATTACTTTCTACGTAATTATTCCACCCTTCAAATAGGATGTCCCTCATGTATGCAGCATCAGATGAAAAGAAACTTTACACATTATGTATTTGTGTGTTTCCTGCCAATATGGCACGATATTCTAGCAGTGATTGATGCCATCTGTCCCACGCAGTCACCAACACGCTCCCTGATGTTGTTTCAATGGGGTCTGGTCTTTATGTTTTCCGTTCTTTTTAAACTTAAATCAAATTGAAGACAACAGGAACATTGTTCGTTTTATTTAGATTTTACATTTATTTCCAGGGAAAATAAAATGTGTCTTTGTTGAAACATTTTCCTCCAGGGTCTGTCCTTACTACCTCTCCCGTTCCTTGAAGCAGCAGGCAGATGTCATCTTTATGCCATACAACTACCTGCTGGATCCCAAGGTAAGCTGTCCTGGATCAGAAACTGTCCCTGGATCACACACATGTAGTTGAATAAACTACGTAACGGTCACATCAGTTAGCAAAGTGGTTAAATAAACACTGATATTGATTAGCTACAGCAGATGCTTTTACTGTTGTATTGCATATTGCAGCTTTATTTAAATATTAATATCTATGAACCAGTGTATCCATTGTGCTTATAGTCCAGATCAGTTTCTCACCGTCTTTTCTCTTCCTGTCTCCCTCTTTGTGTCACAGAGCCGCAGGGCGCACAACATCGAGCTGAAAGGAGCGGTGGTCATTTTTGATGAAGCTCATAATGTGGTGAGACTCTGTGGATGTTATCATTTATGAATAAGCTTAAAGGGATACTTCACCCAAAATCAATAATTCACCAATCATCTACTCACCGTCATGCCAAGGAAGGGTTTGGAGAACTTTCAGAGTCATCAAAACGCTTTAGGAGTTCCAGGGGGGGTCCGGCTGGAAACAGATTTTCATATAATGGCGGCGGATAGAGTTCACTTTTGAATCGTCCAAAACACACACTATGAAACATCCAAATACCTCCATGCTGCTCGTCTGTATTGACGCGTCCTGAAGCCGCCACATGAAAAAGTTGTTAGGAAAAATTAATTTGATCTCTGTTTTTAGCCTTGTTGTAGTAGTAGCTCCCAGTGGCTCTGTTGATGATTTGCTGCGAGATGTTCGTCATTGTAAACAATTGGATGTGTGATGTGAACACGAAAGAAGTAGCTACTACTACAACAAGGCTAAAAACAGAGATCAAATTAACTCTGAATAACACTGAAAGTTCTCCAAACCCTTCCTTGGCATGACGATGAGTAGACAATTGGTGAATTATCGACTTTGGGTGAAGTATCCCTTTAAGTTGCTTTGTCCCTTCTTGTCATTGAGCTTGAACAGAGATAAACACTTTGCCTAAATATACATCCTCACCTGATGTTATGATGGTGGCGGTGGTGGACAGTGGACAAAGCCGGTGGACATGTTGCTCTAAAAGAACAGATGTTCAACTGGTCTGAGATCTGTGACATGACATACAGTGATTAATTTTACTCAGCTGCAGACTCTTGAAAACCTGATATGACCCACAGACTTTTCCGTGGAGTTCTCAGATTATCCAACCGGACGATGTTTCTGTTCCCTGCAGGAAAAGACGTGTGAAGAGTCGACGTCTTTTGACCTGACTCCCTATGACCTGGCCTCGGCCATCAGCGCTGTGGACCGGCTGCTGGTGGAACAAGTCAGCAAGGAAGTCTCTGAGGACTCCAACGTAGAGTCCTTCAGCTCTGGTCTGTTGACTGATTGACTAAAGACACTGATATCAATACAGAGTGTGGCAGTTAGTAATGGCTGGTGATATTTTTTCTGTTTCAGATCTAAAACTAGACATAACGTCCGTTGGTAAAATCAAACGTAAGTATTCTTTAGAGCATCAGTTGGCCTCATTTTAGTGCCTCCCCTGTTTTCTGGTGAAGTGGATTCATCATTGTTCCATGTCCGCTCTGACAGAGATTCTGCTGGACCTGGAAGCTGCCATCGATTCCTACGAACTACCTGGTGACAAAGGCATCACTAAACCTGGAATGTGAGTGACAGTGGTGCGAGATGGAGAGGAGATTACAACAGTTTGACTCTGCTAACAGCTTCAAGTACAGCAATGTCTGAATCAGCCTTTCTGTCCCTCTGATCTGTGCATTTCCACATCTCACAATTGAAATTACATGTTACATCAAGTAAAAACAGGGAAAGCTCTACATCAAATGCATGTTTTGCAGAGAAATTAAAGAGCGTAAGACCATAGTTTTAGTCAAGAGGGTGCAGTAGGATTCAAATGATACTTTTTATGGTGACATTAAATCACTTTTTTTACACAGTTGTGCAACAGACTCCTGGGTGTGAGACCAGCTGCTTTAGACTGTGCAACAAACCAGGGAAAAACGATAACAAAAGGAAAATGGAAACAAAATTGACAAAAAGAGAGAAAAACATAATAATGATTAGGTTTGCGAAATGAGAATATGATTGCAATTACCTTTTTTTATATATCACTTTAAAGGGACAACGAGAAGTTTCTATTTGATTATAAAAAAGTCTCATATTAATGTGGATGAATCTACGTTACCCACACTTGTTAATGGGCCCATTTTCGATAAATATATCGTTTTGTCTCTATCGTTATTTTGTTATTATTAGTGGTGGCGGAAATGCTGGTTGAGCCGACCAGCATTTCCTTACTTTCGGTTTCGTGGCAAGTCATGAGAATAACGCCGCCGAATCACCGTTTATGGTCGGAACTACGACGGTATGTGATCGTCTTCGAACCTCTGACTTTCATTCTTGATGAATGAAAACATGAGTCTGTCTTGCGCCGGTCAAAGAATTTCACGGTGCGCGCGGAGGCTCATAAATGTAGTGTGAAAACGCTTCGCTTTTCCAAAACTCCTCGTTGTCCCTTTTAATAGAAAGAAAATATAAAATTGGCATCGGTACCAAATGTGAATGCTGTCTTATATCTGGAGAAAATAATTTTTAGGCTGGAGCTCCTTGTAGCACCACAATAATTCATTTATAATGATTTGTTGTGACACATTTTTACCTTTTTTAAAAAACAGAACAACACCTACAATTTGAACATCAGACTTGGCTTAACTGTGATTTTGATTGTATTTTGATTAATTGTTCAGCTCTAACATGAGTTTTGAAATGTTTTCTCTCCACCTCAGCTTCATCTATGAGCTGCTAGAGAGAGCTTCCCTAAACTACAGCAGTAAGACGATGGTCCAAGAGGCTCTGGAGCAGATCAGCGGACACCTGGCAGGACGTCAGTATGAGCTCTTCATGTTAATGTTCATGAAACAACAAGTCACTGAATGTACAGTGGCAATGCAAAAGTTTGGGCACCCCTGGTCAAACTTTCTGTTAATGTGAACAGTTCAGCAAGTGGAAGATGAAATGATCTCAAAAAGGCAGAAAGTTACAGATGACACATTCCCTTAACATTTTAAACTATATTTAAAGAAATATATTTTCATCTTTTACATTTTCAAAATGACAGGAAAGGAAAAGGACCCACAGCAAAGGTTAAATAGTAAATAATCTTGTCTGATACCTTGGTCAAATGATCAGTATTCACTATAAAACTGAAAACAAAAATAATACACTGATAATGCTTTGCAAAAGAGTTTCTCATGTTTAACTTTCTGCCTTTTGGAGATAATTTCATCCTCCCCTTGCAGGGACTTGTCTGCTGGGTTCATCACACAGATAAAACCAGATGTGCAGGTTCATACAATTAACTAAGGAGCTGTGTTTCTCAACAGAGCCAGGAATATTCCAGAACACAAGTGGACTGGAGAAGCTGACAAACATCATACAGGTATGATCTGGTATCAGGGTGTAGCTAGCACAGCTTATCAGGAAGCAGCCAGGTTTAAGTTCATACACACACACACACACACACACCTGAGAGTTAGTGACTGAATCTGACAACCTGCACCGCCTCACACACATGCTGGGTGATACACTGTTGTTTCCTCACAGAACCACAAAGCTCTGTTTTCATTAGATTGATATCATCTGGTCATTTCACTGCATTTGTCATGTTTTTTTTATTGTTTATTGGCTTTTTATATATACATGAACTGTAATCGTGGTCGTCTCTTGTCTTGCAGCTGGTGTTTTGTGGGGACGCGTCATCAGAGAAGGAGAAACAGCAGCAGATGATTTCCAACACGGCTCATTTTAAGGTGTGTGTCCATCAGAAGCCCATGAACAGCTGTATGGAAGTAAAGGAGTGCCTCCACACACTTGTCATGTGTCTGAATGACGACATCAGCTCTTGTCTTTCATCTGTCTGGCTCAGGTTCACATCCACAGAGACACCAGCCACAGGAAAAAACAGAATACCGACATGTGGGTTTCGTCCTCATCAAAGAAACAAGGTGATGATACTTTGTGTCGGCTTTGTGTGAATTTTTGGGGGTGTTGTCGGTTCATACAGAGTTGTAAGTGTGAGAGGAGGAGTGCTGTTTTCTGCAGTAACCTCTCTTTAACCGATTTTGAAAAGTTCTGTGTGTCTCCTCCTGTGAGTAAACCTGCTCAAATAGCTCTTGTGTGTTTTCTTGGCGCCTTGTAGGAAACATACTGAGTTACTGGTGCTTCTCTCCCGGCTTCAGCATGCAGGAGCTGAAGAATCAAGGCGTCCGCTCCATCATCCTGACCAGCGGGACACTCTCACCTCTGTCCTCATTCACCTCTGAGATGAGGATGTAAGTTACTTCAGACCTGCCGATCCTCACAACTTGTTTTACACAAGAGACACCGTAAAGAGACAGTGCATATAATTTGCAAACACATCAAAGTGCATTTAGGGTTTAGTGTAGTATACAAATGAGTGTGAGCTCCTGTTCTGGTGATGTCTGTCATGTTGATTGATACTGATTCAAACTCAATTTCATTTATTATTCGTTCCAATCCTAGGATTGGAAAGGAGCAGGATGAAGAAAACTTTTAATACCTGCTCCTTTCTTAAAACAAAATAACACAGAATGATGAAATGCCAATTTACAACCAACAATATACAAAGAAAATAGAAAATAAAATCCACAGCCAATATCTTCCATCACAACATGTTTCTATATAAACTCCCCACCTTTTTCTTATAAAGCCTGTTAAATTGAAAAACATTTGAACAACTTTTCTCTATGACTGGTAATGAATACCAAAGCTTAACACCCACCACAGAAATGCACATTTCTTTTACGTAACTTGGTCCTTGCCATTTCATATTCAAAATTAAATTTCCTTCTATGGCTGACATCTTGTGAAACTAAAACAGAATACTTCTGCAAATTTGCAGGTAATTTTTTGCTTTGTATACAATCAGTCTGAGCTTCCGAAGCCCGACTTAAATAATCCATGTGAGTGCTCTCTGAATTCTTCTTAGTGCCCTTTTCTTTAATAAAAAACAACGGCTTTGTGCGACTTACATAGGTATTAACTCATATTTTGATGCAGTAACTCGTATATGGCATAATAAGTGAACAATACAAAATCCTCATTGCTTTATAATCTAATATAGCCTATGTCTTGCTTTACTTAGAACAGGAATAGGAATCAATATCTTGTTTTGTATGTAAGCAATATGTGATTTCCATGTTAGCTTTCCAGTTACTGTAAGCAATCCTTTTGTTAGCTACTGCTGTTGTTAGCATTTTTAGCTAATACCAGCCAATATCAACACACACGCGACAGTTTGGACGTAAAAGCAACATAACAACATGTCTACAAGTAGAAGTTGCACAATTCTGTCAGTATGACCAATTTAATTACTGAATATGACCAGCTGGCTGATAAAGAGTGAAACATTCAGTTTTTATTTGCTGTTGATGCATAGAGCAGGCATGTTGGATTGTTAACTTGAGGTAAAGTTCCCCTGAGTTGGAGTTCTGACTTCAGGGGCCGTTTCTGATGACGTGTCCAACTGGGAACTTGGAAAATCTGACCTCCAAGTCATAATGGAACGCACCATTAGCTGCACCTGAGGAAACATCTGTCCATCCATCAGCCTTATTGCCGATCTACACAGGGTCTCAGGGGGCTGGAGGGTGAGGGCAGGGTCACTGTCCGTCACAGCTCTGACACAACAACATCACACAATGTGTTTGCTGGCAATTTAGAGTCCCCCATTTAACATAGCGTGCATGTCTGTGGACTGTGGGAATCGAACCCAGAACCTCACTGCGAGGTGACGGCGCTAAACGCTGTACCACCATGCCGTCCCCACCTGAAGAGAAACTGTATCACGCTTTACCAGAGCCATCATGTTGTATGAAGAGCAGCCGAACGTCGTTGTTGATCACGCTTGTGTGTCGTCCTCGTTTTCGCTGCAGAGAGTTCCCGGTGTGTCTTGAGAACGGTCATGTGATCGACCGGGACCAGATCTTCGTCAGCGTCGTTGACCGCGGTCCAGACAAAGTTCATTTAAGTTCAGCGTTTGATAGAAGGTGAGTTTCCTGTTCTAGACAAGATCCTAATTGTGTTTCTGTCACATGATACTTAATGATACCAGCACAACTTTGTTCCTTCCAAATTCCATCTTTATTTGATAAAAGCCTTAGATGTGATAGTTCAACATTTTGGCAAATTGCCCCATTGCCATAATTCCTATAGTCATATACCTATTTACCCATTTACCTAATTGTCGGTGCAAGCTATTTTTAGAACGGCGGGGCAGAGCCGCGAGCTGCTCAGAGCAACGCTACGGAGGCTAATGGGATTTCTTGGTTTCTCTCATCAAACTCATCAAATACACAATCCAACAACTCCAAAACGTGAACGTTACAAGTTACGTTATGTTACGTTTTCGTGGGTAAATTCATGCAAAACCGCTGATGCGTGCTTCCTGCCGGGGCAGTTTTTCGGCAAGCAATCTCTGCATTTGCCTCAACAACAACTCTGTTTCATAACGTTCCATTTGCCAAAATGCTGAACTATACCTTTAAAACTGATCAACTCTGACAATGACTTGTGATGCAAATAAAACATCTAATGCTTCCCTATGTGACAGGTTTCTTCCTGAGAACATGAGCTCTTTAGGCAACACTGTTGGTGAGAATGACAAGCACTGATGCAAGCATGATTATTTTTTGTAGATCAATGAGTAACAGACCATTACGTGATTGTTGTTGTGATCATCTCATGAATGTGTCTCATGTGTTCCCTCCTCAGCCAACCTGAGCCGTGTGGTTCCTCACGGTCTCCTGGTGTTTTTTCCCTCGTTCCCTTTAATGGAAAAAACCTTGGACTTCTGGAGAGTAGGTGGAAACATATTACTGTATTATGTTATAAATCTGTACATATGTTTATATTAGTAGTTCCAGACGATGATCTCTGTGTGGTGTCTCATCAGGCTAATGGACATGCAGAACGTATCGACAACGTGAAGCCCATGTTTGTCGAACCTAAGGGAAAAGGCACCTTTAATGAGGTGAGTGTGTGTTTTTTTAATATACTTGTATATTTGACTGTAAAACCTCCCCTGTGGCAATTTACAGGTTGCCACTAGATGTCACATCGGCTGTAGATATCAGGTTATTCACACAGGGAGGAGAAAAACCAGTCCTGAGTCCAGCTGGAGCTCTGGAGCAGCTCGTAGTGTTTTCCGTGGCTAGCTGGCATATCTGTTTTAATCCAATTGCTCTTGTCCCATGCTGCTATGTAAATACTTTTAGTTTTATTTTTGTACTAAGCCTATTTTTTATTCATTATATTTAAACAATATCACACTCGAGGGAGCGCTTTTGTGCTGAATATCAGCACTGGTGTGATTCGGTCATAGGCACAAAGCCGCAGGCCGAGAGCCGCAGCTACTTTGTATCATTTACATTTATCTGAATGTTTCCATTTATTGTGCGACCACTGAAATAAGAGACTGTTAATAGATGTTTTGGTGGCATGATGATGAGTCAACAGCTCGATCAGACAGCACGTTGCTCCATCGTTTCCAGCTCTGCATAGATGGTCTCCAGTAACGTTTTAGCCAGCTTTCAGACCTGCGAAACAAGTTTTTGTTTTGTTTATGTTCTGCAACACATTATCTATGGTTCAAAATTGACATCGTAGTTTGTGTCTGTTTATATAAAGCATCTCACCTATGCCCACTCACTGCCATGATCTCCTTCGCCTCAAGTCCTGCATCAGACAGTTTCTGTATGGTAGTGGCTCTCAGGCTGCGGTTGGTGTAATACCTGTGTGTCCCTGCCTCCTTGCACATCCTGGGAAACACCTGTGCCAGCTGTTTTACTCCGAGGGGAACGGTAGTATACCAGAAACTGTCTGTCTCCACTGTTACCCTCCTCGGCTGCAGATACAGGGCATTTGCACCAGGTGTAAGTTTCTTTAGATGCTACTGGGCAGAGCGCATTTCCTCGCTCCTTATACACAGCACCCCTCCGGTTTTCTCGGTCTCTCTCCAGTGGGTCTTTATGATTTTTGTTTCTTCGTTGAATGTCATGGTGAAATATTTTCCTCATCCAGGATGAATGAGTCAGGTTTAAGATCCCGATTCCCCTCTTTGCTCCTGCGTCCAAAGTGCAACTGAATATCATACCATCATACCATATCATCAGCGCTGCAGAATATTTTAAGATGCGCTGGTCTTCAGGTGTTGTTCTGTCCTTCTCTGCCCTTCTTATCTCTTTGACGACTCCTTCGAAAACATTGTTAGCTGGTATAATCTCTGGGTCCTGCATTAAATTCCATGAATGGTTAACCGGCGGTTCGTTGATATAATGATTTAATCCAGCCTGAAGTCCAAGGTAGCTGCTGATGCTGTAGAGCTCCCCTTTAGTTGTCTGGATCGATCCATAAAACTGCCTCAACACTGTGTTCAGCTCGGTCTTCATAGATTCATCCAGGTCTGAAGGCAGTTCAGAGCCCAGGCTGTCTGCCTTACAGTGTTAGCTTCATTTTTGCTCTTCTCTAATTTGTTGAGGTCAGCTGATGTCATATGAGCACACCTGGTTTGTGCTGATGTATCCAGGCCTCTTTCCTTCCCTTCGTCCTTCTCTGAGTCTGATGACCATTCATAATTTAGATCAAATGTTATTTGTGGAAATATGTCCATCTTTGCAGTGCAAAGTTTGCCCCAAATCAAAGATAGTTAACAACTGATGTAACGGTTATTAGAACGCCTATACAGTGGAGTGATAATGTCTGTGAAAAGTCCCAGTGCTGTTATACTCTATCCACCTTTTTCCGAACGTCAAAAACATAAGCCGGTTTTGCTCTTCCGGTGGAATTTTATGTTTACGTTTCCATGGTTTTGGTAGTCGCCGTAAATGCATGGATTTTTTTTTTTTTTTCAATGAAAATCTGTAAAACGCATGGATCATCTTGCCAACTTTTAACAATGGATATCACACAAATTGACATCCATGTTAAAAGCCAGCGTTAATAGATCCATGCATTTACCGCAACTATGACGACTGAAAACCATGGAAATGTAAACGAACAATTCCACCGGAAATGCAAAACCAGCTTCCGGTTTTGACCATAGATGACGTTCGGAAACTTCTGGATATCAGCACTCATGGAATGTCTCTTGTCCAATCAAATTACTCGGTCGGAACTAACTGTTGTATAATGTATTGTATTCATTTTCTTATCTATTATTGAAACAGAATTTCGTTCTGTTTTTACACTGAATAGTGAACATATACTGAATGATAACACAATGCTGTCTAAGCCAAGTCCAGACCAGTGTTGGCTCCATGGTCGGGCTGTGAGAGAGGTCCAGCCTTTGACTCATCCACTGGGGACTGTGGTCACATAGACCGACGCTGATGGAGCCAGTGAAAACTTTTAATGCTTTATGGATGTTTGGATGCGCTGGTCTTATTTCTTTCATTTGTTGGAGGCCTTTTTAGACAAATGTTTTTTTTGTTCTTCAATGGAGGACATTCGCCCGAATGTTGTTACTCTCAACTCAACACTGTGCACCGTGCTGTGCCATCTCACCTGCGGGTGATGTCTTTGTAAACGTGGGAAGGACCAGTGAGCTAACAGGAGGGAGACCTGTGCAGAGGAGAGAGAAACTCAGATGACGACAGACGGAGAGAGGAGCAGTGACTTTGTTTGTGCTGCTGTGCCCAGGACGTCATGACTAAACTATGTATTTCTAGAGAAAACAGCTGCTAGGAAGCGTTAAAGGTCTGAGAGTGTTTCATGAGCTGCATGTGGTGTGAGTTGGTCACAGTACAGAGGAAGAGTGTGACAACAACTTATCTTTTCTGTTTGTTCTTAGGTTATTGATGGATATTACAACAAAGTCAATGATCCAGCGTCTAAAGGAGGAACTTTCTTTGCAGTGTGTCGAGGGAAGGTGAGTTGATCATGTGTCCATAGAGTCTAGGATAATCCTAAAATGTGCTTTTTTTTCCACACAGGTACACTCGGTCCGCTGAGTCAAGGATACCGCGTTCAGTTTGTATTAGTTATGGTGCATTTCTTCTAAATGTGTGCATGTGTCAGGCCAGCGAGGGTCTGGATTTTGCTGACACCTTTGGTCGGGGCGTCGTCATCACTGGCCTTCCCTTCCCTCCGAAGATGGATCCTCGAGTCATTCTGAAGATGCAGTTCCTGGATGAGATGAGCCGAAAGAAAGTTCCTGGGGTGAAGGTGAAGAGACCTGCTCACCGAGGTTTACTGAAAAGGCTGATGAGGTTTTAGTGGCTTAGTCTTTTTCATAACTGTGTGTGTGTGTGTGTGTGTGTGTGTGCAGTACCTGTCTGGACAGCAGTGGTACAGACAGCAGGCGTTCAGAGCTGTGAACCAGGCCATCGGTAGAGTCATTCGCCATAGGGAGGACTATGGAGCCATCTTCCTGTGTGATCAGAGGTCTGACATGGAATTGAATAGAAGTAGACCACACAGGAGTTTTAAGAAACAATGGTTCTACTTAACAGCGACGAAAGTGACTCAAATGAAATGGTGTGTGTTTGTGTGTCTCCCGCAGGTTTAAGAGCTCCGACGCCCGGGCTCAGCTTCCATCGTGGGTCAGGCCTTATGTTCGTCAGTATGATGGATTTGGGAATATGATCCGGGACGCCTCTCAGTTCTTCAGGGTGGCACAGAAGCTGGTGGGTCTTCTCACACACGGATCATGAAGATGATCAATGATTGAGAGGCACAAGACTGAACAGGAGGTCGTATATACTGTAAATTCTCCAACAGAAGCCGAACTGACCCGGCTTATATCAGAGACAGGCGTCTATATGAGACAGGTTTTTAGAGTGAGAACAGAAGGAAAGAGCCTGTCCAGAACATGGTTTAAATGGCACCCATTAAACAACTTCTAAATGAATCTGAATTTTTTGGCCGGATATAGGCTCCGGCTCTTTCCTTGAGTCAGTCTGAGTTCTCAACAGGCCGGGAAAACATACAAATATCTCGGGTCAGGTCGGACCACAGGCTTCCCTTTTTTTTGGGGCCAACCGGGAACGGATTTTATTTCTCAAACCTGAAGCCAGACCCGGCCCGTTACAGGAGACCAGCGTCTATTTGAGAATTTATGGTATCTATCACAGCACTATCACTATCACACAAATTAGTAAATGTATGGACTGAATCAACACATTTGACTAATAATGAGTGATAATGGGGTTTTCAATAGCCATCATTTTTTTCAGTCTAATAAAATGCAGTGCACTTATTTTGAATAAAAAAATAGTACTGGGCATGTTGGAGCTGATGGTTCAGCTCATACTGACTGTGTGGTTGTGTGGCTGCACCAGAGGCCTGTGGTGGAGAAGAAGGCGGCTGCAGAGAGCTGTGGGACAGTGAGTTTACCAGACTCAGTCGGGTCCTCGGGCTTCGCCTCCTGCTCATCCTCCCAGAGCTCCGTCACCCAGAAGGCCAAGGCGTTGGACACCCACCTTCCCAGCCTGAAGAGGAGGAGGCTCAGTGAGTGTGAATATGAGGGAGGTGTGGTGAATTCAATGTCTCAAAAAGGCCTTTCAAATTTGGCATCAACGTTCACCGGTGGTTAGATTTTGATGGTCAAAGGTTAAAGGTCAAGGTCACAGTGGCCTCACAAAACCCAATTTTGCCCCTGTGATACATTAAGTCTACAACTCCTTGAGAGATAAAGCATTGCACAAATATTCAATTTGACTCGAGTTGGGTTTTAAAGGACAATTCCAGGCGAATTCAACTCGGGGGTGTATTTTCATATCATTTTAGATCTAAAAGAATGAATCTGAAGATTTTCAGTTTAATCGCTCCTGTTTTGCGGTAGCTGCGTCTGTCCCTGCATCGCCACGGCAGCAATGAATGGGAGTGGATGTAAGTTCCGCTGTTTAGGCTGTTTCCATCCCTCAAAGCCGCAATTTTTTTCCACAGACAGCGTCAGATGGCTACTCAAACATGCACCGAGAAGTTTATTTACTTCAAGCAAGCCGACATGTTTGTAAAACTAGATCTAATTCAAAGTCTCCCGGAGTCTCGCGCGAGACCCAGTTGCCGTGCGCGGTGTGTTCACATGCAGTGGGAAAAGCTACCGTTTCTGTCATAAACACAGGAATATCAACTCTTTACTTGCTTCAAGTAAAAAAAACTTCTCGGTGCATGTTTGAGTAGCCACCTGACGCTGTCTGTGGAAAAAAATGTACACTTCAAGCAAGTAAAGAGTTGATATTCCTGTGTTTATGACACAAGCGGTAGCTCCTACTGCGCCTGAATACACCAGCACTGCAACTTAGGGCTCGCGCGAGACTCCGGGAGACTTTGAATTAGATCTAGTTTTACAAACATGTCGGCTTGCTTGAAGTAAATAAACTTCTCGGTGCATGTTTGAGTCGCCATCTGACGCTGTCTGTGGAAAAAAATTGCGGCTTTGAGGGCTGTAAACAGCCTAAACAGCGGAACTTACATCCACTCCCATTCATTGCTGCCGTGGCGATGCAGGGACAGACGCAGCTACCGCAAAACAGGAGCAATTAAACTGAAAATCTTCAGATTCATTCTTTTAGACCTAAAATGATATGAAAATACACCCCCGAGTTGAATTCGCCTGGAATTGTCCTTTAAGAACTCTTTTGATCGTTGCATAATCACGCGATTTCATAGTTCTCTGTCCACTTGTCATACATATTATACTACAGACACTATCATACGTCTTTTACTGACTCATTCTCTTTTTTCCGGCTATGCAGACACTTTTTTTTTTTTAATGCTGCTGGGTTTTAAAAATTACGCTTTCAGGGATTTCTCTCTGCGTCACATCCCACTTTGAGTGTGACCAATAAGCACAGAGGTAAACCTCAAGCCCCACCTAGGAGTTTTTCGTGGCCGAATAAGTACCTACCCCCAGGCAGGGACTCGTTTGGCCCCTGTAAAAGTTCCTGGAGACGGCCCTAAGGATGAATTCTTTAAAATTCAATGGTCAAAGTTCAAAGTTCAGTGTGATGTCACAAAACCCTTTTTATGTGATTCTGGATATTAAAATGATATAACCTAAGACTAGTCAGAATAGCAGATGGAAACAACCTTACAGCAGTAATTCTAGTTACCTTGTCCGGTCTGTGTTCTCAGATGGGCCCACTGGAGCCAATGGGATGGCCAGGATCTGCATCGAGTACGAGTGTGAGGTGCAGGAGAGCCACAGGAAACCGGCCAACCTGCTGGATGCTCTGGAACTAGGCGACCATCCCGGAGGAGAGGACAGTGATGCTCTTGTAGGAGAAGAGAAGGTACAAAAAGATGACTTCCGCTTTACAAAATAAAACTTTAGATAAAACTTTTCATTATAAAATGTACACAAATGTGTACAAATTAACAAAATACAAATCATATCGCTAAGTGCATATGAAAAATATGAAAAATAAAGGCAATAAAGCCAAGTTACGTAGATAAAGTGCATATGCTAAATAAGAAAAAGAAAAATAGTGACAAAATTCCGATCATAAAGCAGTGAAGTAGATAATGTGCATATGAAAAATAGTATAAGATAAACTGCAGTAATCAGATTCCGATCATTAAGCACAGTAAAATAAGTGCAAAATTATAAAGAAAAAAATACAATAAACATTATCAATAGAATCACAAGTGCTAATAGGACATGTTGTAGAAGCTATAAAAGCTAAAAAACCAGACCAAATAGGTGAGCCACAGAACATGTAATTAAAACCCGACGATGTATGAATAATAAAAAAAATTATTTAAAAAAAGAAGAGAAGGTAGCCTGTCCTCTGAGAGACACGTTGGTCCGTCCTGTATGAGATGAAACGTTTACAGTGGTCATTCTGTCGTGCTGTTGAGTGGAGTTTATGGTTCATTACATGTTTACAAATTCTTTCATATCCAGGAGGACGACAGTAGTTCTTATTTATCCAATGATCTGCTTTCTTTTGAAGGCAAGCCGTTTGTCCACGCTGTCTCTTCAGTACGACAAGAGGATGGACGATGAGCTGCGAGGAGGAAAACGTAAAATCAAACTGGTCCACGAGCAGGTACGTGTCTCTCTGAACAGCACCAGGTTTGTGCGGTCCAGTTGTCTTTATTTTAGTTTTGATTCTCCACCTCCAGGAGAGGAGGCAGCTGCAGCTGAAGCCACAGTCTCACAGTCTGAACTCATATCCGTGTGGCTGCTGTAGATCTTTACACTGAGTTACACTGTCTCTGTGCGTTTCATGGCCGAAGAAAACCAGCCTGTCCGACGACACGTCCGAGGAGGGGAAGGCGAGCAGAGCCAAGACGTTCCTAGCAGAGATGAAGAAGTCGCTGAGCCAGATCAACTTCCAGCAGGTCATCCAGGCTCTGCAGACCTACAAGAAGACCGACAACCTGGACCTCCTGCTGACCGAGACGGCCGTCCTGGTGGAGGACAGTAACACTCACAGTCTGCTCCGCGGTGAGTCCACCCACACATTCACACACTGAGCTACACACTGTGGTGACCCGTAAACAGCGTGTCCTCGGAACTGCTGCGAACCAGTTGCAGCCATATTTTGAATGTGCTGAAAACTTTAAAGTAGAAAAAATAAAATCAAAAACACACAATCCCTGCAGTGCAAAAAGGAGAAGGCAAAAAACATTTTTTAATTACTATAGCTGTGTTGTTTAAATAGAAGTTCAACCTTCTACTGACTGTGTCAGTCTATCGAATCAAAGAAAAATAAACAAAAGAAGAAGGGGCTACTGCAGACCACACATTAAAACATCTGAAGAATATTTCAGTCCAGATCCACGTGTCTCATTCTGTCTCATAGCTGTTCGGTTCAGAATATTATTTATTATTTAAGAGACTTTAAATTTGCTTATTTTTCATTTCATTAATTTCGTTGCTGCAGTTGCTCCATATATCGAATCCTTTGGTGGTGACACAAGGATACCGTATTTTGCATTTGTCCTTACCAGGTTTTTTTGGACACACATACTGTTCTCCTCTCAAGTTAAAAGAATAAAAAAAGAAGGGGTCGGTTCAGTTTAGGGCCTGTAAACATGACCTGAGTCTTTCCTAAAGTCTAAAGAGGTCTTTTGTATTTTGGTAGTTCCCTATAATCTAATCTGTAGGCTATAGCTAGAGTTAATTTGAGTCATATGTAAAGTCTGCTTGTTTTTCCTAGAGCCGTCACTGTGTGTGTGTGTGTGTGTGTGTGTGTGTGTGTGTGTGTGTGTGTGTGTGTGTGTGTGTGTGCCTGTCTGTCTTTTGACATTGCGTGTGTGTCCGTCCCTGTGGTGAAGGTTTCTACCAGTTTGTTCGTCCGCATCACAAGAAGAGGTTTGATGAGAGATGCGAGGAGCTGACTGGACAGGGCTGCGGATACAAACCCGATCACTCGCTGGCTAAGGACGAGAAGAAAGCGCTGCTGCTGCAGGCTGGTAGGAGACGCTCACCTCCACCCAACACTGCACTCTCCTTTGATTATTGACATGGTTTTTATTTCACCTCATATATTCATCATTTAGTCCATAACATTATTAATTACCCCATCAAGTTTCCTGGTGACAGGTGGTCTGATTGTCTTCTTTTGTCCAACCAGTTGTCCAAACCTGAAAGATACTTCGACAGTTCATTTCTTATTAGTAGTGAATGAATCTCGGTGAGAAGCGTGAGAATTTAGGACATCAGTTACAATGAGTTCAGTCCATCATAGTCTGGTCTAAACCAGCTGGTCACAACAGTTTCATCTATTTCCTTTTTTTTTCATTGTGCCATACCTAAAGCAACACACAGCACAAGACATGGAAGACATAACACTGCAACACAACAACCCAAAAAAATTAGAGAGTTAAATAAGAGATAAATTCTGATAAGAGAGAACAAAAAAAGAGAAGAAGAGAATACATAAATAAGTAAAAAAAAAAAAAAAAAAAGATCAATCAATCAATTTTTCCCTTTCCCTTCATTTCCCTTCCCTTTCCCCCCCTTCATCCTCTCCCATCCCACACCCTCTCGTTTCCTCTTGATGGAGGAGCTGACGGACAGAATGAGTGTGTAACTGTGGTGTGTTGTAACTGTGGTGTGTGTGTCTCTCTAAGCCACAGACAGAAAGCCTGCTGTGGCTCTGCCCCCCAGTGGACTGTCCACCAGCGGCCAGCTCAACACACAGCAGCTCAACAAAGGAGGATGCCACTTGAGCCAGCAAGGACTGAGAGAACCCCAGACCCGTAGGACACAGCCTCATCATTACCTTCACCTCCTCCCTGGTGCTCTTCATCAATACACTCAGCACATGTGTTCAGCATGAAATGAGCTCCGCTTCTCTTCTTCTCCCCGCGCCAATCAGGTCCCGCCCCAAAAAACGAGGTCCATACCACTTTCCTGTCAGATGTGAAAAAAGCTCTGGGACCAGAAAAGTCGGCTCAGCTCTTTCAGACCATTCACAACTACAAGAAGACGGACAACTATGAAAACATGGTGACCACGGTGGTGAGCTTGTTCACTGAGAGAGACGAGGACATCAACCTTCTAGTCCGTAAGTTCTTAGTTACAAATAGTAGAAAATTCCCAACTCCAAGTCCTCCCCAGTTTAATCGTATAATATACATGCATTATCTACAGAACCATATTCTAATTGCTTCTGCGTGTGTACATTTATCTGCTTACTTTGTTGTTTCCCTGTTTGTTTTATGATATATTGTACTTGTGTCTTTTTTACATGCATTTCTCTTGTGAAGCACGCTGAGTTGCTTTTTATATGAAATGTACTGTATAAATAAATCTTCTTCTCCTCTTTGTCTTCTTTGTATGTTCACTTACACACTTCTTCCTGGTGGTTTTCCTACTCTTCACTCCATCTTTTTCTTTTCTTCAGGATTTGGCATGTTTATTCGCCCTCAGCATAAGAAGCAGTATACAGAGATGTTGGATGCTCTGACCGGTCAGTCGGCGTCTTCTGCTGCTGCAGCTGCCGCTGTGAGTGAAGACCAGCAAAGACAAGGTGAAGGACAACCCAGTGAACCATAATATAACTGTTTTTGTTTTTTGTGTTTAATATATGACTTGTATGTAGCATAAATCATTCTCATGGAGACCTTTAATCTGTGACCAACCTTTTCAGTGTTGGTCTCTAGATATAAGACTATGACTGTCTCCTTTGGAGCCTGTGAGATGAAGTTTTGGCCTTTTGGTTCATTGCCATAATCCCTATAGTTTTAGGAGTAGGTTCGTTACCTTTAATCGTCGGTGCAAGCTGTTTTTAGAATGGCGGAGCAGAGCCACAAGCTGCTCAGAGCTACACTACTGAGGCTAATGGGATTTCTTGGTTTCCCTCATCAAACTCATGAAATACACAATCCAACAACTCCAAAACGCTCTGGTGGACAAGTTGTGACCCGCACATTCACCACGCTATGAGAATAATAACAGAACGTTACGAGATGGAGTTGTTTTAGAGGTAAATGCAGAGACTGCTGGCTGAAAAACTGCCCCTGACGGGAACGTGCATCAACAGTTTTGCATGAATTTACCTCGAAAACCACTCTGTCTTGTAACGTTCCGTTATTATCTCATAGCGTGGTGAATGTGCAGGTAGCCTCCGTAGCTCTGCGCAGCTCACGGTTCTGCTCCGCCATTCTTCTAAAAATAGCTTGCACCGTCAATTAAAAGAAGCAAACCTACTCCTAAAATTATAGGGATTATGGCAATGGGCCCATTTGCCAAAATGTTGAAATATCCCTTTAACATTTTACTAATCTGTTACCTTTTACAGCTTCATCGTCACCTCCTTTGAGGACACAAAGCAAGATTTCCAGCTTTTTCTCAGGCGGCCAAACAAAGTGAAGCTGAGATGAAGGAAGGAGCTTCAAACAGCTCATGACCGCCGCTGCTGCTGTTAAAGCTGTGAAGAGTCCAGGTGATGGAGTCTGGACTCTGAGGCTGGACCTGTTGTGGTTGTAGACTGAATTGACGAGGCAGAATGAAGTCAATGAAATCGACATTTGTAACTACCGACAACACTTTAGACACTACAACATTACCGCTTCCTGTGTTTTTCTCCTTTGAGATGATGACAGATTTAACATGTGCCTCAGGTCAGTCAGGGGTTTGTCAAGTTGCTGTTAGTAAAGCACAGTGCCTGCTATGTCTTACATCAGTGTCATAAGAAGTGAAAATGTGATATGAAATAATAATGTTTTTATATATTTAAAAAAAAAAAAAGTTTTTACATTTAATTAAAGCTGCTCTGCCCGTTTCTGGAGTCATAGTCTTCCTTCCTCACCTTTTCACACGACAAACCGCTGTTTGAACATTTCACCTCCAGACAGGCTGGCTTTATATTCTCATGATCAATTACAAGCAAAGACTTAACAAAGCAAGGTTTTCTTGAAGTTTGATGTGAGATTAACACAAGATCCCATCAAAAATACAGTACATGTGCATATATATGTACTATATACATATATGAAATAGATGTGTATGTACATTTAGAATACAAGCATGTAAAAAGCAGTGTATATAAAACCTTACAATGATTTTAACATATTGACTCTCATCCATTCCAGACATGTATGTATATATTCTTATATTATATACACATGCTACGTGAACATATCAAGCCTGTCAACATATGTTTATATAAAGTACAGCGTTGTCCAGTAGTCTGAGACAAGAGGTTAGAAGGTGCATTCACGGGTTGACGTGAGGTCGGACTGGTCTATGTGAGACCACCTGAGACCAGAATAGGAAGATGGGAAAACCTTTATTAAAAAAAAAAAATATATATATATATAGGTGTGTAGACCTTTTGTGTACCTTCTTTTAATAACTTGTATTTATTTACATAAATGTATATTGTTATTACATAAGGTCTTGGCATATAAATCCATCCATCACATCCATCCCCCTTTCCCAATATCTTCCATACAAACCTCATGAGTGCTGTCTTTAGGGTCCGGCACTATTGTATAGGAATAATTCTTCTTCTTCTTCTTCTTCTTCTTCTTCTTCTTCTTCTTCTTCTTCTTCTTCTTCTTCTTCTTCTTCTTCTTCTTCTTCTTCTTCTTCTTCTTCTTCTTCTTCTTCTTCTTCTTCTTCTTCTTCTTCCAAGGAAGTCATACTTCCCCAAAGGTTCAGTCCCATGCCAGATTCACTCAACTCCAAGGACATGTGCCCCCCCCCCTCCTAGGGGGGGCACAATAAGCGTTTAAATTTAAAAACTTTAAAAATTCCTACCAAACCAACGGTAGATGTCACCACAATGTAGCCTCAATACTGCTGAAACTTTTGTCCACTTAAACTTATTACAAATTATGAAGTCCATCACTCTGTTTTTTTCAATAACTGTAAAACTTTTAAAATGTATCTCCTCCCACAATTTTTGCTCAATTGTCACCAAACTTGCTACAGAGCATCTCCAGACTGTCCTCCACAAAACTTGTTTCTCGGATTTTTGATTAAGCAAAAATTGAGCCTACAGTGCATGAAAACGTTTGACTGTAAACAGTACTGTAAACATATACCATCAAATTCTTGCTAAATACATTTTCAAACTTCCTGAAAAAAATGACAATATTCTGGAGTCATGGTTGATGAAGTTTAGCAAATATCTAAATTTTAATTCAAAAACTGAATTTTTGAGAACATTTTGAATTCTGCTCTCATGGGAACAACTGCAGCCAATGTGAGAGTGGAATTTTTAAACATCATATTTTCTCTTATGAAGCAAAACACTTATCATTAAAAACAAATCACCAACATTTCCATGCTGTCAAGATGCAATTTATGTATTATCAGATTTTTGTTTAGATGACTGAATTATTGACATTTTGACCATTTCATCACAACAGCTGCCCGGGCACTGGCTCACCTGAGTGGATAAATGAAGCTACACAGCAGGTCTCACTACCAGCTAATTAGCTCAGCGAGTTAAGAGCTGGTTCTTGGTGTCAGAGATTGTGAGTTTGTGACCCAGCGAGGGTGATGATGGTGATGACAGATCAAAATGTCAGATGTCCTCGAGCTATTGTGCTGTCTAAATGCAATTTATGTATTAACAGATTTTTGTTTAGATAACAGAAATCTGCGTTCACAACTGCTGCCCGGACACTGACTCCCTGAGTCTATTTGAGAAGACACACACCATGTCTCACTTCCAGATAATTAGCTCACTGAGTTAAGCGCTGGTTCTTGGTGTCAGAGGTTGTGAGTTCGAGACCCAGCAAGGGTGATGATGATGATGATGACAGATTCAAATGTCCTCAACAGGAAACACAAGACAATTGTCCTAATGGTGGCATCACAGCAAGCTTCTAAATTTAAAAATTCAAATAGCTTGGACTGGACCATCTGCGAAGGCTCCTAACATCTTAGATTGTTTATCTTAGTTTGACAAATACATATCATTATTTTACCTCAAAAACAGATTTTTCTTTTTCTGCCTACACGACAGTGAATGGCTTACTCAATTTGTGAAGCCACTGTTGAACTGTCACTTGTCAATTAGCTCAGTGCGATAGTCACCGGTCTTTGGTGCCCGAGGTTGTGGGTTCGATCTTCAACTGATGCAAATTGGACATTACAAGGTCAACTGTCTTGTCTTCCTATTCTCCTGTTTGTTGCTCAGAATTGCCTAAATTTGCCCAAAAGTAGCCCGGACCCAACCCATCGCTGCACAGCAGCTATAATTTTCTTTCTTTTTTTTTCAATCCAATCTTTATAACAGCATAAAGTACATGTGCAGTTATAATTACACAAACAATACAAATAATTAAACAGGAGCCAGGGGGAGTTTTCAAATAAAGTTATTAAATAATGAGCGCAAATGAAAAGTTTTGTTAACAGTCAGATGTACTTTGGATGTACTGCTTCCTTTTCAAAAGCTAGGCTAAATGAAGTGATTTTGAGTGACTAAATTTGGTTTAATGAATATGATATTTCCCTAAAAATTATCAGCAAATTTATTACATATAACTATTTCTGTTTTTTGCTTCTTTTTTATTATACCAAATGTTACATCTGTCAAACCAAACGTGGGTTTAATCAGGTTTAATGCACCGGGACATCTCTGTCGCTCCTGCTGGCGAGATATGACAGCACCAAACGGAAATCCCGCGATCGCCGTTTGGGTATCGCGATACTTCCTTCGGCACAGGATTTCCAACATGGCAGGCAGTAAGTTGGTGCTAGAAGGACGAGTAAGTGTAAAAGCCTTTATTTTAGGTCTTAGCGTGGTTGTAATCCCATTGATCAGAACCTGGTTTGGACACTTCGACTGGGTCTTCGATTATCTAACGGAAACGCCCGGGAAAATAGCGATTTGCATCCACGTTGCTGTTGCCAACGGCCTCTTGCTGATCATATACAGGGGACCTCTGTACAAGGTAAGGAGCACTGGCGTCAGGTGGCCCACTTCCTGTTGTCATTCTGACTCTATCTCCTTCTGGCTAAAGCTCACTTGTGTTTTAATGGCGTCCAGAAGTGAAGCATTTCATCTACTCCTCTCACACAAGTCACTTAAATAAATGTAAAGGTTCCGCTGCTCATTTGGTTAAGGTGAACTAAACCAGCTAGCGAGCTAATTTAACGTTAACATTAGCCACCTGTGTAGTTAATCTGATTAGCTAAAGAGGAACGGGACAGCTGCAGCCTGTCAGATAAACATAGAGACCTAAGCCGGACAAAGCTGCGGAGGCTTACTCTCCACTCACCTCTTGGTATTTTTTCATTCCTTCTGACAGAAATCAGCCCTGACAAGTTGTTTATGTGCCGCGGAGACAAAGTGACACAGACCCCGGTTCAGAAATGTGCTGGTTTGACTGCTCTACTGGTCTGAGTTCAGTTTAATTAGCCTCTAGAAAATCACCTAGGTGTTTCATGAAAAGTCGGGCTCCTGGTCCTAATCCGGCGTAATCTACTAAACAATAACTTCTATGTATAGTGTGTTTTCGAGTTGGTTTGCTACCGGCCCGATGGCTATTATAATTCTTGATTTCACACACATAGTCCAATTAAAGGGATAGTTCAACATTTTGGCAAATTCGCCTATTGCCATAATTCATAAAGCCACAGTAGTAGGTTCACTCCCTGTAATTATCAGTGCATGTTGTTTTGAGACGTGAGCTGCTCATCAAACACAATGGAGGTGAATGGTACAGGTCCCCTGTCCCTCATCAAACACATCAAATACACAATCCAACAACTCCAAAACGCTCTCGTGGACAAGTTGTGACCTGCGCATTCACCACACTATGCAATAATCATGTAACATTATGAGATGGAGTTGTTTTCGAGGCAAATGCAGCCGGATCTATATTTCAGACACGGCTGGGCGGAGTGATTTCAGAAGCCTGGAAAACAACTCCATCTCATAATGTTACATGATTATCTCATAACGTGGTGAATGTGCAGGTCACAACTTGTCCACGAGAGTGTTTTGGAGTTGTTGGATTGTGTATTTGATGAGTTTGATGAGGGACAGGGGACCTGTACCATTCACCTCCATTGTGTTCGCTGAGCAGCTCACGTCTCTGCCCCGCTGATCTCAAAACAACATGCATCGATAATTAAAGGTAATGAACCTACTGCTATGACTGTAAATATAAATGTGTATATAAATATAATATACACAAACCATACATATAAATAAAGGACATGTAGTTGCTGTTAATCTGTCCTACTGTCGGTGTGATGATGTTGTTGACTTGAGGCTCTGGTTGATTCCAGGTTGCTGTCAGAGCCTGCTTTCTGGGCGCTACCTTTGGCTGTGGCTTAATTATAAGCTGCTCTGAAACCACCTGGACACATTTTGGCTGGTATGTACATAATACTCAACTGTCAGTGGTCAGTCACGAGGCGCTGTGTTCATTCTGAGTAGCTTCGTGCTCTGCATGTAGACAGCAGGATGTTTAATTTGTGATGCAGCTGAACAGGGCCGTTGCTAGGAATTCTGGGCCCCCTTAAAGAATACTAAAGTGGGCCCCTCCCCTAGCTTTTCCAGTTTTTTTTCTTATACTATGTATGTATTATCATTTTTTATTTAGCCTACTTTTTTTGATGCTAATGCAGCATTACACTGCAAAACCTGCAAGTATCTTACCAAGAATATTTGTCTTATTTCTAGTCAAAACAAATCTCATTATACTTAAAATAAGACACATCATATTAAAAGTAGCTTGTTTTTAGACACTTTTTACTCCTTTCAAGCATATTTTCTAAATAATCTTTTCTAATAAAATCTGATAGTGGAACAAGTTTTTCTTCCTTATTACAAGCACAAAAAAACAAGTTTTCACTGGCAGATTTTTTTTACTTATTTCAAGTGAAAATTTGTTTGAAACAAGTGAAAATGATCTAAAAAAACAAGTACATTTTTAGGTTATGAGTCTTATTTTAAGTGGAAAGATGTAAGCTTTGACTAGAAATGAGACATTTGGACAAGAAATAAGACAAATATTCTTGGAAAGATGTTGAGTTTTTACAGTGTACAATGAGTATTAGTCACGGTCTTACGCAGAATAAATCAGTCATACAAAGACTAGACTACTGGGGTTTTTTGTGGGCCCCACTGGGCGCTGGGCCCCGAGAATTATCATCACCTTTCTCCCCTATACAACGGCCCTGCAGCTGAACACGTTTGGTAACGGCGCCTCTCCGCAGGTACATGTGCTCGCTGTCGTTCTTCCATTACTCCGAGTACCTGGTGACGGCCATCATCAACCCTCGCAGCCTGTCGCTGGACTCCTTCCTGCTCAACCACAGTATGGAGTACACCCTGGCTGCTGTCTCGTCGTGGCTGGAGTTCACGGTGGAGAAGATGACAATTCCAGGTTGGTGTCTCACTGTCACGTCACACAGCCCACCCAGTAACTCAGTGTAACCTCTGTCGAAGTAGCGTTTAAGATCAGAGCTTACACAGATGAGTTAATAGTGTCACGGCTCAATCACAGGGTGAGACGTGGTGGAATTCCTGAATGTGTCGCTGCGGCTGACACGGCGTGTAGGGTCTGAGAACCCACTGCTCCATGTTGAACACATCTGGAGAGTCCTCATCCTGTAAAGCAGCACGGTTCTGTATCTGTGTTTGTTCTGTCCTCACGCACTAGATGTGGGCGTGGCTCTGCTGGGGAAAAAGGTGATGTCATATATTCCCGTGCACAAGTCAAAACTAAAAGAAAATCAGAAATGTCAGAATCACGAGTTGATGACGTTGGTGTGGTGGTTTGATGGCAGATCATCAATCTGAATTTAACCTTGTCTTTGAACCTCATGAAACCTATTTTAGCATTTCACATAAATTAAATAAAAAATGACTGAATGGCGTCACCTGGCGTCTCATGGCTGAAAACCAACCTTGTAACATCAGTGTAGTACCTGGCCGCCGCCCCGGTGTCCCAGCTCTCGTCTCTGTGGCACCGCGACCCGTAATCTTTTGTTCATGACGGTTAAGACTACACAAACACACCGTAACATCGTATATGTTATGTAACCTGCTCCATTTATTGATTTTTCGCCGGCTTCATTGTAAACAAATGCACATGGCTGAGAGCAGCGTAACCAAACAGCGGAAAAGCAAGCAGACTTGCATAGTTCCCCTTTAAGTAAAAAGCATGGAGAGACACCAGTCTCAAATCACTGCCACTCCTGCACTAAATACATTATTGTACCACTGAAGAATCACAGACAAGACACTCAAAGAAAGAAACAAAAAATACAATGTTGAGACTGAGAATACATTTATTTCACTTTACCTTTTTTTTTTTTTCCGCAATTATTCTGCTGAAAGTGGAAAATATAAGTGCAGTTAAAGGGTAACTTAACTATGTAAGTCCGGTCGCTTTTTTTTGCTGTTTTGCTAATCCTCCTCCCGGCCATGTGTGTTTGTTTTCAATGAAGCCGGCAAGAAATCAATCAATAGAGAGGTAGATAATGTTATATATCATATACAATGTTACGACGTGTATATTTGTGTACTATTATCTGTCATAAACAAGAGATTACAGGTTATGGGGTGCATTTGTGTTGTGGTGCGGCACTCTTTAAATTCAACTGGATATGGAAATATGCTGCAGGAACAGTTTGCATAAAAAAACATCCTAATTTTTATCTGTCTTCACTCATTTATTGATAAAACTTAACTTTTACTTTACTTTTCTTTACTTTACTTTTACTTTAAATCCTCAAACAGTCTTTAGTAGATGTGTGAGTACTGCAGCAACATACTGTTGTGGGCTGTGTTGTAAAACATCATATAACCTTAATAAAAATAATACCTTAATTAATTTAGTTCAGAGTTCACAAAGAACATGACCTGTCTTAAAAAACCTAACAATCAATAAACACATGACTTTATAGAAAAATCTGATCTTAAACTAAATTGTCAGAGGTCCATCACAGACACTTCCTGTCGTCTCACACATGGTGTCCCACAGTGTCTTATCAGTGTGTCCTCTCTGTCAGAGCTGAAGCAGCTGAGCTGGCTGAGCTTGGCGGGCCTGTTCATGGTGCTGTGCGGTGAGGGTCTGCGTAAGGCGGCCATGTTGACGGCCGGCTCCAACTTCAACCACATCGTCCAGAACGAGAAGGCCCAGAGCCACGTGCTGGTCACCGACGGCGTCTACTCCTACTTCAGACACCCCTCCTACGTGGGCTGGTTCTACTGGAGCATAGGGACACAGGTGAGACACAGCAGCACCGCTCAGCATCGCTTCATCCTGTCGTCATGGTATCAGAGAGTCCCTCAGATCAGTCAATTTCACGCAAGAAAAGCAAGTAATAATTCATTAGACTTTTATAGCGCTTTTCAGGGACCCAAAGCCGCTTACATAACAGTAGTAACATAGTGACAGACAGAAGACAACACAAACAGGTACAACGACAGTTGGAAGTGAAAAAGTATGATTAAAGAGCAGAGGGGGCTGATGGGAAGGGTTGGGAGGAGAGTATGGAGGGTAAAGGGGTGAGGTGGTTAGGGATAGGGGAGGTAGTGTAAATGCAGATATCAGATATGGGTCCCATCAATAGAACATGTAAACAGATCAAGATATAGGCAACAAATCAGAATTGGGCATCAAGGCCTGTAGTGTAAAGAAGCCTTAGTGAGCTATGTGATGACACGGTGACGTTTTCAGCTCGTGTCACCAGAAATCTTACTCATTTGAGAAAAAAAAACTATATGAGAAGCACCTGAATGTAATTGTTTAAATCATTGTCCTGACGAAGAGCCAGTCGCTCGAAACATTGTCTCTTTTAAAGGGATGGGTCAACATTTTGGCAAATTACCATAATTCCTATAGTGTTAGCAGTAGGTTTGTTACCTTTAATTGTCGGTGCAAGCTATTTTTAGAACGGTGGAGCAGAGCCGCGAGCTGCAAAATGCTCTGGTGGACAAAGTTGTGACCTGCACATTCACCACGCTATGAGATAAAGGGAACGTTACGAGACAGAGTTGTTTTCAAGGTAAATTCATGCAAAACCGCTGATGTGCGTTCCCGTCGGGGGCAGTTTTTCGGCAAGCAGTCTCTGCCTCTTGCCGAAACCAAGAAATTCCATGAGGCTCTGTAGCTTAGCTCTGAGCAGCTCGCGGCTCTGCTCCGCCGTTCTAAAAGCAGCTTGCACTGAAAATTAAAAGTAACGAACCTCTGACTATAGGGATTATGGCAATTGGCCAATTTGCCAAAATGTTGACATATCCCTGTAATGTGTAGCCATTGAATAAATATATTTTCTATTTCAGGAGAAGACGGTGTTGCAAGTTCTTTTTTGCCTCATTTTTGAGCTTTGCCACATCAGCCGTTTGGCACTGACAGATGTTGTGTTGTGTGCCCGCTGCAGGTCATGCTGTGTAACCCGGTGTGTATACTGGGCTACACGATAGCCAGCTGGAGGTTCTTCCGGGAGCGGATTGAGGAGGAGGAGCTCTCTCTCATCCATTTCTTTGCCGAGGACTATGTGGCGTACAAGAAGAAGGTTCCCACCGGGCTGCCCTTCATCTCCGGCATCCGTGTCAACTAGTCCCCGGAGCTCGGACGCTGGACAGAACAGACTAACAGCGCTGAAGCAGGTCAGACCTGGCGGGTGTGTGGCGTCTGCAGCGACGGCTGCCCTCCGGAGGGAAACCCTGCAGCCGGCCGACAGCCCGTAGCTCACAGACAGAGACTGTGACAGCTGGGATGGCGATGGGCAGCTGGGCTGCTGTTTTTTCTACCAACCTCCAAAATCCAGTTAAAAGACCAGACAACCTCCACTCAGCTCCATGTATTGCAGTAACACCCACCCCATGTGTTTTGAGTTGTGTTTCCGTTTGCATGCTTCGACCATGCCGAGTGTTTTCAGTGATGACCCGTCATGTTGTGTGAAGTGAGCACCGGGCCCGTCGGCGCCACACAGTCCCTCAGTGAGACGACTGTTCTTAGGTTCAACGGCAAATGTGACGCACTTCCTCCACTTCAGTCTAAATTCACGGATATTAAATTGAAGCATTTTAAACCAAACCAGTGCTTAAAGGAATACTCCACAGCCCCACTGTCTGTCACAGAGTCCCACTGTCCTGAAATTGAACTAAGCATGTGTCCTCAGACCTTATTGTGTCTCTATTTGCGTTCTACAGGTGGAAGCTGTAGTCTAATTTAATTTAAACCTGCCCCCCCTCCTCCCTTCACCTCTGAATTAATTCTCCATATTGGATCTGAACACACAAACCCAAATACACTGGGCGGAGTATTCCTTTAAGTGTCCCATACAATTTGTACTTTTTTCAGTGTGGAAAAGTTTCTGCAGAAGGACAGACCACAGAACCCAAGGGTATTGATTCTTCTAGTGTCAGTAGAGCGACAGAGTGACTCCAGTAAAGGGAACAATAGGTTACATTAATAAACAATAAACAATCTCCTCTTTTTTTTTATTATTATTATTTAAGAATTTATCCTCAAAGTCATTAAATTATATAATAGAATGATAAAAATGTTTCTATCAGGTTTTTGATACTGTTTTAAATGTAGTTATTGATGAAGCTCCATCAGTTCCAGGTGACTGAGGAGGAGGCCAGTGGTGAGCTGGTTCATGTCCCACCCTGATTTCCTCTCCATTAATGTGCACTCAGGCTAAAACACTCCAGTCACAGCATCGGTGCGAGTGAAACACTGTCAAGTGGGTTTTAAAGACGTGTATAAAGTGACCGTTCCTCCACATGTTTCTGTACACAGGGCCAGGATCACTATAGAATTAGGATTTATAAAATGTATAAATCACCGGGGGTTTGTCGTTGTGTTCAGTGTTCAGTCCCCATCATGAACCGCGCGCGTCACCATCAGTTCACGTCACCGTGTCTCACTTTGTGTTAGAAACCAACCAAACGACTTTGCTGTGTATCGGGGGATGGGTTGAGAGAGGCCCGACTCTGTAGCACTCTCTCTCTCTCTTTGCGGTCTGTCCCGGTGGCCTCGCAGTGCCGCTCTCCACTTCCCAGGTGAAGGTAGCTAAGGGTGTTTGTTTTGTTTTGTTTCTCCAAAAAGTCCCCTGTTTTGTCATCCATGTTTATATTTTGTGAAAAAATAAGTTGTTTAAAAGATATTTTGCAAAAAAAAAAAAAAAAAAAACCTCGACAACACAGCTGTTAAATGCCAAATCATTCCGAAAGAGTGACGACGACACACAGCGTACCGGCCAATGGTGTAACTTTGATCACTCAGTCACTCAGCAACATTCACAGCCAAAATAGAGATGAGGCATGTGGAGTTGATGATGATGAATTCAACAGGGTATCGTTGAAGAGGAGGAATCTAATTATTCTGAAGGTTAAGGAATACACGTTTTTGGAAGATTGTCCCATTGGTCAACTCATGTACAAAGAGATGGAAAATGTAAACATACTTATTTCCCTAATACAATAGAATAGAAGATAAATACAACAGATTAAGACAATATTATGTGTCAGTTATACAATTACACCTGCTATCCCGTTGACTTAAGACTAGGGATGTCATGATTATAAATTTTCTTGGTACGATTATTGTCAAAGAAATAATCACGGTACTACGATTATTATGCATCAATAGATTTCACAACTTTGAATGTGTAAAATCAAATATGGTCAAAATATAATTACTTTACTAATCTCTTAATATAGTACCAGTTATTAATCCCCTGGGGGAAGTGTTTGAAATATTGAAGTCATTAATTGTCATCTAGTCCAAATATTAAAGTTTATTTTAATTTATTTTTTTTAAATAGAAATGACACGCTAACATTTAAATTCCTATCAATTCAGTGTTACTTTAGATAAATGGACCAGTATCTGTGCATTTACCTTTATTTTGGCGCACAACTGCCGATACGGTTCCGACATAATCTTTTTCAGAAAGTGACGGTATTTAGGAATCTTTATGATCAATTAATTGTGGCGTTTAATGCCGCGATTAATTGTGAAAACAAGTAATCGTGACATCCCTACTTCAGACTCTATGTGGATGTTGCTCAGGATGCTGGGAAGTGCGTTTTCAGGTCTGAAGTTCATTGGATGAGGGGTTCTTGAGCAAAACGTTAAGTCTAGACCTAAAATAATCCATATAAAGCCTGCTCCAGAGGGACGGTGGTTTGATTTTGTCATTTCAATTTCAAAAAATGATCTCACATGAGCTGTGATGTCATCCGCGGCATTTCAGGATGTTCCTAAATAGAAATAATTTCTCCCACCAGGTGAAGACGCAGACATTTTGAACAGACGCTGCATTTGTATCAGTTAGATATCACTAGTTAATGATTAATGTTTTGTGCAATCTAGATTTTAAAAAAGCACAGCTAATGCACACCAACAGGATTTGTTAATTACTTTTTGAAAATAAATGAGTTGTTCCAGATAGTGCTATTAAATCAAAAATGTAGGATGTGCTTAAGAAGATGGGGGAACCTGTCACCCAGTGTTACAGTCATTCACTGAGGGGTTTTCAATAGGTTTTAATGAACAAAGAGCTCTATTGTGGATACACACACAATCCAGTATACCTGTTAGTGGTTTGGCTCTGCTCTGTGATATCACACTCATTTCAAGTTGCCGCTCAGTGTGTTGTGTAAAAGCACCTCATCACCATCTCAACACGAGCTCTGTCCCTACTACTGTATGCCAAATCTTTAGCTTGTTACCTTCACACGACACAGTGTTTGATCATTTTTGGCTTTGTGTCCATGAAGATACTACTAACGCTACTACCATCACTTCACACTCTGTGCCGAGGTGCAGAGCCCGCTAACCGCTACTAATCCCAACACTCAGGGCTACAGCTTCAAAGACGAAGAAATATTCCACTTATTCATTCATTTACTTTTAATTCTGACCAGTGGCACAATTGACTAAATACTGGATTTCTGTCAAGAGGATGCATGTGTGTGTTTGTACCAGGATTTGGGGGTGAAGATTGTTTAAAGTGACTCACTTGTAGCATATCTGTGAAGTGCACTGCATAGGGTTAGATACTGAAACAACTGTATGCAAAGGTGTTAAGATAATGAGTTGACTGTTGCAGCATGGCACTTGAGTTGAGTTTTTGGATATATTGCACTTTTACTGTAAAAGTACCATTTATCATAGGCCTGTATTAGACAGTTTGTCACTCCGGCTGACAACTGTTGGCTGATTACAAAGCAGATTTTCTCAACACCACGTGTGAAATAAAATCAAGGTAATTATTATTATGGCTCTGTCTCTTTTTTTTTTACCCTCATTGTGCAGAACATGTTTTTAACTTGCTGCTTACATACACAATCCTACATCCAGAAAGAAACAGCAAATGTGCAGCATGTCCACTACCAGTCAAAATTTTGGACACATCTTCTTATTTAATGTTTTTTCTACATACTTTCTAGATTCAAACTGAAGACGTCAAAACTATGAAGGAATTTTCCTATCGATGTCAGCAGATCGACTGGATCAGGATTTTGTATAAGAATAAAAACTTTGTCCAGTTAGATTGTTATTCTGTATAACTATAAAATGTGGTTTGGTTCCCTTAGTTTTCATATTATTATTATTTTTCATTATTACAAACAATTATTAAACAATTATATACAGAACAACACTGTTTTAACCAGGGGTAATATAGTTATATAAATTATATACACAAAGAGATTGACAAAACAAAAACAATGCTTAATGCTTTTTGGTTTTTCAGTCCATCAATGGTTGTGCTATAGCCTACTGATATAGGTTTGGGTTTGTTTTGGAGTCGGTCCAATTTTTTATTTTTATTTTCATTTCTATGAATGTGAAATTTTCAGAAATTAAAGCAGAAGAAGATTTAAGCAGAAGTAAGTGATATATTTGTGTTAATATAAGTCTTAAATAGTTATATCTTCCGACAGCAATCACTTACATAGAGTGTTTGGTCTGAAACACGGGTCTGTCAGTCACTCTGCTCTGCTCTGAGCCGAGGAGAAAACATTTATCGTATCCTACAGTTTTTATCCAATGAGGAGAGAGAACGGCATGCAGGGCTGTGTGTGCAGCCAAGGAACGCCGTGAATGTGGCGACGTAGGGACGAGGACTGTTATGGTGCGTTCAAGGAAACTCGTATTTTTCCGACCGTGAAGTCGTACCAGTTCGATCTGGTACGACTTCACCGGTCGGAAGTTACGAGTGGCCGTTATAGTGACTTTCACCGGTAAAACAGGTCGGAAAAACACGAGTGGGTTGCCTGGAACGCTACAAAGTCGTAAGTTGTGACTTGAAGCTGTAATTTACGATTTCAAAAGCCTGCCTGGAACGCAGCATTAGCCAAAACGACCGGACCACTTACTTCAAAAAATGTCCTCTTCCTTTCCTCAAAGCAAACAAAAATGTTTTATTGAGGCTGGATCGTGTGTCCGGTTTTCCTTCTAATATAGTTTTGTAGGCTACATCCAGCCAAAACACTTACAGTGATAAAAACAAATATGCGAGTTTTCATACTATTTTACTATTTCCTTTTTTTTTTTTTTTTTTTAAAAGGTTAAGGTCTAATATCTTGTTAATCAAACCCAGATCCGATCAATCGTTCTGCGATCGACTTGTTGGTTTTAGCGCCTGCGCAGCAGCGGCTCCTCCTTTCTGTTAGCTTCTCCGCCATGGCGCCTATCGTAAGTCCAGTCGCCTGCTTGTAAATCCACCAAAATGTCGATTTTCCTGCGTGTTAAACCCGGAGGAAACCGACGGGACGGAGATACGGTGTTGTTACGACAGTCACGTCGACAGAGGGGGGCTCTGGCCCGGTTCGGAAGTGTATTTTTATCAGCTCGTTAGTAGCCCGAGGCCCGGGGGTTAGCTCCATGGTTAGCTCGTTAGCTCCGTAGCGTCGCTCGCTCACCACGTTGTTACCGGAGCAGACACGCGTGACAGCGGGCTGTTTAACTGCAGCGATGTAAAACTGTACACACACACGACAATAATGTAATGACATAGTCCGTGTACTTTGTCCGTGTGTTGGTTTGTAACTGTAGCCGTGCCGGTCTCAGATATGTAGGAAATAGATCGTTGCTCATGTTAAAAGTCAGTCAACCTTAAAGCTCCTGTGGCCTCAACGTGTTTGGATCGATTTCCTCTAAATAAATAAAACACCGCAGGATGAATGATGAGACACACTGAGGTTATTGACCAAACAGCTGCCATGTCCCGTCCACTGGGCAACGAGCGGTCCTCTCAACGTGGTTGTAGATGTGTGGTGTGATATCTGAAGAGTTGAGTCTTTGTTTGATCTGATCCTGTGTGTGTGTGTGTGTGTGTGTGTGTGTGTGTGTGTGTGTGTGTGTGTGATGTGTGTGTTAGCAGAAGAAGCAGAACACCGGTAAAGGTGGCAAGAAGAAGAAGCAGGTCCTGAAGTTCACCCTGGACTGCACCCACCCCGTTGAAGATGGCATCATGGACGCTGCCAACTTTGTAAGTTCACCCACCAAGTCGTGAAGCGTTTGTGACGTACATCCATCCACCACAAAAAACATTTCAACTGATCTAAACCTGTCGCGTTAAACATGATGTTTGAGCCCAGAGTGCAGATTTCTCCCCTGAGCACGGATCATCATCAGTCATATCAGACTTTTGTGTGACGCGTCTTCAACAGGAGCAGTTCCTTCAGGAGCGCATCAAGGTGAACGGGAAAGCCGGCAACCTGGGTGGAGGTGTGGTGTCCATCGAGAGGAGCAAGAGCAAGATCACAGTGTCCTCTGAGGTCCCCTTCTCCAAAAGGTAAGAATCTGTCATCACAAGTGGTTAAAGCAGAAGTAAGCGATATTTTTGTGTTAATATAAGTCTTAAATAGTTATATCTTCCGACAGCAATCACTTACATAGATTGTTTGGACCGAAACACGGGTCTCTCAGTCCCTCTGCTCTGCTCTGAGCCGAGGAGAAAACTTTTCTTGTATCCTACAAGTTTTATCCAATGAGGAGAGAGAACGGCATGAAGGGCTGTGTGTGAATGTGGTGACGTAGGGACGAGGACCAATAGATCCATGACGAGGGCGGGGGCTGCTAACTCCATCGGCTGACAAGAAGTTATGGTGCGTTCAAGGCAACCCGTAACTCGTGTTTTTCCGACCTGTGAACTCGTACCAGTTTGATCTGGTACAAGTTCACGGGTCGGAAGTTACGAGTGGCCGTTATAGTGACTTTCACAGGTAAAACAGGTCGAAAAAACGCAAGTTGCGGGTTGCCTGGAACGCTACAAAGTCGTAAGTTGTGACTTGGAAGCCGTAACTTACGGTTTCAAAAGCCTGCCTGGAACGCAGCATTTGCCAAAACGACCGGATCGCTTACTTCTGCTTGAACTTACGGCATCTAATTGATGCCTGAGGCTGAGACATGGCTGCATTCACGCTGTGTTGGATCCACATTAGTCTGTTAACACAAAGTCCAGGATCTGGATCACCCCTGTCCCTGTGAAAACGCTGTCTGAGCTACTGGTGAGACCATGACGGTGTTTATAATTCCATTATTTAAACATATATGCAGCTTGCATGTGTTTGACACATCGTCCAGCTCTTGTCTGTCATCATGGGATGTTACCACAGCTTGGTAGAAGTCTCCATCAGCAGGTGTAGATGTGAAGGTCAGTGGGTCAGCTGTCATGTGTCCAGATCAATAGGTGGAAGCTGAAGATGAGTTGATGTCTGCCAGTAGTTGATGTGTGGATTGCGAGAAGATCGATTTATCGGGCAGTGGGACCAAACACAGGTGCATCTGAATAAACTTAATTATTTTTGAATATAATTGGAGAAGTAATTTTTTTTCCATTTTCAAATAGTAAAACTCATATAGATTAATTACACACAGACTGAAATATTTCTTCTCGTTATTTCTTTTAATTGTAATGATTATGGCTTACATGTAATAGAAACCTAAAGTATCTCTAAACAATTATAATATAGTGAAAAAGTTCACTATTGTAACCTAATGATGTCACACTCTAATCAGCTGATTGACTGCAGACTGCTGACCTGATCTTCATCATCTTCTGCTTCACTGAGATGCACCTGTATATGGAGCAGTGTATCATGCTAATCCAGTGGTTCCCAACCTTTTTTGGCTCGTGACCTCATTTTGACATCACAAATTTCTAGCGACCCCCCGCCGTCAATCAAAATGCGCCAGCTGAGATATTTTTATGTTGCATTTTATTTGAACTCGATTTATATTTGAGGAAGTGAAAGTATTGTATACAATTGTATATGATTATGTGTGGTGTTTTTAATCATAATTTTAAAAAGAATAATTTGTTAAATATATTTTTATCAGTAATTAAAAATAAATAAATTATTAGACATTTCAGGCGACCCCATTTGAATTCCAGGCGACCCCACCTGGTGTCCCAACCCCAAGGTTGAGAAACATTGTGCTAATCTGTCAGAAGGAATGACTCTACGGAAGCCCTGAGAGCTCATGCTCTGAATTTGGAAATACAGATTTAGAAAAGTCAGGTAAACTGCACAGAGGACAGAGTCTCTGGTCCGAGGTGAACTTCACTGTGACATCATAATGTGCTGCTGAAACATCACGGACCAAATATGGAGGTAGTGAGCAGATTTCCTGCAGCTTGGTGGAGGCCTGTAACCACAAGGTGACAGACTCTGTTGACGGTGTCCTCTCTGACTGATGAGCTGTCCATCAGTGATGACAGTATGAAACATTTTACATCCTGGCTGAACCATTGCGTGATACCACCTGCATCAGTAGTGTAAGAGTGAAGCTACAGGAATGAAGAGCAGGCGGTTTGACATCTCAGTTACCCTGATTTAACAAGGAGTCGGACATGTTTACTTCAGAGTGTCAGTGCTCTCATGCTGCGTTATCACCACACTGTCACTTTTTTCCCCTATGTAACACAGTAATGTCATATCTGCAACAATCAATCTGTTGTGTGATCACTGGAATAAAGCTGAAACAAATATTCAGTCAGTCAGAAACCAGAAAAGTCTTGAGTCATCTAGAGACTGAATTGAATCTGTTGATGACATAAGACGGGAGGACCCTGGCATGATGGGAGGTTTTCACATCACCATGTGAAAATGCCTTTTCAATGAAGCAGGATTAAATATGACCTTGTTAAATGTCGGAATTAAGATTTAATTATATTCAGTGTGTTGCTGTCACCCACCTCAGTGTCCTACATCCACATGACAGCACATTACTTTTTAAATGTAATTACGTATAGTTACTTGTTACTTTCCCCAAGTAACTGAATTACTACATTATAAAAGTAACTGATTACCAGGAAGAGTAACTATTACGTTACTTGTTTATAAAATGCTTAAATATGTCAATTTACTTGGACTCGCCCCCCTAACCTCGGGTTTATCTGGAACTAACCAACTCATGTGCGGAGGAATACTGAGTGAGCTGGTTAGTTCCAGATAAACAGCTTTTTCCGGCTAGCTGGTGGACACATAATGTACACTTTAACGGGTGTATTATTTTGTGACAGGACTTCTTGAGTCAAGTAACGGCGCATTTTATTGTCAGTAACAGTGGAAACCAGAGTTTCAGCTACCGCCACGATTAAATTATTGCCGCCACTTTTTCAGTATTGGGGCAGAGGCACAATAATAATCTACCAGTTACTATTACTTTGCATCCGTCCACTACAGTTACAGCTCTACTCGGCTCTACTTGGTTTAGGTCCTTTTCCATCCCAGCTGAGTTCTTCATAGTTTCTCCTCAGTGTGGGCGGGGTCGTCATATCACGCCGCCTACGGCCACATCGTCTCTCTCCTCGTCAGCTCCAAACTCACTCGTCTGCACCTCGATTACTAACCACAGTGTGGTTTTCCACACAGCAGTCGTTGTGTTAAAGAATAACAAATGCCTCAATACAGATCAGTGGTCGCTGTTGCCGGTGGGTTTTTTTAAATTTTTATTATTAGCATGTTTGATTCTCGTGTCGGACGTCGTGCTCAAGTGCAAGTGGAAAAGCAAAGTTGAAAATTAAAAAGTTGAGCCGCCGTCACTCCTTAAAAAAATCCTAGCGGAAACACTGAAAACAGTAACTTTATTGATGACTCGTTACTGAACAAAGTAGCGCTGTTGTTAACACTGTTATTTTAACGCTGGTATTCCCAGCACTGGTTCTGCTGCTGGCCACAGTACTCATAGTCCATGGGCCAGAGGCCAAAATTTGACTTTTTGGTACCACTCAGAGTGGCAAAATCTAGTAACATTTTTTGAAAAGGTACATGTCCATAGATGATATTTTGGTATGATAACCCATCCTAAGTGGTAGCTTTTTGACAGTTATCAGCTCATAAAGTTATCAACCCCCTGCAAAAAATAGGCCTCTAAACGCAGGGGGCATATCTTGTTTTGTGCTCATTTTCAGACCTTTACTCATATGTTATGAGGGCATGTTTGGTAGCATTTTAAAGTGTACAATCCTAGCTTTCATTTAGACCTAGTTTTGGGCCTATCTACAAAATATAAAGGTCACATGGTCAAAGGTCAATCTGTCTCAAGAACTATTTTTCCACTATTTTCGCCTAAACTGTAGTCTTTCTTTTAACACTGTGAAATGTAGGAACAGCACTGACACAAATAACAAAAACTGAAATACTCACAGGACTGTAACAATTCAGGAAATGTATAATCTTCCCATAATTTCCTCCTATGAGGGATGATTATGGGTCTTAAAGTGGAACATGGGCCCAGGCGAGAATTGTCAATAACTGCTAATTCCTCTGTATTTCTCAAAGAGTTTTTATGTTTTCTATATATCTTTGTCCTAGTTATAATCATCATCATCATTATAGTCCAGAGTTAAGGCAACTTCTTCATCCTCCTCCACCCTCTGATTTGTGCATGTTTGCATATTTCTGTACACTCGAGATTGTTGGTGAGGCCAGGGGCGTGTCCAGAGTATTTTCTGGTGGGTGGGGTAGCAACAGTGAATCCGGGGGGGTGGGGGGTGGGGGGTGGGGGCACCCAAGTAACACCCAGTAACACCCAAGTAACAAAAATGAAGGCTACCACCCAAGTAACAAAAATGAAGGCTACCACTGATTGCTCTCTTCAATATTTATATTGTACAGTTACACACTATTTTTAGTAGGCTATGTCTTGCAGCATTAATGCCTACGCCTACGATGCCTATGACATTTTCATTTTCTGCTGTCAGTGTCAACATTAAGATTATAATCAATCAATTACTAATCAACTCTATGTTATTAACAAAAAGCAGAATAAGCAACATAAATTCTCAATGAACAATATCTTATACTCTTACCCACTAGTTAGAGCTCAGCTCTGGACAATAAACGTCTCAGTGTTTTGTGTAACAGTCAACATACAGAATAACCAGAACAAGCATTTCTCAAATGTTGAAATTGACAACAATAACAATCTTACACCATTTTCTTTATTTAGTAGACAGAACACTGGGAAGTTTGCTGTAGCCTACAGCGTTTATTAGTGGCCTTAGGCCGAATCTACTAAGATCCCAGATAAGGGGCGCTAAATTGCATGCTCGTAGTACAATTTTGCGTGTTTGGTTAGCGCAAGCAAAATAGGCGATCTACTAAGAGTAACCCGCTAAATGACGACACGCGCAAACCGCAGTATTTAAATTAGTGTTTTGCGTGTGGTAATCATTTCCGCCATGGAGAGTGTGGACAGAGATCTGGATGGCCACAAACGCAGAATGAAAATTTGATCTGATGGATTAATAGAGGGACAAATAAACATATTGTCGAGCTGCAGCAGAAGAAACGAGGGAGATTATATGTGATTGGTAAAACAAGAAGAGAACAGATGAAGTACAGAGAAGATGAAGAGAGAGGCCTATAAGGCAAAGAACAAAAGAAAAATGTGGTTCATCATAAAACCTTGGCAAACGAGGAAGAGCTGCTGTGATGAGTCTTGGGCAGCAGGTGTCCACTCGGGTCTAAACACCCTGACCAGAGGGATGATAGACGGAGTGAAGGCAGCGGTGACGTCTCAGTCCCGGTCCCAGAGCAGAGCAGCCAGGTACTGGAGAGGAGCGCACCGGAGGAGAGACGTGCGTTGTGCATAAAGGACTTTTAACACACCTGAAAAACTGCTACAGTTCGCTAGAATGACCCAGACGCGAGGAAATGCAGAGATATACAAGCTTTTGCCCTGGAAAATATTAATTCAGTAACCGCAGCCATTTGTGGCAAAGCTGTGCCAGTTAAGACCTGCCTTTCAAACGTGCTAAATAAAGACGCAAAAACACCAGTTTCAGGTTTGGTAAATCACATTGCGTGCGCTAAATAAATCTATTTGCATCTACTCCACCCAATATTTTGCACATTCTGGCAGAAACGCCCATATTTGCATATTTATATTCATTTTTTACCTTTACCTTTACCTTTAGATCAGCTTCAGCATGTGTTTGCGTGTGCAATCAAGTTTGCGGTTTTATACACACAAACCTTTAGTAGATCTGGCCCTATGGTCAGAAATTAGTGCTTATACAGTAGCTCTGCACACTGAACATAGGAGTGGTTAAGAGCATTTCACAGTAATTGACCACGAGTCATTGACCATTGGGGGGGGCACGCAGGGTGGCCAATCAGATTTTAGGGGGGGCAGGTGCCCCTCCATGCCACCATGGCAGACCCGCCCCTGGGTGAGGCAGAAGTCTGGTAGCCTACAGGTCTTTGTATGTGGTTGAAGGGTTTGACGGCGCTGAGTCCAGGCCAAATTTACCCCCAGGGGACAATAAAGTGTATATGTGTATGTGTGTGTATATATATATATATATATATATATATATATATATACACACATACATATAGGAGTTATTGAAGGTCAACCAGTGTGGTTGTGTTGGTCACTGTAGCATGTACAGCAACTCCCAAGCTGATCCCACAAGAATTCAATTGGGTTGAGGTCTGGACGCCAATCAGGTACCAGCCATACACCTGTGACTGACACACACATGGCAGCACTTGGAGCTCAGTACAAGAGTGAATACCCACAGGATGATATTGCAGGGGATTTTGGCATTTTTGGGAGGCACTACCCACTCATCCTGACATCCCAACTCTTCTTAAAGAATTAACTTCAACCTGCGTGCTTGATCCCATTCCATCTAGTTTCATGAATAACTGTCTCTCCATCATCACTCCTCTCATCACTTCAATTATCAACACCTCCCTCAACTCAGGCTTTGTCCCTCCTTCAATGAAGCTGTTGTCACCCCTATCCTGAAGAAACCTGGTCTCAGTCCCAACATCATGAACAATTTCTGGTCAATTTCAAACCTTCCATTTTTCTCTAAAATACGTCAACGTGTCATTTATGCCCAACTGAAAGCCCATCTCAGCTAACAACCTATTTGGACCATTTCAATTTGGATTCCATAGACAATACAGACAGCTCTTTAAAATCACCAATGACATCCTCCTCGCCTCAGACTCCGACCACCTCACCATCCTCATCCTTCTTGACCTCACCACAGCCTTGGACACCATCAGTCACTCCATCCTCCTCTCCTGTCTTTCCTCCACCCTAAACATCACTGGAACTGCACTCTCTTGAATTCAGTCATATCTGCTCCTCCACTGTCCCCCTGTCCCAAGGTGTCCCCCAAAGTTCGGGGCTTGGTCCCCTCCGCTTCATCCTGTACTAACATCATCCATCGTCAAGGTCTCCAGTTTCACTGTTGCGCCAATGACATCCAGCTTTACATTTCTACAAAATCCACTCCACTCTCATCTCCTGCCTCAACAATATTAAATCATGGATGCAACACAACTTTCTGAAACTTCACTATGACAAATCAGATATTATTCATTGATCCCAAATCTCTCGCAAAATCTACAGACAACATCTCCCTAACTCCCTCCCCCCACATCCATAACCTTGGAATTTCCTTTGACAGCACCCTCTCCTATGATCGTTACATCACCCAGATAGCCCGGACTGCCTTCTTTCACTTATTGCCTGATTTCGTCCCTCCCTTCATCCTAACCCTCTCTGCTGCTGAAACCTTTATACGCCTTCGTTACCACAGACTTGATTACTGCAACAGCATCTTTTATGGTCTCTCATCCAGAACCCTCAATAAACTCCAGTATATCCAGAATTCTGCTGCCTACCTGCTCACTTATACTTGTCCCCATGACCACATCACCCCTGTCCTCCAAAACCTTCACTGGCATCCTGTTTCTTACCGTATACAGTTTCGATGCCAACCTCCTGTACTACCCCCCATGACCAAGCATTGGACCTGGGGCGACAGAGCCTTCAGCGTTGCTGCCCCCTCCCTCTGGAACTCTCTCCCCAAATCTTCAACTGCACCGACCTGTCCACCTTACTCACTCCCAGTCCAACCTTGTCATAAAGGTGACTTATCAGGCTTTCCAACAATAATTGCTTGGATTTATATATCGCTTTTTGGCACTCAAGCACTTTTACACAGTAACGGTGGTGGTAAGCTACAATTGTAGCCACAGCTGTCCTGGGGCAGACTGAGAGATGTGTGGCTGCCAATGTGCACCAAACAGCCCCCCTGACCACCACCAAACATTCATACACATCACACGAGGCAAGGTGGATAAGATCTATGCTTACGACAGCAGCTGGGATGGGGCGGGATTTGAACCTCTGGTTATTGGACGACCCACTCCACCTCCTTAGCCACTGTCATCCCAATATAAATTACAACACCAACTGTATGTGAAATGACTGACTGAAATAACGTTTTCAATTTTTTTTTTGAGTTGTTTATATTTAGACATGCTTGTGTCAGAAACTTTGGTCTTCTTTTTGTACTGTGCGTACTGCGTAGCTATATGTTAATAATTGAAAACCCCAATCAAAAGACCGAAGGGGAATGTGAGAGCCAAGAAAGAGTTATAGAGAGTTTATGTTCTATTCTGTTGCATTTTAATAAGGCTTTTCTAAAGTTATAATGTCTCTAAATTATATTTGTGGTGCTGAAAAGATGAAACAGCAGCTGTAGGGTGGACAGAGCATTTCATGCCAGTCACCACTGGCGGTCATTTTTTTTAAATGGCTGCCACAGTCATCAGAATTAAAATTTGCAGTGGCCCAATATCCAGATTCATTAAACATATATTCAGCAATCAGTGTACCAAATTTGATGCTTTTATCACAAAATGAACAATTGTCTAGCTATGCCGTCCCACTATAAGGTTAATTGAGCCAACTAGAAAGTATGAACAAAGTTAGCTAAGCAAATAAATTGCATCATACTGTATCTGATGGAGGCAATCCCAATATGTGTTAAAACAGATATATGCCTAGAAAAGGCTATTTATAACTAATTTATCAATTATTATTTAAAGAGCTCGGACACTCAAACCTACAAAGCATACTTTGGACTGGTGATGATGATGATTAGGGTAAAGATGTAGAGAGTAAAAAGTGCACGAAAATGTGCAAACTGCATACATGCACAAATCAGAGGGTGGAGGAGGATGAAGAAGTTGCCTTAACTCTGGACTATAATGATGATGATGATTATAACTAGGACAAAGATATATAGAAAACATAAAAACTCTTTGAGAAATACAGAGGAAATAGCAGTTATTGACAATTCTCGCCTGGGCCCATGTTCCACTTTAAGACCCATAATCATCCCTCATAGGAGGAAATTATGGGAAGATTATGCATTTCCTGAATTGTTACAGTCCTGTGAGTATTTCAGTTTTTGTTATTTGTGTCAGTGCTGTTCCTATATTTCACAGTGTTAAAAGAAAGACTACAGTTTAGGCGAAAATAGTGGAAAAATAGTTCTTGAGACAGATTGACCTTTGACCATGTGACCTTTATATTTTGTAGATAGGCCCAAAACTAGGTCTAAATGAAAGCTAGGATTGTACACTTTAAAATGCTATCAAACATGCCCTCATAACATATGAGTAAAGGTCTGAAAATGAGCACAAAACAAGATATGCCCCCTGCGTTTAGAGGCCTATTTTTTGCAGGGGGTTGATAACTTTATGAGCTGATAACTGTCAAAAAGCAATATCATCTATGGACATGTACCTTTTCAAAAAATGTTACTAGATTTTGCCACTCTGAGTGGTACCAAAATCTGGTCTGGCCCATGGACTATCAGGGTTTTTGAGCAACTTGCTGGAACATTTTTCAGTTTTTCAGTTTATTTTTCTGGGAGGTAGTCCAGGTTTCAAAAGCCAAACACTTCACATTTTAAAACAAAGTCAATTCATAATGATACAAACACTGCTTAGATGAATGTCCCACAAAGCTTTTCTCCCTTCTGCTGCTCTCCATTAGATTTTTACTCTAAACAGCTATAAACATGTAAACAAAAGACATCATCACACTCATTCATCTTCATCCATAAAGATCCACTCAGTGGTTTACAGACAGAGTGATGACAGTGAGTCTGGTCTCTGTGAGCTCATGTACCTGAAACAGTTTGACACACAGAATCCCTGAAGTCTCTCCACCATGTTGCTGCTAGTTAGTAAACTCATGGTCGTGTTGTTTCCACCTGTTGTCGTGCAGATACCTGAAGTATCTGACCAAGAAGTACCTGAAGAAGAACAACCTCCGTGACTGGCTGCGCGTGGTGGCCAACACCAAGGAGAGCTACGAGCTTCGCTACTTCCAGATCAACCAGGATGAAGAGGAGGAGGAGGATGAAGATTAAATTGACGATCCATCTGATTTTGTACATTTAAATAAATGTTGTTTACAGTACAGAACATCAGCTCAGGTGTGTTTTTTTTCTTGTCTTAGAGGGTTTCATACCATTGTGTAGCTGTTCTTACATGAGCAGCACAGTGATGCAGCGGTCAGCACTGTTCCTCATTTTACACATTTAAAATTAGTTTTAACTTCTTTGACACACGCTCGACTAAGACCAAAACAATAGACGTTAACTGCTAAATTTTCAGTTGCTTTCACACCGTTTGTCAAAACAGAAAAGTTCATGTTCAAAGCTGAACCTAAAGGTGAAGGCTGAAGCGAACAGCAGTTCACATTATAGACTTGAAACAAATTTATGACCCGTATTTTGTTTAATTGCTTTTGAAAAACAGTTGATAGAGCTAATGCAAAATCAACAATCACAGCTGATTCCCATCTATATGTACACGTAACATCTAGGAACCACTCAGGTGTTGAGGTTCTTTCAGTCACATGACCTATTTGGGCTGAGAAAAGGAAGAGACAAACAGAAGACCAGGCACATTAGCTGTGACTTTGTATTTTTCATTTTTACTGTATTTCTTCTGTCTGTAAATTGTATTCCACGCATCTATGAATGAACAACAGCTTCTTTTTCTGCTGTAATTTTCAGTTGCTTAACTGTAGACATTTAGTCCATTTACATGGGTCGTTCAGTTTTTGTAATGTTTGCAAAAACCAAAGAAAATTTGTGCATTTACTAAACCCAACAAAAGAGAAATGTAGAGAGGTTCAAAGGAAACTACAGCACAAAAGTCAATTAATGATCAATACAATAATCTGTCGATTGTAAAACAGCATATCTGACACATAAAATGATTCAGTTTGTGTTATTCCATCAGTGTTTTTATGACTGTGCTGTGACTGACTAAATGTTTCTGTTTAAAGACAACGTGTCTGTTTAGTTTACACTGTTTTTGGAATTGTGTTTTAGGTGTGATGTGTGTTTACAGTTTGTCAAGTATTGACAAACGCAATCGTAAAAAACTAAGTGTGTACAGCACTGAGTATAGTTACAACAACTTTGGTCTATTAAGTTTTAACACCTGAGAAGAGAAGTTCACAGGAGAGATGAAGAAAACTCAATTTACATGAATCTTTATTTAACCATTTCACTGAAAAACAATATAGTCCAGAGAAATTTCACTATAAAAAAGAATGCGGTACAGATAGGAGAAAACACCTCTGCTGTTTTTAAAACGAGGACATGCTTTCTGAGACATCCAACCATGTCCAGACAGCCTGTTACTGGTTGTAAAGGTTCTGACCTGCTTGTGAAACCCCTTTGAGCGCTGGAATAGTTAAAATTACTCAAATCATTAAAGACGAGAGCTAGCAGACACTGTGGTCTTGGAAGGACTGAGGTGTGCATCCTTGATGCGAACACTGAAGACTGAAGAAGACAAAAGGAATGTAACATCGAGTGGAGTGCACTAACTCAGAACGTCATGTTCCAAATCCTGATTGTAACCTGTGGCAGCTGCACACACACACACACACCAGCTCATACTGCCATATACATTAACGCAGACTGATCGGCTGATCGTCTGAACAACACAAACAAAAAACTTCCATATCCTGAACATACATGTAGAAAAAGGCACAGGTATGGAGTGTTGGTCTTTGAAAACCCCTTAGTAGGAAAAGACTGAGGGTTCTGCTGTAGCACCCGTAAATGTGACAAACAACTCTATCATTTCAAATACTGCAACAAAGAAAACAACAACAGAACAAGAGACATGAACACATCAACGTTTGGCTGTTATTACAAAATGGAAAAACGGGGGTTTTGGGAAGCACGACTGCCGGGTGTGAGGTGCTTGGAGCAAACTGTTGCAGGTTTGTCCGAGGTGGGAAGTGAAGGTGTGTGGACCGTTCGTGGTGAGAGCTGGACCGCCCAGAGGGCCGGTCCGCCTCCAGTCCCGTTTTCTCTGATTTCATTGTCCAAATTGGTGCGGAACCAGTTTGCTGGTAGTTGAGATGTGTGGATATCTTTCGGACTTTTTGAGTGCCTCCCCCCTGAACTCAACCATCCCACTAGCCTCCACCACCGTGACCAGCAGTGACGCAACAGGCCAGGTGTTCCTGCTGAGCATCGCTGGTCTCTGCTCCAGTGAAAAAGGTTGAGGTCGTTGCTGTTGCCGGCCCCCTCAGATTGTTCGGGGGTTGTACTCAGGCAGCTTCTTCAGCTTCTCCTGTTCCTGCTGAGTGTCCTGTCTGGCGATGACCATGGAGTGAGCGTAGCCCATCACCACCTGAAAGAGCAGCACACATGGACTCAGTCAACCTGACATCGGCCGTCCTGGGTAACCTGTACCATCAAATCAACTAGTGATAGATTATATATAAGAGCACAGGTTTGTTCTGTCTGATGATTAACAAACTAATAAGACAGATAAAAGCTGATGTTAACATTAGACTGTGTCTGTTGCAGAGAGGGCTAGTTCATGTTTGAAATGTTTCACCTTTTTTAATTACATTAATTATCATAACAAATATTGATTAGTGTGAAGATCACTGTTGTACACACAGTACAGTTATGTCAGGTTATTGTCAGAGTCTTGTCATCGTTCAACTGAAGACCTTGTCAAAAACTGGCATCTCTTGGGGCGGTGTTTATCTCAGTTGGTAGAGCACCCGCCCCATGTGTAGAGGCTATAGTCCTCGCTGCAAGCAGCCCCAGTTCTAGTCCTGTGTCTGACGGCCCTATCCTGCGTGTCATTCCCCCCCCTCCGCCCCCCATTTTCTGTCTCACTCTGAACTGTCCTATCTAATAAAGGCATGAAAAGCCAAAAAAATATACTTTTAAAAAAACCCAAAAAAACTGGCATCTCGATTATAGGGCTGTTGATTCATAATTCTAACAAATTAATTGGAATCAATATTGATATGGGCACCTATGTATTGGAACTAGATTGGATCTGGAAAAAAAGGTGCGTCCCTATTGTCAAGGTAGTGTCAAAGCAGATTCCTGTTGTCATGGTAAATGATAATCACACAAGCAGGTTTGTCATCTCTCTGCCATGTTGTCACACTCAGCTGTCTATTGCCATAATCCCCATAGTTTTAGGAGTAGGTTCATCACCTTTAATTGTCGGTGCAAGCTGTTTTTAGATCGGCGGGGCAGAGACGTGCGCTCTGCATGGCGTGTGGTACTTTCGTTACGAGACAGAGTTGTTTTCGAGGCAAATGCAGCCGGAACTACATTCCAGACACAGCTGCTGGGCGGAGTATTGCTTCATGTGTCGTAATTAGGGGTGTCAACAATAATCGATTCGGCGATGCATTGCAATGCGGGACATGCACGATTCAGCATCGATGCGGCAACGTGCCATAATCGATTATGTGTTTATTTTCTGGCCTCAAATAAAGTTGTGAAGTTACAATTACCTCCGGGGGCATTTCCGGAGCAACAACATGCGCAGCCTGTAGCTACATGCTAAGCGGCAGCACCAGCAGTAGCAGTGTTGCCGCTGACTTTCTTTTTCCTTTTTTTTTTTTCACCCGTGGTCGGGTTGAGAATTAATTAATTAACGCTCATGAGTCCGGCCGTGTCGGGTCCGAGATTCAACAAGCGGGTCGGGTTTTACCGTTACTACAGGCAGTATGCCCGTTATCACCAATAAACACAGTAGAGGAGGGGGAGTGACTGAGCTCAGGCTGGGGGGTCTCTGATGCAGAGAGGGAGAGACCTGCCGTGCCGTGTAAAAAAAACAACAAAAAAAAGTGTCACGACTTCCTGTATCTGGCCCTTCAAAATAAAAGCCCCATAGTCTTTCATATAGTTCAGTCATATTGATTTTGAGTAATATTGACAAGACACGGCTCCAAAGGTTTGTTTGTTTTTTCCTGCGACCAATCGACCAATGAAATTTTGGTCAGCTAATTTTGGGGGGCAGCCCTAGAAGTGATTTATGTTTTCTTTTTCAGGTTTGAAAATGCCATATCCAATACCCTGTAGGCCTACCATTCAATTTTATTTTATTTAATGACATTTATGTCAAAGATACAGGAGAGTGATAATATAGCAGCCGATAAAATCTGTTGTTCAATATCTCATGACTGATGATAGGGGTGTCACGATTTCGATTTTTTATCGAAATCGATCGAAATTACGTCACGATCTCGAGCATCGAAGTCAAAGAGAGGATCGACGACCCCCCCCCCCCAGAGCTACAACTGCCCGTTGTCCCCATTGCGCACCAAGCCTCTTGTCAGTCACTGGTCCGAGTTCTCCTTTACTTTTTATTTCGAGACAACGCTCACTCATTCTCTCTCTCTCTCTCTCCCTCTCTCCCTCGCTCTCTCTCTTTTTTTTTTTTTTACTGGCGGTGTCAGCTGATGTGCACGTCTGCAGCAACCCAAACAAATGCACATGTTGACTGGCTCTATTCCAGCCACATGATTGGTTAGGCGCAGCGCGACTCTCAATATAATTGGCTATTTGCCAAAACATGGATGAATGAAAACTATCGACCACGTCTCATATTTCTATCGAAGAAAAGTTATTTCACAATTTATAGCGTTTTATCACCCAGCCCTGGTGGGTTATTGTCCCCCCCCTACCTGGGAAACAGGAGGGAGACACAGCTCTAACTACACAACACCGACAAGCACTGAGAGCCGCATGTTGCAGAGACGTTATAAGATAAAAAATAAAAAATAAAAAAACCCCGCAAATAATAAGCCGACGAAAAGGTGCAACTTGCCACTTTTTGTCGATGTATTATTTGCGGGGGCTTTCGGGGGATCTGTGACGGTGAGGATCCGGGACTGATTGACTGTGGACCACCACCAGTCTGATCAGGACCTGATCATCAGGTCCATGGCAGCACAGCAGCCGCAGCTCTGCCCCGCTGTCTGTCACATGACTCTCCGTATCAGCGCAATCTCGTTTACATTACATTAAGCCGACATCAGGAGAATAATGAGACACGACGGTAAATTAATGAAAATTAAATTATGATAATGTAAAGATATAAATATATTTGTTTCAAAACCTTGGGGGCAATTTTGGCCCCTGGATCATGATTTTTGGGGGCATGTTACCTTTATATTGTAAAGAAATTATTTAAATGTGACCATTAGTGCCTAATGTGATACATTATGGAAATTGCATCACTTATATGTATCCCATCTTTTGAAATAAGATTTACTGTACAACATTTGATGAATAAAACCAATGATCGTAGACTAGACTAGTCTGAAAATAGCAAAGGCCTCTGTGCTGTAAGAAAAAGAAAAAAAAATCGAGAATCGAATCGAATCGTGACCCTAAAATCGAAAATCAAATCGAATCGAGGATTTGGAGAATCGTGACACCCCTAACTGATGAAAAATTTGCCATGTTGCGTGCAGTAGAATTTTGATGCATTGCAATGCATCGCAATGCATCAGAGAATTGAATCGAATCGAATCGTTACCTGCTGAATCGTAATCGAATTGAATCGTGAGGGCAGTGCCAATGCACACCCCTAGTCGTAATGTTACATAATTATAAGGGCTGGCCCAAAAAAATCGAAGCTTCAAAGCTTCGTTCATTGCCATGGTAATCGATCATGAAGTCCGTGATCGATTGTTTTTTTCCCTCTTCCTTCTTTCCTTTTTGACACCGGTTCTCATCGGCAATTGTTACATTAAAATGAGTAGGCGACATGGCATCCTGGCAGCCTGCCTGATTTTGGAGATATACAGTGTCCCATCAGACGTTACGATCGCGCACCCCTCCCGGCCGTCGAAGCTTCGATTAACATCGATTTTATGTCCGCGAAGCTTCAATTATCAAAATATGATAATCGGGTCAGCCCTAATTATTATACATCATTTTTTCATAGCGTGGTGAATGTGCAGGTCACAACTTGTCCACAAGAGCGTTTTGGAGTTGTTGGATTGTGTATTTGATGAGGGAAACGTGGAAATGTCGTGCGCCTCTGTTGCGTTAGCTGAGCAGCCCGCGTCTCTGCCCCGTCGTTCTAAAAATAGCTTGCACCGACAATTCAAGGTAATGAACCTACATCTAAAACTATAGGGATTATGGCAATAGGCGAATTTGCCAAAAATGTTGAACTATCCCTTTAAAGAGCCGTTTATTTACCTGTTCGATGTAGACACCATCTAGAGTCTTGACCTCCTGGGCAGTGGTGGAGGATTTAGGTTTGTTGTCTCCATATCCCTGAAGGACACAGACAAGACACAATCAGTGTTGAGCTCCTGACAATCACAACAGCCAATACTTTGATCAATATTCAGTCTGTACAGACACTGTTCCACCGCTTAAGTCTCATCTTTGTCAGCTCAAAAAAGCCTGAGAAACATTAACATGGGCCTCGGGTCTTACCAACTCTCCAAATGTGGGGGAGGGGCCCCAGCTGATCGTACTCTCATCTGCAGCAACGAGGATGCTGCTCTTCCTGTTGAAGACAGACACAGACACAGACACACACACACACAGACACACACACACAAGACAACATCAGTGTGGAGCCAGGGAGGGGAAATTACAGGGATGCAAACGGGTCAGGACCAAAAAAGAGAGGAATTTCCGGGGGGGGGGGTGAGTAAGTAAGTACATTACAATATCACGGGGAAAAGTCAATTTCCAGTAGTTCAATCCCAACCAAGTATTGAGTGCATATAGATGGACATAGTTTTCAGAAGGCCAACATTTTCTATATTAAAAATGCTTAAAAAAACAAAATTCCTTTGCAATATTTCCATTTTGGAGATACTGATTTTTAGGTCTTCACTGAATGTTAGTCATAATTATTACTATTAAAATAAACTGAATAAATAAAGACATGGGATGTTTCATTCAGTGTGTAATGGACATATAGGCCTATATAATGTGTTAGTTTCACTTTGTGTTTCACAATGTGTTTTGACGCACAGCTCCACGGACATGCACGGGGGGGGGACGGCGCTGCCGTCGCACCGACTGCACGCGGATACGCGCCGCTCAATGAGCGCGCATGTCGCGCGTCTACATTGGAGGTCGGCTGTTATCAGTATAATCAGAGGCAACCATGAATGAGTTCGCCTCAGTTTCACGTGATTGTCACTGTCAGCCTGTTAGAAAAAACATTTTACTGACCCCAGCTGAGACGCTGAGACCCCCCCACCTTCCCAAAAACAAAAACTCTTCGGATCTGAACGATTCACACAAGTCACCTAATTGGTCATGAAAAAAGCGAGTTTCGCTTTTTGGCGCGCTGTTTGCATCCCTGAAATTAACTGATTAGCTTCTCATGGTTTACTCTGTACAGATCACATTGGACATGTTAGGTATCACAAGAGGGTGTGTTACAGTGTGTCCATCTTAACACCTCATTCAGTACGTTTACACAAGAGTTGAAAAAAACAAATTATTGCCTCAATTGGACTGTAACTGGACAAGTTAAGAGCATATAAACACGTTGGTCCGACTAGTACCAACGATTCAGTGTGTTTCACAGTGCAACCAGCCAGAAGATGTGTTTTATAATAATAATAATAATAATAATAATAATAATTTAAAAAAGACAGTCCAGGGTCTGACCCGAGTCATATTTCCAGGAACTGTAATTGAGAACTCTAAGTTATTTATTTACAGTTTTTACAGGTGACAGTAAAGTCAGCTGGACATAGGTGTATTAACCTGCTGAAATTACACGTAGACCACCTCTGTTGAGGAGGACACCATCAGTTATTCAATTTTCTCTGTTGTATGTAAACTGGGACAAGGACAGAACTCCGAGGGGACGCTCCACTCAGCTGTGCATGTAAACGTACTGAGTGAGTCAGACCACAGTGGATTGGACCCTTCAGAGTAAATCTTCAGGAACTCACCCGCAGGCCAGACTGCGGATCTTCCAGCCACACAGGTCCTGCACAGATTTGGGATACATGGTCGACTCTCTGGAAGTGTTCGTCACCCCCCAGAAAAACAGCCCCCCTGCAAATACACCAGCGATCAGACGTCTACAGTCACAACAGCACAGACAGCTACAGGAATTATCTGCATCACTCCAACTTGACTTGTAGATCAAGGTTTCAGATTGTCCACTTTTCCTGTTTTATCTGAGAGTTGATCCATGAGAAGATATATTAGTGGTTTAAGAAACAAAATCAATGTCAGTGTAGCTTTACATTTCTATTCTGCAGTTCTACAACGGGTCAGTCAGCCAATCAGAGGAAAGGAGCCCCTCCTCTGATTGGCTGATTGCTTTCTGATTGAATGAATACAAATAGAGCAGATTTCAGGTAAACACTCAGTAAAACCAAATCCTGTGAGGTTGGATTGTGGGTGGACGGGACTGTTTTGTTGTGACATCACAAAGTTACAGAAGTCCTAACCCTCAGTTTCTGAACACAGACTGCGTGCGTTTGTGTGTTTCGACACTGTCGCAGTGTTTATATAGAACCTTATATAACCTTTACAAGTCATGGAGATCTCACATTATACTCTACTAGACCTTTACAGCTGCTGTGGCTGTTTCTTACCCATCTCGTTGACGGCGAAGGAGCACTGGTATCCTGTGTAGATCTGACTGGCGCCGCGTCCAGGAAAGTCAAACAGTTTGACCAGACGAGGAACCATCTCATCCTTCTGCTCTGTGTGGCCCAGACGCCCATAACCACCGAAACCCCAGCTGAACACTCGCTTCTGAGAGTCCAGCACCAGCTACACAAACACACACACACGGCGAGGACGTTAGGTTGTCCGAGATGTCACTGCTCATCAATGGGAAACACTTCTGTTTAACCTGATTAATTGGTAGACTGATGGGAGTGTTTGCTCACTGTGTGGTTACCCCCGCAGGCCACATCTCGAACCACCACGTTGGGCACGGGCGTGACCTGGCCGTCCTTGGACTTCTCGATGAAAATGGCCACGCGGCGGGGGATGAGCTCACAGTCGAACTCGATGCGTTGAGCACGAGCGATGAACTTGCCATCGCTGTTGTGACCTGCAGGGACACAGATGAAGGTTCAACGTAACAGAATCATCTCAGAGAGCACAACTACAACACCAGCAGCGCCGTGTGTGTCTGATGGTGCGTTCCAGGCAGGCTTTTTAACCCGTAAGTCACGACTTCAAGTCACCAGTTACGAGTTTGTAGCGTTCCAGGCAAGTTACGAGTTACGAACTGGGAACTGGGAGTAGATCGATCTAGTACGAGTTCACAGGTGGGAAGTTACGAGTTTGACTGTACGTTCTAACGGGTAACCATAGGAACAGGTCGGAAAAATACGAGTTACGGGTTGCCTGGAACGCACCATGAGGCCGACACCAAGTTCTGCTTTATCAGCCCAACATTTCCAACATCAACTCTTCACGTTTAAATAAATTAGATGGCGCCCTCTGGTGGGAAAAACTCTAACAGACCCTATGTCCCATCATTCTGACAACATCTGTAATCAATTGACTTTGTGAGGTGGTACCAACTTTCCAAAATGGCCCCTCGGCACCAATATTCTCCCAGACTCTAATTGATTATTAAAAGGATAGTTCAACATTTTGGCAAATTGGCCCATTGCCATAATCTCTATAGTCATAGCAGTACGTTCGTTATTTTTAATTGTCGGCACATGTTGTTTTTCGATCGGCGGGGCAGAGACGCAAGCTGTTCAGCCAACGCTACGGAGGCATATGGTATTTCATCAAACTCATCAAATACACAATCCAACAACTTGTGGACAAGTTGTGACCTGCACATTCACCACGCTACGAGATAATAATGGAACGTTACGAGACAGAGTTGTTTTTGAGGCAAATGTGTAGCCAGAACTACATTCCAGACATGGCTGCTGGGCGGAGTGATTTGAAAAGCGCATGTAGTTCTGAGTATTTGCTTCATGTGTCGTAATGTTACAGAATTATACGTTATTATTTCTTATTACACGGTTCTATTGAATGCTGCTCTCTGATTGGTCCATCGCTGCGTTCCACGGTCTGTTATTTCTGTATAATGACCGTCGTCACGTATAACAGACCATTGCTAGGGACGCCGCTCTGATCAGCGCAGCACAGAAAAGAGAAACTATGCAGGACCTTACCTATTTTTACTGTCATTAAACAGCTTGGGACTAATAGTGATGTTAGATAAATGACTTGTAACTTGTTACAAGGAGAGTGGAGGCTCCTTCCACATCGTGACTGGAAACCAAACCTGCTGATCAGAGCCTCTGACCCGGTGTCACAGCTCTCCTCTCGTCTCCGGCACCGCGACACAAATGTGCCCCGTAAACAGTAACGTTAATCTCTTGTTTATGACAGATACGACTACACAAAATACACACATCTTAACATGTGTATGGTAATCCATCAATCCACTGATTGATTATCAAAGGCTTCAAATGCACGACCGGAAGGAGACTCAGCAAAACAGCCGGCGTGACTTGCAGATTCGCTAAATGATGCAATTATAAATCGATGAAAGTCGTATTTTGATCAACATTATGTTTCAAATTAATGATTTCACTCGTAAACCGTGTAATTAGCGGGATAATGTATAGTTAGTCGGTTGTTATGGAGAAATAAACTCCTTCAGGTTTGGGGTTTATTTCTCGATAACAACCTCCAAACTATACATTATCCCTTACATAGCGTGGTGAATGTGCAGGTCACAACTTGCCTATGAGAGAGTTTTGGAGTTGTTGGATTGTGTATTTAGTTTGATGAGGGAAATGTGGAAATACCGTGCAGCTCACGTCTCTGCCCCGCCAATCTAAAAACAGCTTGCACCGACAATTAAAGGTAATGAACCTACTCTACCACATTTAAGTCATTCAAACACACAGAGCAACACACACACACACACACACACAGGAAAGATGACGACACGGTTGCAGAGTGTGAACGTACCCAGCTGTCCGTACTCTGGGCAGCCAAAGGAGTATAGGTTTCCTTTGCAGTCCACCACCATGCTGAACTCAGCACCACAGGCCACCTTGACCAGCGGCTGCCCGTTGTAGGAAATCTAAGGGAGAGAGACGAGGGTCACAGACGGTACCATAACAGGTTCAGTATGAAGCTTGTGAGAGGACACCGCCTTATTTTGAATTAGTCTTCGCCTGATAAATAGTTCAACAGTAATGGCTGCTCCCACAGCTGGTTACTTATTTAGCCAAGCCTCTCTGTATTACCGGTATTACTAGTGCACTGTTTGTACGGTAAACAGCCGTTGTTAGGAAAAAATTTAAATAAATAACTCTTTTGGGTGTAGGCTGTGATAAGACTGAGTCAAGTTTTGTAACGTGCAGTCTGCACTGCAGCCTGCTCACGTAGGTTAGTCCGTAATGATGAAGCACTGACGCAACACTACGACTTTCTCTTTTCAAATCATCAGATACAAACTCTGCCTCTTTCACAGACGACTGGTTGAATTACTTCAGTGAACACGAGTGTGCACCACGCAGATGTCCACACAGTTAAGACACTTTCGTTTTGTTACAAAAGTCAAACAGATTGCGATTATTTTGGCAGATACTGTAGTTGTGATATGAGTCACAATGACAGTTGAAATTGTGATATTCCAATTCGTTTTCGTTGACGGAGGGAAAAAGGGTTAGGTTAGGGTTAGGGTTAGGGTTGATGAACGATATTTTGATTCATTGTGCAGGTTAAATTATTACAAAACTTGTTTCTGTACATCTATTTGCATATTTATCTGTGAAACCATTCTAAAGAGAGTGACGCTTACCGCTGCTGGGCTGAGGACTGCATCGGTCTGGTTGCCTTGGCCCAGCTGGCCCAGTTTGTTCTCACCAAAAGAGTAGGCAGTGCCGTCCTCTGAGGAGAAACAACAGTTAATGGCTGCTAATCATTCTGTGCTGATGTTTACAAAGACTTTAAAAACACAGAGCTAGAAATAGTGGATCCATCATTCAACTCCCACTGATGGTCAGCACCATCATAACCTTTTTTTTTCTTCTTAAATTTACACACCAAAGAAACCAAAACCGACAACCAAAAAAAAATCTAACAAATTATATACATATATCTATTTACAGAATTGAAATGAAAAGGAAAAATAGGCGTTATTGTTTCAAATAATCATATATAGGTTTTTAATGATTTATATGTCTAATGTTTTTATAGCTTTTCTGTTTTGCATACCATGTAATGTTTGGATGTAGTAGCAGATTTCTATTTTGAATTCCTGAATGCTTGGTTCTTTTAAAGGACCATTTACATTTGTGAATGTGGTATTTTCCATATAAAATTAAATGATTCAACAAAACATTTCCCTTACCCTAAGGCTTCTCTCATCATATTATCATCATTATATCTTTTTTCCTAAGTTTAAGCTTTACAACACTTATAGTTTCAAACAAACGTCAAACTTATACCCAAAACAATTTAACATAAGAGCATTCATAAAAAAGGTGACGAATATATTCCACCTCCTGCTCACAGAAAGAACAGTTCAACATAAACATCTTTAAATTTGGAGATGCCCTGATTAACAGGGTCAATTAAATACTATAATCTTAAATGAAACTAACTTCACGTTGAACTAGTGTGCTGGGTTACACAACAACAGACCAACAGCAGCTGAAACAGCCTCGGTCGCTGCGGTCAGCTGCTGGAATGCAAACACAGACGTCCCTGGGTGATAAGGTAGTGGCTCTACCTGTGAGTGCCAGGGTGTGATTGCGTCCGCAGGCTGCGGCGACGATCACGTGATCCGCCAGGGCCTCGATTAACTTGGGAGCCTCCAGGCGCTTGGTGTCGCCGTGACCCAGCTGACCTTTGTCGTTACGACCTGCGGAAGCCAGAAACCCAGATCAGTGGCCGACTCAGACCTGCTTACAAATCCTCTTTGTTCGCAATCTGTAATCGGAGCTGTGTTAACCGGGTTTAAAAACCCAAAACGTGTTACTTACCCCAGCTCCACAGCTTGCCCTCAGTGGTCATGAGGAGACTGTGCGCGGAGCAGGGACCGGACACCACACAGCTGACCTGCACATCGTTCAAACAGCCGTAGCGGTGGGGACCCCACAGGTTCTGGCCCAGGTTGCGGAAAGCAGCTAGAAAAAACGGTGGCAGCGTGATGATCACAACCTCATAATCATTTCATACACAGATGATCTGTCCACACTTTTCATGTTCCTCTCTTCCTCCTGCTTTGTGAGCATCAAAACCTTCAAATGTAACAAACTGGCTGAATGCACTGCCAGCTTCCATCCTTCAAATTCACTTTGTTTTGTCTGACAAAGTTAAAGGGATACTTCACCCAAAATCAATAATTCACCAATTTTCTACTCACCGTCATGCCAAGGAAGAGTTTGGAGAACTTTCGAAGTTATCAAAAAGCTTTTGGAGTTCCAGGAGGGGTCCGGCTGGCAACGGATTTTCAAATAATGGCGGTGGATAGAATTCACTTTTGAATCGTCCAAAACACACACTATGAAACATCCAGATACCTCCATACTGCTCGTCCTACTGACCTTAAGTGTCCTGAAGCCACCACATGGAAAAGTTGTTTGGAAGAAATTAATTTGATCTGTGTTTTTAGCCTTGTTGTAGTAGTAGCTCCCAGTGGCTCCCAGATGTGTGAGATTTACTGCGAGATGTTTGTTTATCGTTGTAAACCATTGATGTATGATGTAAACACGGAGGAACATCTTGCATCAAATTTCACGCATCTGGGAGCCACTGGGAGCTACTGTTACAACAAGGCTAAAAACACAGATCACTTTTTCATGTGGCGGCTTCAGGACACTTGGGTCAGTAGGACGAGCAGTATGGAGGTATTTGGATGTTTCATAGTGTGTGTTTTGGACGATTCAAAAGTGAATTCTATCCACCGCCATTATTTGAAAATACCCTGGAACTCCAAAAGCGTTTTGATGACTCTGAAAGTTCTCCAAACCCTTCCTTGGCATGACGGTGAGTAGATGATTGGTGAATTATTGATTTTGGGTGAAGTGTCCCTTTAAGGTCCTGTTCTGAATTCATTAGTCAGAATGCAATGTGGGAATTGATAACTAGAAAAATGTAGAGTAGCTCTCTGGCCTCATGTGTCTAAAAAAAAGAAAAGAAAAAAAGTGGTTTTATGAAAAGTAAAAAAAAACATTTATGGTTTTCAAAAGGTATTTGAAAAGGACGCTCAGATCAGTTGAAGACAAACTGCCAACACTTCCACAAGGAGTGCTAAAAATACCCAACTAAACTTTTATATAATTATTTAGGGAGCGCAACAAAAGAATGATATGAATGTGTTTGTGCTGCTCTGACAGGCACAGCATCTCTCTCACCCATCTAGAGACGCTCTTTGTCTATGCAGCTGCTCCTGCCGACACCCCCACCCCCCATTCAGCCTCAACAAAGCTGATTTATCAGTGTGTACCAGAGTAGTGAGACAAGGATGGAACAAGGCTATGCACAGACTGCCCCGGGCATCGTGGAGGGGGGGGGGCACCAACATGCATACATATGAATGGGCATTACTGTCACAATCAATTAATGGGGATCACACTGGTTCTAACACATATGTTGCCTGTGCATCCCAGAAAAAGACACGCGTGTGTGTGTAACCTATCGTGGACCTCACTGAGTCCTTTCACTCTCCGTTACTGACACGCTGGAAAACCTCATCAGTCCTTTATTGATCCGCCTGGCTGTACACTTTCCTACATCTCATCTGCACCACAGGGACTTGTCAGAAAACACAGGGTGAGAGGAGGAGATCCATACATCAAGTCAAAGAACCTGACTGGGTTTATTTACATGCTGGGACCGTTTCTCGACACCTTCTCTGTGACTCTGTTGCAGGTTTCCACATACAATCTGGGAAACGGGCTCCAGGAAGCTGCACATTCTCTTTGTTCATCACACAAAGTAGTCCCAGCATGAAAATCACTAAATCAGCCTAGTTTTTCACTTTGCCATGCCTGCTTAGGAGTTCACTTTCATGTAGAAATGACAATGGCGATACGTTTTTATTGCTCATATCTGACAGCTGTCAATCGCTGGTTTATGCGGCAGTGAACTAAGTGAACGATAAATTAAAAATGCAGCAGCAGCGAAGAAAGGAGGAAGTTTTGGGTCTTCCTCTCGACCCATCCAGGCTATCAGACAGAAAGATATCCTACCTTGTTGTTTGGGCACCTCCTTCCTTCCAATCAGATCCCAGTTGGTTGCTCCAAAGATGAGCAGCTGGCCTTTCACCTTTGGGCAATCAAGTTTCTGTAGAGAGGGAACAAATATGTTAATAACATTAAAGAAGAAGAAGAAAAAAAAGATGACATATTGTAATCTGGTAGTCTGTAACTGCAGCTGGATCATAACATCTGTGGTTTGATTAAAGGAACCACGCTGCTGCCATCTAACTCCTGATGAACAAGGTTTTCCAATCAGTGTATCAGACACAACTATCTGCAAACCACTCCTGTAGACAAAAGCAAAACACTTGCTACAGAAAACACCCCCTTCCCTCAGAAACAAACAGAGGAATACTAAGTTCAATGTCAAATGCGTCCTACGTCATAAAGAAAACAATAAAACTTATGATACCAGTACAAGCACAGATAAAAAAGACATGGCTGACTAACTGGCGGTGTTAAAGATAATATCCTGACTTATTAGTCACTAGAAAAATCACAGGATACTTAATGTTTGTCTTTTCTTTTTCCCTCTCAGCTGCTTATTTCTGTGGCCACACACAGGATAAAGACAACAAGATAGAAAACACTGGTTTTCAAGTTTTCAAACCCACTATTTTCTCCTTGACATCGTCGGCCACGGTGACGGGCTGAAGGCCAGACTTGGCGGCAGGCTTGCCGGGTTTCTTGTTGTTCTCTTGCTCGAAGTCGAACTCGTCGTCGCTGCTGAAGTCCCTCTCTTTCCTTTTCCCGCTGGTCCTCTTCTTTTTCATGCCTCCATTCCCTGAGATGTCTGTCACCTTCTTGCGTGGCATTTTTCAATCAAAAAGCTGTTTACGGGCAAAAAGCAGTGAGTGTTAAGATACAGAGTGTGACAATACTGTGTAACTTTGTAGTGAAACTATGAAGTTAGTGACTTAGACTGGAGATACTGCAAAACATAATTCAAGAATAACTTTGGTAGAACTATATGAATACACAGATTCATTCATAGGTGAGCACAATGACCCAATGAAATACACATTGTCTTTACTAACAGCTACTTATTTGAGTACAACAGGGCAGCACACATCATGAGCATCATTAAAACAGAAACTCTCACACTTCCCTTTCTACATACACACACTTTAGCAGAGTACTCTGTCTGCATGTGTCTTTAAGGAGGAAGTTTACTACACATAACTAAGCCCGGTCTTCACTGTTGTCAAGCACCGGCCATTAAAACTAAAAAAGAGTCTCAGTTTTCTTGCAGAGCCTTCTTCGGCTTGCTGAATCAATTAGAAACGGAAACCGGCGGAAGAAACCAAAAAAAGTGTCGTCAAACTAAAACCCGTCGTCCCGTTGTGTCAGGACCGGCGGCTAACGGCTACGTTAGCCTCATTAGGCTAACGAGCTAACACCGTGTCTCTTTGTTCACACTGAGCCGGGCACCGAGCTAACTGCGGGCTAACACACAAACACACAACAGGCACACAGAGCTGCGCAGCCGCCACACAAACCAGCCGTGTACAGTTTGTACTTTGTTCAAAAAGAGGAACTTGTGTCTAAATAAACCCGGTAGAGAGGTGTAAAGCCCCGGGCTGTGCTGTGCGGTTGGTTGTGCTAACGGTGCGCTGTCGCTGTAAGCTAACAGCCACTCTAAATAAAGACACGGGCACCAACGTTACATGAAACGATGCTACAACAACAACAAAAAACTTTTTCATAATTTTCTTCAATGGACGGGTTGTTAGTTAAACGCGCGAACAACCCGCGTGACTTAAAAAAAACCATGTTTGTAATTAGTTAAAGGTAAGAATAAACGTAGTACCGGTGATTTCCTGATTCAGCAGCTCTCTGTCCGTCTCCGGTTTGATTGATTTGAACAAAAGAAGCTGCAGTCTGCTTTCACACCACGTGGTCCGCATTTACTATTCATACAGGAAACCAAACACTCACCACCATCACGGCGGAGGACGGAGCAGCAGCAGCGCGGGGGTTTCAGTCTTAAACCACCGGCACCGGATAACGGTGAAGACAAAGCTGAGCTGATCGGCTGATGGACGGGGAGCACCGGACTGACTCACAAACAAGATGCAACACCTGCCACAACACACATCAAAACTTAAAATATTAAAACAAGAGTGAATCTGTGTGTGAATTGTTTCTGGCATTATTATTATTATTATTATTATTATTGAGTAGCACTTAATGCAGAAAAGATAATAGGCTAATAACAAGGAACTTATTGATCTGACAAGTTGAGTTTCTTTTTTTGTTTGTCCCTCTTGTCAATGTTTTGTTGTTTGTCAGGTTTTTTGTTATTTGTATTAATGTCAAGTATAAATATTAAAGATATGAATTTAAAAAAAAACTATTTATATGACAAGCTGAGTTAATTGTAATAATGCATATAATTTTTTTTTTTTTTTAAAGACATTAAAAACCAGCACCATCACACTAACGCATGCATTTTAAGAAAGTGAACCATATCAGTGATCCATATCCTTTTTCGTCTAGTGATATTTGGCCTCTTGTTTTCTCAGATAAATGTTTTATTGTCACTGAGAGGGAAATGATCTAATAGCCTATTTCACAAATGTTTAATCTGACTTGTGCCTATATCTTATTTTACTTATCAGTAGAAAACATTCATGCAAATACAATTAATATGTTAATTCCTTCCTCAGACACATGTTTCCCTCTGGCTTTAAATCTGCTGACGCTGAGGTTTTAGGGACTCTTCACAAATAAACTCTTGAAGCTTCCTCTGTCTGTCTGTCATGGCTGCTTGTGTCAGAGAGGAGACGCACTGTCCATTGTCCGGCCCTAAACTGTGGGCAGACTGCTGTTGGTTAATAGTGAGAAGCTCTGTCCTGTCTGTGATTGGTTAATACTCGTTGCCCTCATTGTTTGGATTGGTGGGATTTTATTTTAGGCTTGAAAAGTAGCCTCGCATCACCAGGCTCTTCAGACAAGCGAAGAGCCTTGGTGTCAGTTACCTCCGAATTCGTCTGCATTCTGGTTCCTGTCTGTAGAAATCACCAAATTCACCAAAATAACAGTGATCACCAACATAAAACTTATAAAATAAACATTAACTTGTAATACAATAAAAGCAAAATGTTAACTTAATGGCTCGGGGACTTTCTTGTAAATCATATTCCTTAAATTAAAGAGTTTTACCGCATTTTATTAGCTTGGTGCTTTTATTTTGAAGGAAAGGTATGTCTCTCTCGCCCTGGATCTGTTTCCTACCAAAACAGCGAGTCAACGGCCCCAGACTATTGAAAAGCGTTTCAGAGGGGACGGTGGGGGCGGGGCTTCAACCACGTCAGGTATGAAAAAAAGTAGATTTTTTTTATTTATTTATATGCATTTCCTCTTGGAGGGCATCAAACGAATGTCAGTGGTTTGTGTTTAGTGGCAGGCATTTGCTGCCATCTGCTGGGAAATACTGAAACACAGAATAAAAAATAAAAATAAAAAACAGTCCAAAAGTCCAGTCTTTTTTTTGAATTTATTTTAATTTGACCAGTTTAGAGCAGCATTTAGGCCAAGAAAACCATGATGGTGTAAGGTAGAGGATGCAGAACATTACATATTTAAGTAAGGGATAATGTATAGTTCGGAGGTTGTTATGGAGAAATAAACCGGTTTCATACAACCTGAAGGGGTTTATTTCTCCATAACAACCGACCAACTATACATTATCCCGCTTAGAACACGGCCTACAACTAAATCATTCAATATTAACACAAAATAATGATAAAAAGAGATTTTATTCATGTAAAATTAGACCGTCGCTCGGGACGCCGCTCTGACCAGCGCAGCACAGAAAAGAGAAACTATGCAGGATATTTACGTTATGTTTCATTTTTACTGTCATTAAATTGCTTCGGACTAATAGTGATGTTAGATAAACGACTTCTACGACGTTCTAAAAAATAATAAACTGTAGTATACTAATTTTTGCAGAATAATTGCAATAAGCATGTTCTTTATGTGTGAATAAGCAGTAGGTCTAGTTTACTTTCAGTCAGCCCACAACAACCAATACTTACTGAAGTATATCTGCTGGCAATAAAACCCGTTACTAGACACTGGTTACTTTCTGATAGAGAGTAATATTCAGTTATTCAGTAAACTCAACAGAATAAATAAAAAATAAAAAAATTTCAAGAATGTTCATTATCAGGTCAGGTTGTTTTTATCAGACATATCCAATGCAAAAAAGGAAACATTTAAAATTAAGTTTACTTTACAACTTTTTAAGGAAGTTTTTGTCATTAGAGTATAATCAATATTCAACATTAAAAAGTAGATGATTTAAGAGTTATTCAGATCACTTGTAGCTTGTCCTAATTGTGTTACAACTGACCCATGTTTCAACCATCTCCAGGCTCCCCTACAGATAAAAAGATTTGATTAAACAAATATGTACATCTAAATACTGAGGAAGCTAGAAACAAATCGATAAAGTTTCCAATTCATCTCACTGTATTCTTGTATTATAATTTTTTAGTAATTCACTCAATTGGGTCTGTCATTGTTATTTAATTTGCTAAATTGTACTTTTAAACATCAGTGATATAGGCAGCTTTAAGTAGAATAAAAGTGCAAACATGATAATATTGTCATGTAATTGAGAGAAGGACGGAAGTAAGTTCATTTTATTTAAACTTCACATTTCAGACAGTTTTTCCCAAAGACAAAACTGAATACATACATACCAACATTATAAAGTGGAACAAAACATCAAACATAGAAACATACTGTACATAATACAACAAAAACACTGCAACTATTATATTATATTCACCACTAGATCAACTTGTCCTCCAGCAGCTAATGTCAGCATGAAGCCCCGGTGTGAAAGGAGTAGATCAGACAAGCGTTTACATATTGATTGACAGCAGTGAGATCCCATCCCTGACTTCGGCCTTCTCTGATTGGTTAGAAAACGAGAGGCTCATCTGAAACTGACAGCAACTTTTCACAACACATGTTTTTGAGAATATTCTAAAATAACACATTTAAAATGCTGTTACTGTTTAAGACTACTATTATTAATACTGTTAAGATCAGGTAAAATCTTTTAGTTTGAAACAAAAGAAATCAAACAAAAAAACAAAACAATCTTTACTGTATTATTTCTAACAACCAGATATTATACACTTAAGCAGTTACTGCACTATAGCCTACATCACACACTGAATATTTCCTTCACTCTTTGAGCTTGACTGATGTTGTCATAGTCGGTGAAACCCTGAGCTGCTTATGTGTGGTTGGAGCCAGGCAGCAGGTCAGGTTTGTTCCCGCTGCTGCTCCTGTGCCGACCGGGGAGGGGGCTCTCGTCTCCCTGCAGTCCCCCGATCATGGAGCCCAGGGTGCCGTAGCTGCCGCCGTAGGGCTCCATCTGAGCCGCCACGCTCAGGGCCAGGATGTCTGTCCGAGGCCTCGGTGGAGTCAACACTGAGGAGGGAAGGGAGACTGGGGTGGTGGCGTTCTCACTGTGGCTCTGCACTGTCACTGACGACTGGCACAGACGTACACATGTGAGGCAAATTCATGACATATACACAGATATAGACACCGTTAAATGAATTCCCCTTTAACTTCACATGACTGTAAAAATCACAAAGATTGACGGCTGGCGGCAATTTTTTTTTCTTGCATCGTGTCATAGCAAAGTTGAATCTTTGAGCTATCACGACGGCATTCAGCGTTTCAGGATACAGGTTAGCCACATCCAATTCCTTTGTCAAAATCTATTAAAGGACAAATGTTGAGTAGCCTATATGAACTCTCCAGATAGAGAGTAATTTTATCAGTGATTAATAAGATGCAAAACTACTGATGATACTGACCTTCTTGAGTTGCTTGTGTTAAAAGCCATAACAAGACTGATCCATAATAAATGCAGTTATATAATCAATATAAAACTCTTATGCTATAATTTATATGTATGCAGAAACAGGCTGAACGTTTTATGTCAGTGATAGTAGCAATAAAAAATATAGCAAATTTCAGATAAACACCAAGTGCTGCAGGTTGGATTGGGTTGGATTCAGGTGGTGCACAGTTGACAGTGGTGATAGTTTTGTTGTGACATCACAAAGTTACAGAAGTCCTAACGGCCCATCTTAAGGCTCAGTTTTTATACAGGCTGTGTGCATTTTGTAAATTCACAGTATTTATATTGAATCTAGACCTGCTTTAATGTAATCAAAAAGAGTAACCAATTAAGATTTCAAATTTCACATAAAATCTTTCAAAATCTCTCAATGTACAATATGGGACCTTTAAAGGGATAGTTCAACATTTTGGCAAATTGGCCCATTGCCATAATCGCTATAGTCATAGCAGTAGGTTCGTTACCTTTATTTGTCGGTGTAAGCTATTTTTAGAACGGAGGAGCGGAGCGGCAGGCTGTTCAGAGCTACACTATGGAGGCTAATGGAATTTCTTGGTTTCCCTCATCAAACTCATCAAATACAAAATCCCAAAACTCCAAAACGCTTTCGTGGACAAGTTGTGACCTGCACAATCACCACGCTATGAGATAATAATGGAACGTTACGAAACGGAGCCGTTTTCGAGGTAAATACAGAGTCTGCTTGCTGAAAAACTGTCCCTGAACGCAACGCGCATCAGCGGTTTTGCATGAATTTACCTCTAAAACAACTCTGTCTCGTAACGTTCTATTATTATCTCATAGCGTGGTGATTGTGCAGCTCACAACTTGTCCACGAAAGCGTTTTGGAGTTTTGGGATTTTGTATTTGATGAGTTTGATGAGGGAAACCAAGAAATTCCATTAGCCTCCATAGTGTAGCTCTGAACAGCCTGCCGCTCCGCTCCTCCGTTCTAAAAATAGCTTACACCGACAAATAAAGGTAACGAACCTACTGCTATGACTATAGGGATTATGGCAATGGGCCAATTTGCCAAAATGTTGAACTATCCCTTTAAATATGGAAAGAAGTTAGCACTAGTATTAGTGGATATTTTGACTTCTCTATTTTTTCACATCTCACACATTCTTCAGCCATATTAAAAAATTAAAAGCCAAAGGCTCTATATCAGGGGTGTCAAGCCCGTGGGCCAAAACCGGCCCGGTAGAGGGTCCAATCCAGCCCTCAGGATGAATTTGCCACGTGTGAAAATTTTAAATTGCACATATTTTTATATAGTCCTCACTGCAGGCGACCCCGGTTTGAATCCTGCGACGAGCGGCCCTATCCTGTGTGTCATTCCCCACCCCTCTGCCTCCCATTTCCTGTCTCTCTCTCTCTACTATCCTGTCCATTAAAGGCAAAAAAGCCGCAAAAAATATATTTAAAAAAAGAAATTTCAGGTTGTTCATAATATGTTTTGTAAAAAGGTTAGTTCATTAACTGTACTAAAACAAAAGGGGAAATTTAAAGTTATTTTTATTTATAGGTTATCATGCCATTATTTTATCGGTCCAGCCCATTTAAGATCAAATTGCACTGTTTGTGGCCCCTGAACTAAAATGAGTTTGACACCCCTGCTCTATACAGTGTCGATACGAGATCAGAAACGAACCCTTTTGCACAATTCTGCTTCATACATAGGTTTATGACACGCACACACTCACCCCATGGATTAATCAGGACAGTTTTATGATTGCACAGTTTGTTTTGTGAAGTTTAAAGATGCTTTGCATTGAAAGTCTATTCTAAATGACCTTGAGTGACTACTTCCGGCTGATAGGCAGCCGCCATATGTTATCACAGCATAACAACCTCCGAACTATTAATACATTATCCCTTACATATCAGAAACTGGTAATTACAGTAACACCCATATGACATTAACATGGCATAATAGCCAACTGAACATAACAAACAACTCATACAAGTCCAGAACACAAAAACATTTACCGGTATGTGAAAATTAGAAAATATAAAACTTACAGACTTACATGACATGGAAATCAACATACTGGCTGAAATAAAACAGAAAATAATTACACACAAGATGCAAAACTGGAACTAAAATCAATACATTTATTGCTTTTGTACAAGAGAAGTGAACTGCCTGTGTTGCTGTATCGCTTGGGCGGTCCACCTCTTATGTTTTTATGGCATTTGTGACTTGTCTCTTCTATATTATTTTGTGAAGCACTTTGTAAACTTGCGTTTTTAAAGGTGCTATATAAATAAAGTAAAAAAAAACTAAAAAAACAACAACAACAACAGACAGACAGTTGGGTGTTTGAGGCACAGAGGGCAAACAGAAACAGGAACTGTAAAATATGGAGCATGACAGTCAGAGGACAGGGACACACGTTGTGACAGGAAATATGGCTCCTCTGAACCAGTTCAACTCACGGTGCCCACAGAGACGTCGCTGCCTGCCACTGTCTTCTTCTTTCTGGCCATATTGGGATTCCAGTTGCAAACCAGACTGTCGTTCTGCACGCTGTAGTTCTTATGGCCAACCAGCCAGTACGTGTTCATTCTTCCTTTACCCTGGCAGGAGAGGGGAGGACATGAGACGTGTCAGAGAGATGATTGTTCATGAACAATCCAGTGTAAGCCACTGTGCACATGGCCGGCAAAAAAGAAAATGCTTCAGACACTTAACAAAGAGCAAAAAAGTCTAATATTCATTTAAATGTCATGTAGAGTATTTTTTAGCAGTTTATCTTCCCATTTAATCTAAATGAAGTTTAACTCTTTAGCTCTAGGTGTAGTTCAGAAAGAAAAATATAGCACTTTATAGCAGACAATGCTCTAAAACTATTCTACATTTTATATACTGGTTTGCTTCAGTTGGCATCTTATCAATGGCCCTTCTGGAGTAACATGTTCGGTGCTGTCTGGTAGTATACTGATGTGAATCTACTGCAGGTAACACTGACACTGTATGACTGCCACACACAACCCCGTGTCAAATAAGCCAAACTATCTCTTTAAAGCAGTCTTTCTCAAAGTGTGATATAGACCACTGCTGGTAGACTTGTCTTATAAAATTAAAAAAATTAAAGGGATAGTTCAACATTTTGGCAAATTGGCTCATTGCCATAATCACCATAGAGTTGTTTTTGAGGCAAATGCAGAGACTGCTTGCCCCGCTGGAAACGCACATCACAGTTTTGCACGAATTTACCTTGAAAACAACTCTGTCTGGTAACATTCCGTTATTATCTCATAGCGTGGTGAATGTGCAAGTCACAACTGGTCCACCAGAGCGTTTTGGAGTTGTTGGATTGTGGATTTGATGAGTTTGATGAGGGAAACCAAGAAATCCAATAAGATTCATGTGTGTCTCAGGACAATCAGCCAGTGCTCATGTGTAAGTGTTAAACAAATACACTGCTACCCTGCAGAGTATGAGTGAGAGAGAGTATAAAATAAAAACTGTGATAAGCTGACATCTTAAGCTTGTGTTTTATTTTATGGTTAAGTGGTCCGTGGTCTGAAAAAGTTGGAAAATCACAGTTTAAAAGAGTTTATCCACAAATAAAACAGGTTATGAATAGAGTCAGAAGATGTTGATTGTTGATATTGGCAGATATCATATTTGGTGAAAATGACACATACACTCAGATCTCAACATAGTGATTTTTATCAATTTTATATTTTTCAAGTGAAAAAAGTAAAAATGACCATTCCAACTGAAATTGCATATCACAATTGCAATCTCTCCCCATTTAATTGCAAAAATTATATTAAAAAAAAAAGTTTCCTTCCTTGATGTAACAACACATCTAAGAAACACAGAGACTTGACTCCACAGCAAGGCTGGGATCTTTTACCTTGACTTCAATCTCTCCGCGTAGCTGCAGCTCGTAGGCATTGTCTTTGATCAGAGCCAAGTAGGTCTCTGAGCTGGTGTGAATTTTCTGGGCTGGCACACAAACAGTGATGAATGAGGACGGATATTATTAACACTACTCCTGTTTTCCAAAGTCAAACTGATTTTGTCTGATCCAGTGGACAAATGTCTAGTTAAATGTCCATGCTCAGTGGTCATTGTTGTGAGGTACGTGCTAATGCAGGCACACACATGTACATGTTTGTGTGCTGAGTGTCTTGGTGCACCTACGCAGGCTGGTGGACTCCATTCTGGAGGCTGTGTTCACAGTATCTCCAAACAAACAGTATCTTGGCATCTTGTGTCCCACTATTCCTGCCACACATGGACCTAGAGTGAGGAGACAAAGAACTGTGATACAAAGAAATCCAAAAATAACATCCTGACTTTCATGTTATTTTCAAATCCTAAAGGGATTCCAATAAAAATTAAATTAGCTACACACAAGACAAAAAGTCAACACCTGAACAAGCATCTCTGTGAGGCTCACTTCTGTGTGGTTGATATTTAAAGGTCCAGATTTTACACTTTTCCTGTGTTTTATTTCAGGTGTTGATCCATGAGAAGATTTATTGGTGGTTTTTAAGAACCAAAAATCATCAAAGTGTAATTTTACATCCTCTCTCAGGCTGCTCTCTGTCACAGTGAGCTGCTCTCACCTGTGTGGATGCCGGCTCGGAGCTGAAGTCTCTGGTTGGGCATGTGAGGGATGGAGACCTGTCTAACGGCTGCAACCAGATCCAGCGCCATCTTGGCGATCTCATCGGCATGTCTGTCCCCGTTCCTCTCGGGCAGACCACTCACCACCATGTATGCATCCCCGATCGTCTCCACCTGGTTTGATAGCATGGTCAAATTTGGATGGATGGATGGATGGATGGATAGATAGATATTAGGGCTGGGACTCGATTAAAAAAATTAATCGAATTAATCAGAGGTTTTGTAATTAATTAATCGCAATTAATCGCATTTTAATCGCATATAAATATTTGACCTGAGAACAGTGAGAAGCATTTTTTTTCCACATGGATTTTAGTATACCATTGAATGACTGAATACATAAGCTTAAGCATTCAAGGTGGTACTTAACCAAGACCAACATACTAGGGATGCAAATTATCGATTAATTCATTAATCGATATTTGATACATACAGATTAAATGGTCTTTCCTTCCAATACACTATGATGATTACTGTAGTATTTAACTAGGCTACTTAAATCACAGTAGCATAAACTGATTTGTTGAACTCAACCTGATGTAAACATTAATAAAACTCAGTAACCAATCACACAGGCAGCTCCATGTTGTCCCTGTGTGATGTTCAGGGACAGGTCAGGACAGTCTGAAGACAGACAGCTGTGACGGTGAAGTCCTATCATAATGAGATGAGATGCACCTGTGACAGTGACAGGTCATAGATATAGCGCTGCAGCTGAGCAATTAGCGCTATATAGCGCATTTAGCGTGCGCCCGTGTCTGTGTATCTATGTGCAGGCAGAGATCAGAGATGGTGTTTTAAATAACCATGCTAGCGTTTCACCAGCTCTCATCTCTGGCAGTCAGCCTCCCTAACTGCCGCCTCTCTCGCGTGCGGGCGCACCGCACGTAGACACACGTGAGAAAAAAATAAAAAATAAAAAAATTGAAAAAAATAAAAAATATATATATTTTTTTAAATAAGTGCGATTAAAATGCATTAATTTTTTTAACGCGGTAATTTTTGTGTAATTAATTAATCGTAATTAACGCGTTAAAGTCCCGGCCCTAATAGATATACTTTACATACGAATTTAAAATTAGTACTTTTTATTACTTTAATGCAGAATTATGATTTAGCATCAAAACACGCTGGAGGGAAATGTCTAAATACACACTTTGCAGGTAACAAATAAGACATAAGCCTATAGTTAACAAAACAAAACTAGGAAATAATGTACACACACACACACACACACACACACACACACACATAGTCTTAAAGGGATAGTTCAACATTTTTGGCAAATTCACCTATTGCCATAATCCCTAAAGTCATAGCAGTAGGTTCATTACCTTTAATTATCGGTGCATGTTGTTTTGAGATCAGTGGGGCAGAGACGTGAGCTGCTCAGCGAACACAATGGAGGTGAATGGTACAGGGGATGAGGGACAGGGGACCTGAACCATTCACCTCCATTGTGTTCACTGAGCAACTAGGTGAATTTGCCAAAAATGTTGAACTAGCCCTTCAACAAATCAGACTTAAGCCTATTTAACTAGAAACACACTAGAAACAAAAAAGTTAAATAAATATGCAATGTCTACAACCTCCAAAACATCCAGGCCAGAGGGACAGCTGAAGGAGCAACCAGATGTGACCAGATGTGGTTCGACTTTAGTTTATAGTTTAATTTCCCTCTAATGAGAAACAAATGACCCCAAGAGAAAGTGGAACTATGTCAATAAAAGTTACACCAAGGAGCTCTGAATGTAACACACAGGAGCCTTTGATGTGGGTCTTTCAGCACTTGTGTATTGTTGACAGTGTGGCGTTGGGAGCGCTCCCTCCATCACTGCTAACGAATGGTGGAGAGATAGAGAGATGAAGCTGTCTGGCTGACTGCAGCTGCAGAGGCAGGCGGCCTCAGCTGCAGCTCCTCAGACTAATTAGCGGACTGAGACACAACATCTGCTCCCTCTGCGCTGCAGGTTGAGCTGGTTTCACACGAAGTTTAACTGAGGACGAGGGGGCACTCAGTTCCTCGCTCAAATATTATAAAGGATGTATGTGCCACCCAGCTACTGCCTCTTCATCTGGCCCCAAGATTTAAATCCTGTTAGATATTGAAGGAATACGCCAACATTTTTTTGTGTGTCTTGCCTCACTCCCGAGTCCATGACAAGCAGATAGACGCCATCCTTTCGACTGTGCGTGCAGTAACAAGGGAGATAGAGCCATATTGCCCGTAATTAGCTTAGCTCAAACGCTTGAAGTGTATAGGTAGTGTTAGCCTGCCTCCTACCCCAGCCGAAATCAGCAGTCAGAAGCTGATTTCATTTTAGTTTTAAACTCTGTAAATATATCACTTTATCGACATTTCAAAAATTTTTAGGCGAGAAAGTAGCCGTTTAGATCAGCAGTGTGTCGTTAATTTGTCTAAATACCAGCTGTTTACAATTTTGTTCGGACGAATTCGGCGCTACTCAAGCTAGCCGTTGTGACCAACGCACTTCCGGTTACTTTCACAAAATAAAACACCTGTTGCCCTTTACATACAGAAAACCATGACGATAGAATTTGTGCTTTTACTTTGAAATAGGAAGCTAACCTACCCTCGATGTAGCTAGCTTGAACCAAAATAAACCATCTTTGCTTGAACCCTCCGTTTTGACTGATCTTGTCCCGTTACCGGCATTTGACCGCTCATGCCTTACCGGAGAGTTTTGTCAGCTCTGAGACGAAGATCGGCCCGCCGGTTTCCGTTAAGAGTTGCTGAAGAGTTTCTCTGATGACTTTAGGTGGAGGCAGGCTAACACTACCAATACACTTCCAGCATTTGAGCTAAGCTAATTACGGGCGATACGGCTCTATCTCCCTTGTTACTGCACGCACAGTTGAAAGAATGGTGTCTATCTGCTTGTCATGGACTCGGGAGTGAGGCAAGACACGAAAAAAAAGGTTGGCGTATCCCTTTAACAAAACACTATCTCACTAAGTAAAGTGTGCGTGTGTGTCATCTGATTACCTTGTACACATCATAGGATTCGATGCGTGTATCAAAACACATGTAGAGGTTGTTGAGCATCTCCACCACCTGCAGAGGAGCACAGGACGCTGAGATGGTGGTGAAGCCCACAATGTCTGAGAAAAAAATGGTTACCTGGAACAACACGGAGAGAGGTTCAGCATCACTGGTTGTAGGTACTGGACAGGACTGGGCAAACACACTCAGTTCATTTCACCTCCCATTACTGTACATATATCAACAAATGATGTGACATCATTACAGTTCAGTCACATTATGATCAGCCAGAAAAGAAAGAAGTGACCTCTTCACCTTTACAGTAACTTCAATTTATAGTGAGCCTTTCAAGAAACCCAAGGTCGCTTTACAGTGAAAAATAAATAAATAAATGAATGAATGAATGAATGAAATGACTAATTTGGAAAGGCCATGGAGAAAATTGAGTGTTGAGGGCTCATTTGAAAGAGTCCAGGGTTGGACAATGATCTGTCCAAACCTTCTCAGATTACAACATTATCAGTCCAGTTTTCTATTACATAGACTTATTTTAGTGTAGCATGTTGTGACATTATTGTTAACTAAATAATGTACTCATTAATCAATCAATCAATATCATAACACTAAAATAACTAATAAGTTGGCTGCAAATGACTTTGTTTATGAATTAGCTCCATTTGCTGATTCATTTCCAAAATGTTCAGTCTGATGAGTCTGATATTTGCAGTGGACATCTGACCATCATAAAGATGAACATCTGCTCTGGCTTTAGAGTTAGCTGCACAGCATTCTACCACTGTCAGGGTCCAGATCTAAGAAGTGTGATTGGAAAAAGGCAAAAAATGTGCAGGGTATAAAGGAATTTACATTTCATAATCAGAATATATAGAAACAGACAGAAATAGAGTAAGTCCCTACATTGTCCCTCCAGGAACTCCCAGCCTCTAGCATCCATTAGCTGGGAGGCTGACTGACACATGGTAAGAGACAGGGCACACCACAACTCACATCTTTGATAATAAGGTTTTTTTTTTGTGATGCGAGTGTTTTGTGCCTGTGTGTGTAGGGCAAACCTCAAAGTCTCTGAACACTTCAGGCTTCTACCATCATCAGCCACTGGCACCACTATCACAGAGGCAGTTGGGAGATCTTAGATTTTCTTTCCAGACTACTCTGCAGATCCAAATCAGTTTAAAAATGAGCCCACAGTCATATTAAGCAGCAGCCCCTCCCCTCCATGCAGAGTGCTTTTGGTACAGCTGCTTCAAACCTCTTCAATAAGCCAGACGCAATTTTCACCCGCATAACTTGTTTTATCTCCCGATGAATATGGAACAGGGCAATTATAGGTAATTACGCCAACAATAGCAACAAAGGCAGCAAACGCACACATTCATTCAGCATGTTTACGGATCTTGCAGAGGTAGCCTCTTCGCAGCAGCACCCCACAACCCCGTGCAACGTTGTAAGATGTGAATTTGTTTGGGTACATTTTGAAAGTGAATGGGAATTGAATGAAGGTTGTCGTCTCATCTTTCTTCATTTTTTATTATTTGTCCTAAAGGTTTGAAAGTTTCTACATTGACCAGAAAAGGCAAACCTCTGATCCCTTTAAAGCCCCCTAAGATTAATAATTTTACTCAAGGTCCTAATGTGGCCGATGTGGTTGTTATAGGCATGTTTAGGTGAACTTACTTTAACTTCAGTACCACTAACCGCCACAAGACATATCCCAAGTCCAGACGAAACTAGTCCCAAATCATATTCTAAGGTCAAGGGAAATAGGTCCCAAGTGAAATCCCAAGAGTCCCAAATCTAGGCCAATCAGTCCAAAATTAAGTTCCAAATTAAGACCAACAAGTTATACAGTAAAGGACAACAGGTCAGGGCTAATGTATCACGTCTCAAGTCAAATATTCTTATACAAGTCCCAAGTTTAAACCAACCACTATCCAGTCAGGTCTCGGTACGTCCCAATAATGAGCACTAGAGTCCTAAAATTTGTGTTACAAGTCGTACTCATGACAGCACACATCCTTCATCTTTCTCTTGGATCTGGAGGGAAACATCAAGTCTTTCCTAATCAAAAGTCTAAAATCTATCTATGTAAAGTCTCAAGTCATTGGTGTTAAACTCAATGTTGGGTCTGTCTGATTTCGTCAATTTTTTTTTGATCCATTATGAAACTAAGAGAGCATCACTGCCTTAAAGGACAATTCCAGGCGAATTCAACTCAGGGGTGTATTTTCATATCGTTTTAGGTCTAAAAGAATGAATCTGAAGATTTTCAGTTTAATCGCTCCTGTTTTGCGGTAGTTGCGTCTGTCCCTGCATCGCCACGGCAGCAATGAATGGGAGTGGATGTAAGTTCTGCTGTTTAGGCTGTTTACAGCCCTCAAAGCCGCAATTTTTTTCCACAGACAGCGTCAGATGGAGACTCAAACATGCACCGAGAAGTTTATTTACTTCAAGCAAGCCGACATGTTTGTAAAACTAGATCTAATTCAAAGTCTCCCGGAGTCTCACGCGAGACCCAGTTGCCGTGCTCGGTGTGTTCAGGTGCAGTGGGAAAAGCTACCGTTTGTGTCATAAACACAGGAATATCAACTCTTTACTTGCTTCAAGTAAAAAAAACTTCTCGGCGCATCTTTGAGTAGCCATCTGACGCTGTCTGTGGAAAAAAATATACACTTCAAGCAAGTAAAGAGTTGATATTCCTGTGTTTATGACACAAGCGGTAGCTCCTACTGCGCCTGAATACACCAGCACTGCAACTTCGGGCTCACGCGAGACTCCGGGAGACTTTGAATTAGATCGACTTTTACAAACATGTCGGCTTGCTTGAAGTAAATAAACTTCTCGGTGCATGTTTGAGTAGCCATCTGATGCTGTCTGTGGAAAAAAATTGCGGCTTTGAGGGCTGGAAACAGCCTAAACAGCGGAACTTACATCAACTCCCATTCATTGCTGCCGTGGCGATGCGCGGACAGACGCAACTACCGCAAAACAGGAGTGAACTGTTTTGCGGTGAACTGAAAATCTTCAGATTCATTCTTTTAGACCTAAAATGATATGAAAATACACCCCTGAGTTGAATTCGCCTGGAATTGTCCTTTAAGTTCTTGCAGAGCTGCTGTAGAAGGAACTATCCCTTTGTTATCAATGAAGACTGTTAACAGGATGTTTATAAACTAGCTTTACTGTCTTTGGAATAACTCATGAGACTTGAAATCAAAAATACACAATGAAATGTGATATTTTTTAACTGCATACTGAGTTTGTCCTCTCAAATTTCTTTTGAAGCTGATAAATTATTAAGGAGAAAATTGACTTTTCCAAAATAACTTCTACCAACCATTTCATAGCTCTCAGCCTCAACGTGTTTCTGTTGGCGGAGCTGCTTGGCAACCGACTTGGGCAGCATTTGGTGCAGCAGATCTTCAGCCAGCTGCCTCTGGTGCTTCAGGTCCTCGGTCTTCTCCTTCAAGCTCTGGGCGTAGTTCTGTATCCACTCGGTCATCTGCTTGAAAGAGAACATGACCACCGGGTAGATGAGGCAGGCAATCAGCAGCAGGCAGATCCTCATGCTGAGGCCTGACGACACAGATCGAGACGCCAACCTGAGAGCTGGCACCGCACGATCAAACAAGCACTTCTGAGTGTTTGTCAAGGCTTGAACTCCTATGTAAGATCCGGACAGAAGTGTTGATCCCGCTCCAGAGATTTGCCACAAACTTGTGTCAAGAATATAAGAATGTTTAAAATCCTGGCTGAAGTTCAACTTGAGATCAATGTTTTCTAACCAGCAGTCATTCAGTTGTTCCGTCATTATCTTGGCAAAGCCAAGGTAGCTTAGTATGTAAGTCCACCTGCACTGGAAGTCTGTATCCGTGGCTATGTGGGGGAAGTCCATCAACTGGTGGTTGAGCTCTATGAACGTTACCAGAAGTCTTGCAGAGAGAACGTCTCTCCAGTGAGAGTTCTGCTTGGCTTTGACCACAGTGTCTTCTACAGAACCCCAGGTGTCCAGGAGTTGTCCAATGACCAAGGAGAAAACAGGCACACTTGTGCTGTTTGTATCCAGCGATGCATTTAAGAATCCTTGAACGCTTCTCCTCATCTCCTGGCAAAATCCAGTCAACTCAACATTGCAAGGGAGCCCATAGATGTCACTCTGAGCTGCCATTTCCCCACAGAGATGACCAAACACAGGAAACACAACCTCGGAGACGCTGGCTTCCAATGTCTCGTTGCCTGTGTGTTTGGCAAATAAATTTCTCATCCTTTGTAGCTTACCGATGAGCTGCAGGATAGTTATTGCCCTGCATGAGGTCAGATCATCATAGGCAGCGTCTGTAGTGTGCAGCAATTCAAAGTTGGAACTGAGGTCAATGGACACAGAGCCGAGCAGTGCCAGGAAAGAGAGGAGGCAGGCGCTCAGAATTCGACGAACAGAGCGACTGCTACCAGTCTGGGAAAATATGGAGCACCTGGAACACAGGGACACAGCTGTGAGTTACTGAAGGAGAAGCACAGGTTCACTGAGCTCCACTACAACAAGCCTATACAAATATATCATTAAAAGAAAAAAAAAACAAAAAAACTCTATCCTTTCTCACCTTTGCACCTGGTCTGGTACACTGCTATGTGAAATGGACAAGTGTGCCATATTGCGTTATGAAGAAAATGTTGGCTGCAGCCAATCAGAAGAGAGGATCTAAGCCTCTCCTCTGATAATTTGACTGTTTTCTGAGTAATCAAATGCTAATATAGCAGATTCCACATAAACACTCAGAGGAGCAAAATCCTGCAAGGTTTGGATGGTGGGTGTCAGGGGGCAGGGCTTGGGGTAGGGATGAGAGCAGCGGCTGCTTTGCTGTGACATCACAAAGTTACAGAAGTCCTAACAGCTCATTTTAAGGCTAAGATTGTGAATGTGCATTTCTCTGTGGACTGATGCTTAAATGCTTTTACAGTAGGCTATTAATATAGAACCTAGAGCTGCTTTATAATAAATAAATAAACTAATAAAAAATTGGGACCTTTAATTGACAAAGGAATTGGCATTATTCAGCATTTTACAATTAAAAAAAGAAGAATATTTTTTCATATCAGCATCAATATTAATCAGAATCAGTTGTACATCAGCCAATAAGATAAAAGAGAGAGAGAGAGAGAGAGAGAGAGAGAGAGAGAGAGAGAGAGAGAGACTAAATGAACACATAATTAATATTCATTAGATAGATATCGCTGTGTGAACCATCCTGGTTTCACTACTTTGACAAATCAAACCAGCAGCCGAGGTTTAACCCCTGTGAATTCAAACTTTATGGGAGAGTTGAGTGCGTTTCACCTGCACAGCTGACACTCGCTGTCCGCATCCTGCTGCGGCCCCGGAGCGACTCTCCTCTTCTTTATGAACCTTCTTTTGAGAGAAGCCGAGGACCGGGTCCCAGATGTGAAACACTCTTTTTTCATCAAGTCCAGCGATGACATGAGACTCGTGCTGCAGTTGGTGGACTATCTCAGACGGTGGCCCCACAGGACAGAGTCGCTGCAGCAGCGGCAGGACCGCACTGAACAGACGTCCCATTAGTGGAAGCAGCAAGTCAGAAGTAACGTCGTCCTAACTTCCGGTTACTTACTTCAAAATAAAGTGTAGGGGTTGTAACATGGGTCAGTTGTAACACTTCTAATTTCGTACTGTATCATTAACATGTTCCAAAGAAACGTACAGTGACATGGAAAAGTTTGGGCACCCCTGGTCAAAATTTCTGTTAATGTGAACAGTTCAGCAAGTGGAAGATGAAATGATCTCCAAGGCAGAAAGTTACAGATGACACATTCCCTTTACATTTTAAACAGTGGATTTTTTTCAAAATGTTAATTTTTTACATTTTCAAAATGACAGAAAGGAAAAGGGCGATCATTTCATCTTCCACTAGCTTCACATTAAAAGAAATTTTGTCCAGGGGTGTAAACTTTTGCATACCACATCCAGGGGTGTCAAACGTGGGCCAAAACAGGCCCAGCAGAGGGTTCAATCTGGCCCTCAGGATGAATTTGCCAAGTGTGAAAATTACATATATGAAAGAACTTCAGAGGCATAATATTGTTGAAATTGCACATATTTAAAGAGGCTATGTAAATCCTCTTTTCCGCTGGGGTTTGCTAACCCTCGTCCTGGAAATGTGCATTTGTTTACAACAAAGCCAGTGAGAAATCAATCGATAGAGCGGTACATAACATCATATACGATATTACAACATGTAGCCTATATTTGTGTAGTCTCATCTGTCATTAACAAGAGATTACGAGTTACAGGGCGCGTTTGTGTCGTGGTCAAGAGCTGGGACACCCGGGCAGGGGCCCCTTACAAAATTGTTTTTCAGCCAATAGATCTACATGGAGGAAGGCAGAGAGCCTCCATTCTCCCTTGTAAGCCATTTAGTAAACCATCACAATTACTCTAAAGCTGTTTAATTAAGGTAAAAAAAAAAATGTAGCAGAGTTAAGATACAAATCCTGCATAGTTCCTCTTTTTTGGGGGGAGGGGGGTTGCCTTTAATCGGGATTTGACCAGGGCCGCCTGCAGTAAGGACAATAGCCTCAACATGGGGCGGCAGCTACCAAGTGAGCTAAACGTTCCTCTTTAATAATGTACTAAAACAAAAGGGGGAAAATTTAAGTTATTTTTATTTAGGTTATCATGCTATTATTTTACTGGTCCGGCCCACTTGAGATCAAATTGCGCTGTTTGTGGCCCCTGAACTAAAATGAGTTTGAGGCCCCTGAATCAATGCAGGCTTTAAGTTTGAAAGTACCTTCCGGAAGTACCTGCCGCAAATCTCTGTAGCTATCGTATGGCGCGCACAGTGCACACAAAAATACAAAACACACACACACACACACACACACACACACACACACACACACACACACACACACACACACACACACACACGGTGAGGAGAGTAGCCTGTGTAGTTGGAGTGAGGACAAAGCGACAGAAACACAGTGAGGATATGAATCAGAGTGCAGCTCCACGTCTCCTCGTGTAACGGGGTGGGTTAGCCCCGGTTAGCCTCGTTGTAGCCGCTCACATAGTATCTGTCCGCGTTACAAGTGGTGGAGCGGCTCCTCGCCGACCCGGCGGAGGGAGTGGAAGCAAATGAAAGCGTTGTTTGGAGCCGCTGAACAAAGAGCTTTTCTTCCCTGTACCATTGTTACGGAGCGGAGCGCCTGTTCCCCAGCCGCCTCAGAGGTGGTTTCACTCTGTCAAAGTAAGCTAACTGCTCTGAAGTCCGTCTGTTAGAAAGTACTTAGCGGTCGACAAAACGTTAGGTTTGTAACGCGGTGTAGTTTGATTCATTCACACAAGCAAACTAACAAACCCCTAAAACCACCGGCTGGATGTGATGCGAGGCTAACTGTAAGTTTACGCAGCGCTGATACTGGCAGTTAACTAAAGTACTGAGTGGTCATTGGTCTTCATAACCTCCGCTCACATGTCATGAGTGCAGTTTGATGGGTGTAAACCTGGTGTAAACTAGCCTGGTGAAGACTTTGTGCTCAGAAACGAGTCACTATGTAACTGGTCCTTTAACGCTGTTTTGGTTCGTTAGCCGTAAAGCCAGACAACTTAGTTAGTAAGAAGTTACTACTGTGCATAGCAAAGACTAACAGTGATGGGAATAACAGTGTTACTAACGGCGCTACTATTTTCAGTAACGAGTAATCAAAAAAAAGTTACTGTTTCTCCCGTTATAACGCCGTTACCGTCTGTGCGGATGAATACTGAGTTAGTTAGTTCCATATAAACGGGAGGTTAGGGGGGCAGTTCAAGTAATTTAACACATTTGAGTATTTTATATATAAAAAGTAACGCAATAGTTACTTTTCCTGGTAATTACTTTTATAATGTAGTAATTCAGTGACTAACTCAGTTAGGCGTTAAAGTAACTATACGGTAACTAAATCCTTTTTCAAAGTAAGGTGCCCAAACACTGAAGACTAATCAATAAGCATAGCTCAGTATGAGGCTGATGACTATCCACCAAAACAACACAACGTGGTACACTCAGCTAGCCTGGCTCTGCTAGTGTGCACAGATTGTCATTCACAAATCTGACAATTCAGGGTTGTGTTGTGTATTGCAACAAAAACATACACACACTGGGGCCTGCTCTATCGCTCTCATGAAAACTCCTTGTAGAGCTGTCGTTAGCTACATACTACTGATTGAAAGGAGACTACTGAAGATACAAAGTCTAAAAAACAAAACAAGGTCCAGACTAGATAGATAAATAGATAGATAGACTTTATTGATCCCAGGCTGGGAAATAACAGTGCAGCAGCAGCAGCAGTGGCAATAACAACACAAAGAATAAAAAGAACAACCTATACATAATAAAATAGCAATATCAAATGTAGTAAAAATGTATACAACAAATAGGCAGTGTTGATGATGAGTTTGTCATGCTGTGTGTGATGACAGGTGAGGGGCGGCCTGTGCTCCAGTCATGACCTCTGGGAATGGGAACACTAACAGCAGCCAACACGATGGAGAGAGCAAACAGGCCCAGGCCCTAGTCAAGACCCACATCCTCACCCATCTGATAGAAGGCTTCGTTATCCAGGAGGGAGCTGAGCCTTTTCCTGTGAGTACTGCAGCGCTGCATGTATCTGTAAACTCACAGAATAAAATCACTGCATGGTAGAGGCAGTAATCAAAGACACGGGGTTAACCAGGTCACAACTCTATTGACACTGACAGACTGACTGAAAGCACAGAAAGAGTCACTGTGCTCCTGTAATCTTTCTTCTCTGCGCAATTACAAGTCTAACACACTGTGATGGATTTTATATCCACCAGCAGAATCCTGTCTGTAAAAACAATGCTTTATCTTCCAATATTTAACATCATATAACATTAATAGCTCTGACCAGATTCTGAGATTGCAGTTTGTTCTGCTCTCTGAGATGACGTGATAATCCCTTCATGGAATAAAGGACATTTCCTGCCCACTACTTTTGTGATTTGTGCAGTTTTAGACAAAAAATCGCCGTAACTACTCTTAATTTCTCAGCCTTGTTGATTTGTTTTCTACCAGCTCTATATTTTATTTTATTCAAATAGCACCAGAAACGACTGATCTACAGTTAAGGGGAAAAAAATCTGCATCTAAGTGATAAGTTGAGGCTTTGTCCACACTGATTGGTTTCATTTTGAAATGAACAACGATTTCTGTCCAGACAACAGACATGTTATACTGTAGCTCCGATATCAGGAATCATCTTCATCCATATTAAAACATTTGACATCAGATCTCATGTGACCATTCACATACACATGGGAGGTAGACATGAGGCAGTTGCATCAAATTGGCCCATTGCCATAATCCCTATAGTTTTAGGAGTACGTTTGTTACTTTGTTGGTGCAAGCTATTTTTAGAACAGCGGAGCAGAGCTGCGAGCTGCTCAGAGCAACACTACAGAGGCTAATGGGATTTCTTGTTTCCCTCATCAAACTCATCAAATACACAATCCAACATCTCCAAAACGCTCTGGTGGACAAGTTGTGACCTACATTCACCACGCTATGAGATAATAACGGAGCGTTACGAGACAGAGTTGTTTTCGAGGCAAATTCAAGCAAAACCGCTGATGCACGTTACTGTCGGAGGCAGTTTTTCAAGGCCAAACCAAGAAACCCCATTAGCCTCTGTAGCGTAGCTCTGAGCAGCTTGCGGCTCTGCTCCGCCATTCTAAAAATAGCTTGCACCGACAATTAAAGATAACAAACCTACTCCTAAAACTATAGGGATTATGGCAATGGGCCAATTTGCCAAAATGTTGAACTATCCCTTTAAAAAACTCCAAAATGGTGTAGACACCAGGTGTAAACATAAAAAAAAACTACAAACTACAACTGCTCTAAAGCTAAAAGCATGGCTGGAGCCTTGATGTGCACATGACACACCAACTGCCCATCTATTACCGTATACTGGTACATAATAACTGGTGTCTATATTTTTCTGTCTGCAGGTAGAACGTCCATCTTTCTCAATTGAAAGCCTAAGGAGAATCACAACAGACTCAAAGATGGATGGCCTCTCACCAAAGGGTAAAGTCCTCAGAGCAGTAGCACAGTTTCATTGGTTCCTTCTCCGTGGTGGACACAGGGAGCTGACTTTCTTCTGGTCCCTGCAAATGTGATACTAAACAAAACAGCATCAGATCAGCTGAGCTGCATTCTCTCCTGGTGTCAGTATTTCCATATGTCTGATTGGCTCACCATAAATAACCTGCAGAGTAATAATTAGTACTAGCATAAAGTGATAGATGACTTATGTTAGTGCCAAAATCCACTAACATAAGTCATCTATCACTTTTTTAAAACTCTGATCAAGGTCACTATGGCAACAGGTATCCAGATCCTCCTTAAACATGCCCTGCAGCTCCTTCTGGGGGAACTACATCTGCATCAGTCTTTCCAAATGTCTTGATCATGATCCAAATAAACAGGTTTGGGCAACAGAAAATTGCAGCTTTGTTTGATTTCCGTTGTGAAAAGCCTCCGCTGCACAGTGTCTGTATGTATAGGCTATAATAAGTATAGTATATTTTGTACTCCTCTTTGTGTTTTGTTTTAAAGTGGTGATATGTACTTGTGGTTTCAAGAGCCAAAAAGCATCTCAGTGGAGTTTCCCCATCTCCTCTCTCAGTTGTCAGAAGAGAGGAGGTTCTGAGCCTCTCTTCTGATTGGTTGACTGTTTTCTAAATGATCAAATAAAATATAGCTGATTTCAAGCAAACCAGAGAGACCATCCTGTAAGCTTTGTTGGTGTGTTCAGGTGGGCGGGGCTCCGGGCATGGAGGAAGGTGGTGACTGCGTTGTTGTGACATCACAAAGTCACAGAAGTCCTGACAGCTGATTTTAAGGCTCAGTTTCTGAATACAGGCTGTGTGCATTTCTCTGTGGACTGAGCACTATGACACAAAGACCTGTAAGTTTAACTGACTCTATACGTAGCTGACTGTGTTGACTGTGTCCCCTCAGAGCTGAAGGCCCAGCAGGAGCCCATGCTGACCTGCGAGCTGTGCGGCAGGGTGGATTTTGCCTACATCTTCAAAAGGTCCAAGAGGTTCTGTTCTACAGTGTGTGCCAAACGGTGAGGAGAAGTTTTATCACATTCATATCCAACATTACTACTCTTATCATTATACTCTGTGGTGGAAATAAGGGCCAATCCTGATCAAATTTACTGGTGCTGGTCAGACCATCAACCTTTACACCAATCCAATTATTAATCTTATAAATGTAGAAATTCATCATTAATAACACACCCATGTGGATAAAACAATGAAAACCATACCAACACTTAAAATCAATGACATCACTTCATTGGGGCACCAGAGTAGACTGCAGCTCTGAAATGTCTATTTAGTCAGTTAGATGATGAGGTCATTGCAGCAGACTCAGGGATTGCTTTAGTACTGCTATCAAATTATTGTAGGAACACACTTTTTCACACCTGGAAAACACAATTTAGAAATGATAAGACTTCTCTAAAGTTAGAGACTGATTTAATGTATCTCTTAAATGTATTAACTAGATCTGAAAGCAGTCATCAATAGGGACAAAGCACCAGTCGAGGCGATGCAGGTCTCAGGTTGAGTGTAGCACACAGAAACATTCACCTTTCTTAAAGGGATAGTTCAACATTTTGGCAAATTGGCCCATTGCCATAATCCCTATAGTCATAGCAGTAGGTTTGTTACCTTTAATTGTCGGTGCAAGCTATTTTTAGAACGGCGGAGCAGAGCCGCGAGCTGCTCAGAGCTACGCTATAGTAAAGGTCAAACTAGAATCTGTACACTGGATATCACGGGTTTCCCCTCAATTTACACACTGGACCTTTAAGGGGTCTTCTAGAAAGTATGGTTAACCAGTCCTGAAATAAACTGTGGAGCTGTATGTGAAAATAAACAATAATAAGCTTCACCTCGCCATGTTTACTTTGATTTGTAGCTACAACGTGGGATGCACAAAGAGAATGGGTCTCTTCCCAAACCGTAAAACCACACTGGAGAACATGAAGAAACAGAGAGCACTGAATGGAAACCACAAAAGCCCAAGTTTAGAGTCCAAAAAGAAGGTGAGTTCAATTTCTACTGTTCCTTAGTGCAATAATCTGTTATTTAGTGAAGAATAACTGGCTTCTGACTGTAACAGACAAACCCGTAGTCCTTTGAAATCAACTGTTTGTGGTCTTTATCAGACGCCAGAGACACAGTCTTGATGTACACTGTTGTCCTTTAACCCCTGCTGTCTGTGCAGAAGCCCACTGCTGCTCTCTCCACTGGTCACTCTGTCCACCCGGCACAGGGAGAGTCCAGCCAATGTTCAGACCTGTCCGGCTACAAAAAGTCCCCGTCCCCCCTGTCGGCCACCCAGCGGCTCCCTGCGGTGCAAGGCTCTGAGCTGCTCCTGCTGCCCCACAGCTTCTTACCCAGTGACCCCGGCCAGTGGAACATAGAGGACGTCTACGAGTTCATCTCTTCTCTGCCAGGTGGGGGCCGTCTTACATTTGGCCACAGGCGGCGTATATTTTTCCTGGCACTTAAGGCTCTGAATGTGATAGTCAAGGCCAAAGGTCCCTGGACTGGACCCTGAGAGCCTACTGCCTCAGAGCTTTAACAGCCACTTTATTAGGTACACCTGGCTAGCACTGGACTTGACCCTCTTCTGCCATCAGAACTGTTCTAATTCTTTATGGTCCAAATTCAACAAAAGGCTGGAAACATTCCTCAGAGGCTTTGGTCCATATTGACATTATAGCATCATGCATTTAGATTTGTCATCTCCAAAACGTCCGTTCCAGTGAACTCATCATGTTCAAGAAACCAGTTTGAGATGATTTGAGCTGACATGGTGTGTGTTTTCCTGCTGGAAGAATCAGACCACAGTGACCACAGCCTACATTCAGAAGATGGTAAGCTATGGTCACAAAGGGGCAGACATGGTCAGCAACAACACTCTGGTCACCTGTGCTTGTTTAGGAGGAATAGTTCAACTAACTTTTTTTTTTTCAAAGGAGGTTAAATCGAAAGCAACTGGACTTAGTTATTTGTCTGGGAAGACGTTTCACCTCTCATCCAAGAGGCTTCATCAGTTCATGTACGCATCTGACCAGGCTGGGACTGGTCCCAGACTGGTCCAGTCCCAGCCTGGTCAGATGCGTACATGAACTGAGACAAATAACTAAGTCCAGTTGCTTTCGATTTAACCTCCTTTGAAATACTATGACCTGGGCAAATGAGAATATGCACCGGCTAGTTCAACTAACATTTTGGCAAATTCGCCTATTGCCATAATCCCTATAGTCATAGCAGTAGGGTCATTCCCTCTAATTATTGGGGCATGTTGTTTTGAGATCAGTGGGGCAGAGACGTGAGCTGCTCAGCGAACACAATGGAGGTGATTCACCACGCCATGAAATAATCATGTATAATTACAGTATGTAACATTACGAGACATGAAGCAAATACTCTGAACTACTTGTGCTTTTGAAATCACTCAACCCAGCAGCCGTGTCTGGAATGTAGTTCCGGCTGCATTTGCCTTGGAAACAACTCTGTCTCGTTATGCTACATTATTATTTCATAGCGTGGTGAATGTGCAGGTCACAACTTCTCAACAAGAGCGTTTTGGAGTTGTTGGATTGTGTATTTGATGAGTTTGATGAGTTTGATGAGGGACAGGGGACCTGTACCATTCGCCTTCATTGTGTTCACTGAGCAGCTCACGTCTCTGCCCCGCTGATCTCAAAACAACATGCACCGATAATTAGAAGGAATGACCCTACTGCTATGACTATAGGGATTATGGCAATAGGAGAATTTGCCAAAATGTTGAACTATCCCTTTAAACAGTGATACTGTGGTACTAAGGGGCCCAAAGTGTGGCAGGAAAATGTCCCCCACACTATCACACCAGCAGCAGCTTGAGCTGTTGATACAAGGCAGGATGGATGACGTCAGACCATCCATGCCATGTTCACAGTCACTTCAATCATCTTTCTACTCATTCTGACGCTTCAGTTTGGACTTCAGCCGATCCTCTCGCTCACGTCTACGGGCTTATATGCATTCATGTTGCTGCCATGTGATTGGGCAGTTAGATATTAGCATTAAAAGCAGCTGAACGGGTATACCTATTAAAGTGGAGAGTTTTGTGTCACGTCAGACATTTGTGGCTCAGTGTTTTTCCTCTGTGCTCTTTTCCCTTGTTGAACGTGGCCAGGACTCACTATGGGAAACAGTGATGTCACAAGTTCCACACACCAACCAGGATTCAGAAGAGTTTGAAACAGAGTCTGCTGATCAATCCAACCTAAACAGACCACATACGTTTGTACCATCACTATTTGAAACTAGTAACAGCTTCTTTTTTTTAAAGCGAACTTTGCTCCATTTAACTTGGTTGGAAGTGCTGACGTCAAAAAATTTGGCCCTGACTGAACCTGGTTATGACTTGGTCTTGTTGAATAACAATGGAGCTCTGTGAGTTAGGAGGAAGGATATTTTAGACTCGACTGCAGATTATTTTAAGAGCAGCCATAGAGGGAAAGTGGTGTTGAAGAATCAGTGTAATTAAATGCGAGGAGGTTTTTGTGCAGCGCTGACTTGTCATCATGTCGTGGCCGCAGGTTGCCTGGAGATCGCCGAGGAGTTCCGCTCTCAGGAGATCGACGGCCAGGCCCTGCTGCTGCTGAAGGAGGACCACCTCATGGCAACCATGAACATCAAACTGGGCCCCGCACTCAAGATCTTTGCCCAGATTAGCATGCTCAAAGACTCATAGCCCATCTCAGTCCTCTCACAACACACACACACACACACACACACACACACACACACACACACACACACTGCTCTGGACAAACAGGACGTGCTCAGGATCCCACATGTCCACTGACTCTGAGCAGGGCTCTGGTCCAGTTCTGGACACCGGGCCAGAGAGTTGTTTGATGGCTGTTTTTCCTGCTGAACAAAAGGACTTCATCAGTCTGGACTGTCTGACTGTTTCACTGACCTCAGCCCATAGTTTTGTACAGGAGTGGTGCGTTAGGCGCTCCATGATGAAGTGTTTCACTGACAACGTGTTTCTGTTTTCATAATGTAGAAGTTCCTGCAGGAGTGTTGCTCCTGTGAACTCTGGACATTTCAGTCACTGATGGTTGTCGTGTTAGTCACATACTGAAAATACAAACACACTGGATCGTTGCAAACTTTAACTCCATAAAGGTGGAAAAATGTTTTTTGTTTTTTTTTACAAGGAATAAGAGGGAGAGTAAATCTCTTTCATTAAGGATCAAATCTTTTATATTAATTCATTTGGTTCATTTCCTTCACTTCACTGCTGAGCTCCGGCTGACGAGTGAAGCACGAATCCTCTTCCCTCTGTCGAATATTTATTGTGCGTTCAAGTTCAGTCTTGCCCATGAACATAGTAGCTCTTGGTAGATTTTTTTTCCCCCCACCAGCTCCAACAGCCTCCATCGGTGGATTTCTGTTGTTTTCATTTTATGTGTTTGGTTTGTTTGACGTGCTCAGTGGCTGAACTGGTAGAGCTCCAGGAGATGGCGATGCAGGACAGAGCTGTGTACGGTGACGGACAGCCGCGGGTCATTCGTTCCGGAGTGTGTTCAGCACAGACACCGGAAGTAGCGAGACTCAAATGAGCAGCTGGAAAAATCCGACAACTCTGACGTGATGTTTGTTGGAACTAATTCATTTCCAGACCAGTTTCTCTTTTTCTCAGTTTCTCAGCTCACAACCCCCTCGATCCACGCTCGGTTGCTACTGTATAGAACCGCTGGTATGAAGACAGATGTCCATTATGCTCACACAGTTCAAATCAGTACAATCACACTGACTCAGTAAACCTCACAGGGAAAAAACAAACAGACATTAGTTTCCAGGTCGCGGCGCTCAGAGCTGCACACAGGAAGCGGAACGTGATCCACAGCAGCTGCTGAGTCACTTCAGTCACGTTTAAGTAGTCTGTGTAGACGCTGTGCTGCTGTTTGACCAGGAGCAGATGGAGTGCAGCCAGTCCACACAGCTCAGGCCTCACAAAGCCATGTTAAAGGGATACTTCACCCGAAATCAATAATTCACCAATCATCTACTCACCGTCATGCCAAGGAAGGGTTTGGAGAACTTTAGGAGTCATCAAAACGCTTTAGGAGTTCCAGGGGGGGTCCGGCTGGCAGCAGATTTTCATATAATGGCGGCAGATAGAGTTCACTTTTAAATCGTCCAAAACACACACTATGAAACATCCAGATACCTCCATGCTGTTCGTCTGTACTGACCCAAGTGTCCTGAAGCCGCCACATGAAAAAGATTAGTTTGATCTCTGTTTTTAGCCTTGGTGTAGTAGTAGCTCCCAGTGGCTCTGTTGATGTTGAGATTTGCTGCGAGATGTTTGTTCGTCGTTAAAACCATTGGATGTAATATGTAAACACAGAAGAACATCTCACAGCAAATCTCGCACATGTGCACAAACATCAACAGAGCCACTGGGAGCTACTACTACAACAAGGCTAAAAACAGAGATCACTTGGACACTTGCATCAGTACAGACGAGCAGTATGGAGGTATCTGGATGTTTCATAGTGTGTGTTTTGGACGATTCAAAAGTGAGCTCTATCCGCCGCCATTATATGAAAATCCGTTGCCAGCCGGACCCCCCCTGGAACTCCAAAAGCGTTTTGATAACTCTGAAAGTTCTCCAAACTCTTCCTTGGCATGATGGTGAGTAGAAAATTGGTGAGTTGTCGATTTTGGGTGAAGTATCCCTTTAATGCAGACTCTATCTTTATCAGAAAACAACGGATGCAAACAAGACCCGATCAGGCAGCGTCTCCACACACAGGACGACCGCCGCCCCCAAGTGCCTCTGTGACACGTCGACGACGATGTGAGACAAGTGAGGACAAGACGAAGCCGTGGACGGTCCATGTCGTCTCATGATAACTTAACCAAAGTGAATGTCCCTGCTCAAGTGCTGCCACTGGGTTCTCCTCACTGCACATGTTACTGTTGAAGGCCTTTTCCAAAGTGTTTCACTCGTTTTTTGTTCCGGCATTGCAAAATCTGTACACGAAGACAGGATCTGAAAAACATCTGCGTCCTTGTACCGACAGATGTTTAGTGATAGCTAGTGGTAGACGCTGTTTTTGGCCCTTTTTTTTTTTTTTTTTTACAGAAATCCATTTGTGTTTGTTTGTTGAAAAATAAAATGGTTAGATAAATCGAACTGACTCCAGCTTTGTTCAACATGTGTGTGAACTGATGAGATTTAACAAGCGTGAACATCAGCTGTTCATCCACAGTCGGATGTGATGATAAAAAAGCGCTGAAGCTTTAAATCGATCAAAGTTTAAAATTAATTAAAACACTGAAGAGTCAAGTTTAATCTCATCATCCATCCAGCTGCAGCCTGACATATAGAGACAAACAGCCTCACACACACATTCACACCTTTGGGCAATTGAAACCCGCCTGATGTGCATGTCAGTGCATGTGCAGTACTGTGAGAGGAGGAGGGCACACATGCACAGGGATTTCACACAGGATCGAACCTTAGAACCTCGCTGTGAGGCCACAGTGCTAACCACTGGTCCACTGCGCCGCCCATCTGGGCATTCAGATGATATGTTCTGTAACATGATTTTGCATAAACCCAGAAATACATCAGACAACGGAATTATTATGATTTATTTAACTTTTTTTCTTTTTTTTTTTACACAAAGCATTCAAGTACAATCCCGTCTGATAATGATTTCAATAAATTAACTTCCTCCATTAGTTTCTTCATTAAGGCACAGTCAGTAGTTCAGTGGATGAAAAACACAGACTGAATAAACCCACAACCAGAACAACCCACATGTAGATAACAGACACATCACTCGTACTTCATTAATGTTTAAACAGAATTAACTTTGGTGTGTTTTCAAATCTGAGACGAAGAGGAACAGACGGAATGAATCAACAAGTGTCATTTGCATTATTTATATTTATATATATATATTATATATATACACACACGCATTTAGTTGTGGAAGCATTTCATGAAGACGGTTGTGTTTTTAAAGGCAACACAACATCTGTACGGTGGCCCCCCGCCCCCGGAGCGCTCAAACACACTGCAGCTTCAGGTAGCACATGCAAAGACACAGAGAGGGGGCTGCAGCTGCAGATGGTGGGTGGTCATAGGAAAGAGTTAGACTGTGACGGGGGTCTCCTGTAGATGTGCAGCCCAGCCAGAGTCGGTGCAGGCAGCAAGCAGAGGGGAGACAGTGGGAAGCAGTCTGATGTCAACGCCACAAACACCTGAGTCAGCACAACGCTTAGTTTTTGCTGATACTTTATAATAACTACACACTACTGAACATTTATTATTATTCAATTCATAATTTATAAAGCATTCATCCAACATTGATACCAATTAGGATGTAATGTATAAACATAGTTACCTGTTTGTCTCTGGATCTATGATGTGTTTACTGAGAAATAGAGCCAGGAAATGATTAACAATTCATACAACTATTATGTTACACAACTAATAAGTAGTACTACCTGATTTACTCATGAATTGCAGTATTAATAAGTGTTTATTAAGCAATTATGAACGCACTCACTGACCATTAGTACATGTCTAAATCACTGTATGTGTAAGTGCAGCATGTTACATTTTATCGATTACTGACTCACTGACATCACCGGTTTGTCATTGCTTGATTTATAAATGATGAATCTCTAATTTATTTAATATGAAAATACACTCATTAAACATATAATTATTCCAGAGTTAAACATTTTATCTGTTTATAAATTACAGACTAATTAGTGTCGATGAAGTCATTTCTCTAAATGATGAAGTAAGTATTTAATAATGCTTAATAGCGTGTAGTTATTAAGTGTTATTCTGTAAAAGAAATGCTGCTGTGTTGCTTTTTCTTTATTCAATGTCAGTATTTTAGAATGTGTTTTCAGTCTGCTGCTGTGACATTAAACTCCTGTGTCTACTGAGACATTCATTTGTTTCAGTATAAGCAGTCCAGACGCACATATTTCAAAGTTATATGTTTTTGTTCTTCATCTTCTTGGCTTCAGCATATTCGATGTGAAATAAAAATAACGACAACTGCACTCGAGTGCCACGACTCAGACCACAGCTCTGTAGCTTCAATGTAATTCGACGGATAAACTGTGAAAATGATGTCTTCTTTTTTTTTTTTTTTTTTACCTCTGTTCCACACCTCTCTTGGTTTCTGTTTGTGTGATTTTTACATTTAAACCAACTCATTTCACATTTTCCTGAACTCCCCTGCATTTTTCTCCTATAACCTTTAAAGGGATAGTTAAACATTTTGGCAAATTCGCCTATTGCCATAATCCCTATAGTCATAGAGGTAGGTTCATTACCTGTAATTATCGGTGCATGTTGTTTTGAGATCAGCGGGGCAGAGACGTGAGCTGCTCAGGGAACACAATGGAGGTGAATGGTACAGGTCCCCTGTCCCTCATCAAACTCATCAAATACACAATCCAACAACTCCAAAACACTCTTGTTGAGAAGTTGTGACCTGCACATTCACCACACTATGAACTGATAATGTAACATTACGAGACAGAGTTGTTTCCGTGGCAAATGTGCAGCCGGAACTACATTCCAGACTCGGCTGCTGGGCGGAGGGATTTCAAAAGCACAAGTAGTTCTGAGTATTTGCTTCATGTCTCGTAATGTAACTTTTATACATGATTATCTCATAGCGTGGTGAATGTGCAGATCACAACTTCTCAACGAGAGCGTTTTGGAGTTGTTGGATTGTGTATTTGATGAGTTTGATGAGGGTCAGGGGACCTGTACCGTTCACCTCCATTGTGTTCACCGAGCAGCTCACGTCTCTGTCCCGCTGATCTCAAAACAACATGCACCGATAATTAAAGGTAGTAGTGAACCTACTCCTATGACTATAGGGGTTATGGCAATTGGCAAATTTACCAAAATGTTGAACTATTCCTTTAAAGTCTACCTGACAATTTTGCTTTTGCTCACCTCCTTGCATCTCACACTGCAGCCAATCAGCTTTGAGTGAACAAATAACAATTGAAACAACCAACACCTACTCTCCTTTAGGTTGAACTTTTGAGCCCCTTGTTTCACCGTGAATGTCCTGCTTTGTGCACTGAGGCACAACATAACTGCTGAAATAGTGACAGCCTGGACTGAACTCACTCACATGCAGCTCCACAGCAGATGTCGGCCGTTAAGTCATCAGAGCTGTGACACATCTAGAGTCCAGGGTGTAAAATGTTAGAGCCACCGTTACAACTGGATTATGTGTTTTGCACAGCACTGTAGCCGTGTTCAAGCAGCAGTGCTGGTGTCGCCGCAGTCGTCCTCGGTTTTGGCGACCTGGTGAAGTCAGAGGAGTCAGAGCAGAGGATTAGGAAAACCGAGACTGACACTGAGAGAAACCAAAACACGCTGCTTCCCCAGGAGAAGAATCAATCAGGGTGAAAGAGGTGTGCGGTGCGACAGGTCAGTAGTGAAGAGCCAGAAGCCGAACCCACTGATTTCTTGTTAATTTAATTGAGTGATTCGATATAAAACATCATCAAAAGTCAGGAAGGAGAAAAAAAAAAAAAAAAGGAACAGCAGAAAAAAAAAAGAGTCGTGGCAGAGCAAGCGATCACACACTAACAGCCTGCAGCACAACCTCTGCTACCTGCCCAACGGGTCAACTGTAAACAAGTGGTCCTTTAACATGACAACAGGTGTTTATGGACTCGCAGCTCCACTTCAGGCTCCTGTCTTTAACTTTTCTTTAGCTTTGGGATGGATCCACAACGATGGTCAGGTGAGAGGAACACAGGAAGGTTTATTCCAACTTGAAAACAGAAAAACAGACAGGCCGGAAACAAACCCACAGTTTCTCAAGACTCGATCACATTGCTAAAATAAATCCTTCGCTGCACAGGAGATCTGCCTGTGGGCGACTGACTGACTGGATGCTCTCTTGGAATAACTTTGACCCAGCTGGAGGTTTGTTCAGACTCTGCCTGTTTTTCACAGAAACTGGGCAGAGTGTTATCACCATGACATGTAGCGGTGGAGCTGACCTACACAGACTGGAGTAAAGTCTTCCTGTGAATAAAAAGGGCCATACCAGTGTTAAGGCTGTTTCTCTACGTGCTGCAAGTGTCTTAGGGAGTCAGCGGTCTCCGTTATTTCAGCGCGATCGTCCATCGCAATGAGAATTCAAGCTGCTCTTATTTCTGCCAGAGCTATTTGGGAGACAGGACGAGCCATTTACAGGACAAGAGGCTGTAATACGTCTACGTCTTCAGGGCAGATTTGAATGAGTTGCTATCCCATAGACCGACGGGACCGGACGGTCGGCATGCCGACTTCAGAGGAGACATGAGCTAACGCTGGCGTTTGTTTTTCCACCTCAGATGTTGAGTGTGTGTGAGTGAAGGGATGAATTGTGATGCTTTGCCTCTGGACTCTTTGCCTCTTTTTTTTTTTTTTTCTGGTGAAAACTCCTGGTACAAAAACAAACCTAGCTATTACATTTTAGAAAATTGTCGTTCATTGAGGGTCAAGTACATGTGATTTGCTGCGAAAGTGGGAGAAACACTGGTATGGTCCTTTAGGAGGTGGGAGCAGTGCGGCTGGTGTCACACACACACACACAGACACACACTGGTCTTTACCTCGCCGTGAGCAAACAGCAGAGACACAGTAAAAAACAAACAACCTGCTAATTTGAAAGAAAACTCTAAAGTCTTGTGCTTGTTTTCTTCCATTTTGCTGATCGACAGATGCTTTACATTCCACAATGGACATGAAGTGCAGCTGAACAGGTGGCGCGCTGTGATGACACGGTTAAACTGTAGCTTCTTGAATGCTGGAGGAGGGGGGGGGTCAACTATTCTACTGGTGCTTTCAGCTTAGATCGAAAAACTCTTCATCGCTCGCAGTGGGAAACTGTCATCGACTCTAGAGAAGGAAAACTGTGGAATCGTCTTTTGTGAGGAGGGATTGAGGGCGGGGGGGGGGGGGCAAGGTGTGTAAGGCTGTTGTACCGACCCGCTCCAAACGTGTACAACCATGAGACGGGAAAATTAAATTCACTCACAGAGAGGGTGGAAAGTCAAAACTGAGAAATCAACCCATAGAGAGAGGGAGCGCTGAGAGAGAGAGAGAGAGAGAGAGGGAAATCTTTGCCATCACACACACACACACACACACACACACACACACACACACACACACAAAAACCCCCATCAGAACACATCAGTTTGTAGTTCTGTTTCCCGTTAGCGCCGTTTATACCTTGCTCCTGAAGAGGGGCTTGGCGCCGGGGCCACAGTACTCGTTGTATATGAGCTTGAAGAGGAACAGGTGGAAGAGCGTTATGAGCGAGGCCACGCTGAACCAGAAGAGGAACGGCAGGCCCGGATACCTGTTTGCCATGTGCTCCTCGTGGGCCAGGATGGCCTTGAGGTGCAGCGTGTGCCGCAGGTCCTGCAGGTGGCGCAGGTCGGTGGAGATGTAGAGCAGCGGCGTGATGGGCTGCGTCACCATGACGGGGAAGGTGTGGCCCTTGATCTCCGACGTCAGCTCCACGGGCTCGTTGAGGCAGCCGGCCTCGCAGGCGTACAGCTTCACCGGCTTCTCCTGAGGCTTCACCGACACGTGGAGGAACGGCTTCCCCTCGGCATCCAGCAGCACCGCCAGGTTGATGAGGTCCTGGTTGTAGTGGATCCCCCTCAGGGCGTAGCTGTTGTGCAGCACGTCCGGGTCGGCCTGGAACTGCAGGTGGTTCTCAGTGAACTGGAGCCCGCCGAAGCTGAGCGCCATCCCCTGCATGGCGCCGTGGGCCCCGGCCGCCACCAGCACCTTGCAGCCTCTCTTCTGCAGGGTGAGGGTCCACAGCGTGACCAGCTGCAGGATCTGGGCGGCGCTGCTGACGCGCTCCGGCCACAGGTTCTCGGCGTGCATGGTGGCGTGGCCGCTGAAGCAGTGGTCGGCGTAGTTGAGGCTGGACTCCAGGCGGGCGCGCTCCTCGCCGGCCAGCCTCCGGTCCAGCAGAGGGGCCGCCGAGGAGGACAGGATGTAGTAGAGGGTGGTGTTGACCGTGCGGCTGGACGGCGTGTGGGAGTCGGTGATCCTCCTCATCTCCACACCTGAGTCAACAGAGAGCACATGAGCTTGTGTCAACGTTGTCGCTGCACAAACAACAGTCGTGGTTGTTCCACAGCAAAGAACGTTTAGAGGGTATGCGCGTGACTAGGGATGTCACGATTACTTGTTTTCACAATTAATCGTGGTATTAGACGCCAAAATTAATTAAATCGTAAAGATTCCTAAATACCGTTACTTTCCCAAAAAGATAATTCTGGAACCTCATCGGCAGATATGTGCAAAAATAAAGGTAAATGCACAGTTACTGGTCCATATATCTAACCTAACATTGAATTAGTAGGAATTTAAATGTTAGTGTGTCATTTTTAATAAAAAAAAAAAAAAGCAAAACAAAACAAAAAACCATTAAAATAGGCAAACATTTGGTATACATTTGGATAACAATATTTCAAACATTTTCCCTGGGTATTAAGAATTGGTAGATACTTGAAATATTTTGTGTAAACAATGAGTAATTATATTTTGACTATATGTGATTTTACACATTCATAGTGTTGTGAAATTAATTAATGCATAATAATCGTGATACCGTAATTATTTCTCTGACAATAATCATCCAAGAAAATGTATAATTGTGACTCAGAACATCCACTGAGTGGCAAAAAGACGAATGGCAGAGCCGCCAAAATTTAAAATCGACGAAAGTAACTAAGCGATTTTTAAGGAACAACAAGGAGTTTTGGAAAGCGAAGTGTTTTCACACTACATTTCCCATGAGCCTCCGTGCACATGGTGAAATTCTTGGACCGCCGCAAGACGGACGAAAGCGAAAAAAATGTTTTCAAATCAAGAATGAAAGTCGGAGGTTCGAAGATGATCAGATATCGTCATAGCTCCGACCATAAACGGTGATTCAGCTGCGTTATTCCTAAGACACGCCGTGCAGTGTCCGCGAAACCGAAAGTAGGAAATGTAGCGCGAGTCGACCACTAAATAATAATAACAAAATAACGCTAAAGACAAAACGATATATTTATCGAAAATGGACCATTAACAAGTGGGTAACGTAGATTCATCCACATTAAGTAGTATATATATATAAAGTATATTTTTTTGGCGTTTTTGCCTTTATCTGATAGCACAGTAGAGATAGACAGGAAAGGGGGAGGCAGAGAGAGGGGGAATGACATGCAGGAAATGTCTGCCCGACGCGGGATTCGAACCGGGGCCGCCTGCGTTACATGGGGCGGCCGCCTTAACCACCGCCCCAATATGATACTCTTTTATAACCAAATAAACTTGTTGTCCCTTTAACAATGAGCCTGTCTGTCACTCTGCCAGTCACAATCAGTACGTTTACATACAGAGCTTAATCAAGATATGCTCAAAATTTGATTTTGGCGTCTAATCGGACTTCTGTCCTTGTCCCAGTTTTTGTTCCAGGGTCTTGAGCATGCGCACATGTGTTGTGTGGTAAGGAACTGGTGGATGTTGCAAAGCATTTATAGTGATATTTTGAGCGATATATAGAGGCCAAAGTCGCGGTTAGAAGAACTGCCCCCATTACTTTGCTGTTTAACTGCAGTGTAGTGCAGCTAGCAGGAGGAGAGCTAGGTCCGGTCTGCACATATTTTTCTCTGATTTTTTCCTATGGTCGCACTCGGGGACCTAGAGCTGTAGAGCGTTACTTAGAAAATGACCGGAATTCTCCTTTAAGGCATGCTGGAGAAAGTCGGATTCCAATCGCATTATCTGGGTGTCTCAATCGGAGTTGGAGAACTCCGATATTAGTCAGACTAACGCGTTTACATGCACTGCAGTTGTCCAGTTATAGTCGGATTAAGGCAATAATTCGGTTTTCTCAAGTGTCATGTAAACATATTGACTGTGTGTGCTACAGGATTGATTAAAATACACAACATAAACAATGTGACTGTATGTACATGTAGATACTTCAGGAGGAGGCAGACACCAGACCAGCGGTTAGATGTGGTTTCTGTTTAAATCTAATGGCTGACTGAATAAACATATTTTGAAATGATTCAGTGATTTCTGGCCGTGGACCAGATGGTTTTGAGGAGCTGGTGGATCATTGTCGAGTCCTTCTGACCTCAATTTATGTTGATACTACATGTTTTACCCGGTTTCTCTGTGTCCACCGCTCCTTCACTACATTGAGAGACGTCTGTTTTGCAACTCAGTCCGAACGAAAGGTGTCCCTGGGCAACGTGACGTAAACGCATGATATCCTCTATTGAACACGAGGCTGGAGCGTCACAAGATGTGAAACAAATGACGGGGTCATAAGACTTTCTGATTCATGTGTCTATAAACAAACCTACTACACATCAGTTGTAGTAGGAAAGAATTAAATAGATTATACCCCCCCCACACACACTCTTGTGTAACTGTTTCTCAACAATTTCTCAATAATTTTTTTCTTCCATCTGTGGAAAGATAAATGTGATCAAACTGACGTTCAGTGGGTCTCTACATGTTGTGCAGATGCGTCTGCTTTTTTTTTCCCTGTTAAGCTCCCGGATGAGGTCGTGTGCATTGTGTGCAGACACTGGTGTGAAGAGCAAACAGCGACATCTTTACAGGCTGCGGTTATAAACAAACCTCACCTCCTGATACAACGCATCATAAACTCATAAAATCTCCTCTGTGTCTATATTCATGTGCTGATTCACCGCAGGTGTTTTACTGCTCAGAGGGTCAATTAATGTCGGACTCAGCGTGTGTTTACAGGACAGGTTTGGATGGTTTTACAGGTTTGTACAGCAGCGTGTAGACACACTGATCCTGGTTCTGGCATCTTACTTTTTACTGTGTGTCACCGGTTGGTGCCGATGTCGTTGTGTGGACGACGATGCTGTTAGGATGCTTGATTGCTGATTGCTGTATTTATTGTTGTTGTCTTTTTATTATATCTACTAGGGGTGTCACGATTTCGATTTTTTATCGAAATCGATCGAAATGACGTCACGATCTCGAGCATCGAAGTCAAAGAGAGGATCGACGATCCCCCCCCCGCAAAGCTACAACTGCCCGTTGTCCCCATTGCGCACCAAGCGTCTTGTCAGTCACTGGTCCGAGTTTTCCTTTACTTTTTATTTCGAGACAACACTCACTCATTATCTCTCTCTCTCTTTTTTTTTTTACCGGCGGTGTCAGCTGCTGTGCACGTCTGCACATGTTGACTGGCTCTATTCCAGCCACGTGATTGGTTCGGCACGGCGCAACTCTCAATATCATTGGCTATTTGCCAAAACATGGATGAATGAAAACTATCGACCACGTCTCATATTTCTATCGAAGAAAAGTTATTTCACAATTTATAGCGTTTTATCACCCAGCCCTGGTGGGTTATTGTCCCCCCCCTACCTGGGAAACAGGAGGGAGACACAGCTCTAACTACACAACACCGACAAGCACTGAGAGCCGCATGTTGCAGAGACGTTATAAGATTAAAAAAAAAAAAAAAAAAACGCAAATAATAAGCCGACGAAAAGGTGCAATTTGCCACTTTTTGTCGATGTATTATTTGCGGGGGCTTTCAGGGATCTGGTGACGGTGGAGGATCTGGGACTGATTGACTGTGGGCCAGTGGCCACCGCCAGTCTGATCAGGACCTGATCATCAGGTCCATGGCAGCGCTGCACTGCAGCTCTGCCCCGCTGTCTGTCACATGACTCTCCGTATCAGCGCAATCTCGTTTACATTAAGCCGACATCAGGAGAATAATGAGACACAACGGTAAATTAATGAAAATAAAATTATGATAATGTACAGATATAAATATATTTGTTTCAAAACCTAGGGGGCAATTTTGGCCCCTGGATCATGATTTTTGGGGGCATGTTACCTTTATATTGTAAAGAAATTATTTAAATGTGACCATTAGTGCCTAATGTGATACATTATGGAAATTGCATCACTTATATGTAGCCCATCTTTTGAAATAAGATTTACTGTACAAAATTTGATGAATAAAACCAATGATCGTAGACTAGACTAGTCTGAAAATAGCATAGGCGTCTGTGCTGTAAGAAAAAGAAAAAAAATCGAGAATCGAATCGAATCGTGACCCTAAAATCGAAAATCAAATCGAATCGAGGATTTGGAGAATCGTGACACCCCTAATATCTACTATTTATTATGGACGAGGTGACTGGAGAAATGAATTACCCTTAGGATTAATAAAGTATTCTGACTGATAGGGGTTTCACACCAGCAGGGTTTGTTGCCGGTTGCGGTTCCCGAAACCAACTTTGAACTGAAAAAACAACAGGTTCGGAACCTGAAAACTTGGTTCTCAAGGGAACCAAGAAATAGTTGGTTCTTGCCTGCGAACCGTGACATCATCAGTGGGAGTGTCTTATTCTAGGCTGTGAAGATGAGGTGAGATTTGGAAATCGACAGAAGTTCAAGAAAAGCTAGAAAGCAGAACAAGATAGAACAAGTTCTATTATTCCCCTTCAGGGTTTAATAAACTAAAATAATTCTTATCTATTAACTTGTGGAAGAGATGGTCAAGGCTGGGTTCACTCCAACACCGAGACAGCAAGAACACAAAAATATTGCCGCTGTTGTGTTTACTTCCTCCTGAGTAATGCAGAGTAACATACGTCCACATTGGTTCTACTTAAACTGGTGTGAACGCTGCTGGTTCACCAGAAAGCACCGAGGTTCTCAGACAGAGCCAGAACCAGAACCGTGTCTGTCTGACACCCTGACTGACCCTCCTGCGGTTCCCGCCTGAGCTCACCTGAGATGAAGAGGTCCATCCAGGCCTGCTGGTGATCGACAACCAGCTCATCCACGCTGGCCCTCAGCAGCTCCGCAAGCTCCTTCTTGGCTCCCTCTCTGAGGCTGCTGAAGGTCTCCTCCAGCTTGGAGGAGTCGATGGGCTCCGAGGTCCACACCACCGACACTATGTTTTCCTTGTACTCTGACTTGGCGGAGACCTGAATCCTGCTGCTCAGCTTCTTGGTGACCACCACCACCAGCACCATCCGGTTGTTCTCCACAGGCACTCTGCCGGACGACAGCACTATCTCCCTGTCCTCCAGTTTCTCCACGCTGGTGGAGAACTTGCTGCCGAAGGTGGGGCCCTCGGAGGAGACGTCCAGGGAGGCGGTCCTGTCCGACGGGTTGTTGATGTGGACCCTCTGGAGATAGACGTTGGGCCTGCTCCTGTGCGCGATGAACTCCTCCCTGATGGTGACACAGTCCCGGGATGACTGCAGAGCAGCCGGCAAGGCGCAACGCACCGACAGCACGGCTCCCTTCCTGAACCACAGCATGCTGGCCTGAGCCTCGGCCCGCTTCCCCTCCAGGTGGACGCCGACTCTGGGTGAATACTCGGTCTGGTGGACCGGGGCCGAGCCAGGCTGCGAAGACGACGCTACCCACAGTTTGTTAGAGTCGATGTCAATCAGAATATGTCCATTACCTGCAGTGAGGGGAATAATGGCATTATAAAATAACGTCGTTACTAAAGGCACTACTTTTATTAGTAACGAGTAATCAAAAAAGTTACTGTTTCTACCGTTATAACGCCATTACCGTTACTGACAATAGAATGTGCCGTTATTTGACTCAAGAAGTCCCGTCACAAAATATAACATTTTGGCAAATTCTCCTATTGCCATAATCCCTATAGTCATAGCAGTAGGTTCATTACCTTTAGTTATTGGTGCTTGTTGTTTTGAGATCAGCGGGGCAGAGACGTGAGCGGGGCAGAGACGTGAGCTGCTCAGTGAACACAACGGAGGTGAACGGTACAGGTCCCCTGTCCATCATCAAATACACAATCCGACAACTCCAAAACGCTCTTGTAGACAAGTTGTGACCTGCACATTCACCACACTATGAAATAATAATATAACATTACCAGACAGAGTTGTTTTCGAGGAAGATGCATAACCAAAACTACATCCCAGACACGGCTGCTGGGTGTGATTTTAAAAGGACAAGTAGTTCAGAGTATTTGCTTCATGTGTCATAATGTTACATAATTATGCATGATTATCTCATAGCGTGATGAATGTGCAGGTCACAACTTCTCCACAAGAGCGTTTTGGAGTTGTTGGATTGTGTATTTGATGAGTTTGATGAAGGACATGGGACCTGTACCATTCACCTCCATTGTGTTTGCTGAGCAGCTCACGTCTCTGCCCCGCTGATCTCAAAACAACATGCACCGATAATGAAAGGCAATGAACCTACTGCTATGACTATAGGGATTATGGCAATAGGAGAATTTGCCAAAATGTTGAATGTTATGTGCACATTTTTTCAGTCCATCGACTAGTTGGAGAAAAGACGTTTATCTGGAACTAACCAACTAACTGATTCCTCCGCACAGGCAGGAGGTGAGTTATGGTTGGAGGGGGCAAGTCCAAGTAATTTGACATATTTGAGCAACTTATTAAAAGGTAACCCAATAGTTACTCCTCCTAACTAAGTTATCTTTTGGGGAAAGTAACCAGTAACTATACAGTAACTAATTACTGTTTTAAAGTTAGGTGCCCAACACTGGTTACCTGTTACAAACGGTGTGTCCAGCTGCTCCTGGGGGGTGCTGTATATCCCCTCCCCTCGCTCCACCAGAGACTTCCACCTGTGGATCTCGGACAGCAGGCACTGTCCGGCCGCCCCGCCGGGCATGGCCGAGCCGCTGAAGAGCCTCCACCTGCGCTCGGCCCCCAGGTACCAGTAGAAGATGAGCAGCAGCAGCAGTCCGATGAGCAGCCTGCGCGCCCAGCTGCTCGACAACAAGCCCGGCAGACCCTTCAGCCGCTGCTGCAGCCACATCGTGCGTCGAGGCCACGGGAGCCCGGCTGCGAGTGAGTGTGTGCGGACTGCACCCCCGGGTGTGTGTGGGTGAAAGTTTGGGGGTGTCACATCTGATTGGGCTGTCTCTCAGCACATAAACATGGTCCCAGGTCGAAGGCTGAAGACTGACGAGCTGGCTCCGACAGCTTCCGGCTGGGTTAGCTTAGCTAGGCGGCTAAGCTAGCTCGGGCCGTGAACCGAGGAAAGCTGTGGAAAACAAACTCTGCTTCCTCGCATCGTGCTCGTTGTCATATCCCGCGGTCGGTGTGTGTGGACTGCATCGAGGCGTCGCTGTCTCGGCTGCTTTCTGGTCTCTGTTCGTCCCAAAGTTACAGAGGTTCAGCTGTGTCCAGATCACTGCCTCTGCAGCCAGCGGCTGACACTTCTGGTCTGTCACTACTGCCGCAAAGCGAAACGGCACGGCAGTGACCGGAAATGTCGCAAAACCGAAGTGAAACCTGCCGTGCTGGAAACAGATCAAAACAACAACAACAATCATGATGGTAATAATAATAATAACAATAACAATAAAAACAAAAACACTTGTTTAGTATCAAAACACTGCGGTTTCAGCCACTCATTCTGTAGCCTGTTTAGATCAGATGCACCAGGAAAGCAGGGGAGACCCTGGATAGTTGTAACATTTTTTACATTTCTGTCCGTAGCTCTATTGAGCCAGTGCGTTAAAAATGTGAGACAGACTAGTTAGCTAGTAGTACATGTGTCTACTATTAAATGGCTAGCTGTTATCTGTGCAGCACAAACAGAAAATGCATGGTTTAGTCTCAAACACAAGGAGTGAAATGTTAGAATTCACAGCATAGTCTGGGTTAGTTGTAAGTTACACACCCTGGGGTGAAATGTAACATCATTAGATAACAACTGTGACATAAACTTGATATTGAAAGTTTTTTTTAATTCAACACTTAAATTACTTTTTTTTTCTTTTTTCTTTTTAAACATAGCCTACCTAATTGCTGTGTGTGTGTGTGTGTGTAGGTGCGTGTCAAGTATGTTAGTTATCAGCTATAGTATAATCCTAACCTATAAACGCTAACTCCTTCGTCATTCTCTATCAAGACTTAAGGCCACTGAAATTCAAAGAAAACATAAAATGCAATTAAAATTTGGGTTGTAGTAAGTTGTAACATTTTTCATTGTTGTTACAACTAACCCTGACCCTTGTAGCCATGAACTATAGCTTACCTTACAGCTAACAACTAGAACATTAGCACTAACAACTTGCATGAATGATATCTACATAGACACACAATGAACATGTTTGAACTACAAAGCAGGTGATGCTAAAATTAAAATAAATGAAGTAACGTTTTTATCACCCTTTAGGCTACTTACTTAATAAGCATGTTATGAAGAGATTTTATTTTTGTATTAACAGGAAAATTGATAATAGTGAGCTATACTTGATTTCAGTTTTCATAAAGATATATAGTATTTTGAGATCGTGCATATCCTCAAACTAACTAAACCAGAAGAGATCCTGCAGTAGGCTATACTCTCTGTACTGGATGAACAGAAACTGGATGTGGTGAAGGCAAGAAGAATTTAAAAGTGAAATCAAACAACTTAGGTAATTGCAGGGCTACAAGTGAAGTAAGGTAGAAGTGATGTCAGTGAAGTAGCCACCAATTTTACCTGTCAGTTTCAGTTCTTTTTAAAGATGAGTTTGAGCTATTATTTCTAGTGTACACTGGGAGCCAGACAGGAAATAAGGGGTCTGACATGCAGCAGACAGAGCCAGGCCGGGGCTGTTACACTTGTTACAATATGTAATAGGCATTTTAGCCCCGGGGGGGGGCACTGTGGGGGGGGCACTGTGACTCCCCATCAGGTTCTGTTTACCAGTCAGAGTGAAGCCTCCTGTGAGGAACAGATGTGGTGTTGTTGTGTTGCTCAATTTGGAAACCTGCAGGATCTGGCAATCTGGATTTGGACACAGTTCAAAAATTCAGACAACAATATGTTGCAGTGGTATTCATTGATATCTATCCCTCACACACTTTTCATTCTCACTCATCAGACTCTGTTCCAGCTTTTAATAGAAGGTTTTTCCATTATGAATTTAAAAAACGCATCCATCTGCGCAAAATAAGACAAAATATTGCTTTATCAGTCCCACAACGTGAATTGTGCATCTGTTAAGTGACTGGATCAAATACAGAAACCATGCATTGTTTTGAAAGATGCAGATGAGTGTAAAATAGAATTCAAAAATAATTTAAAAAAAAAAGTCAACATGTTAAAGTAATCTTTTAAGACCAGACTTCCCCACACCCACAGAGCCATCATGAAGTTACAATATGTTCCACAGAAATGCATACCAGCGTCTCTAATGTTCAGTAGGCTACTCAACTTTAATACACTCAGATAACTCTGATAAACGCATCACACTGTTCCCACGCTGCTTTTTTGTGCTGTTGTGAGATATTTAATTTGTCTTTTTAGGGTTTGTTTGACTTTTCACAGGAACTCGGTAAAAGGAGCCAACCACGGTGCTCTGGTGGAGGGACTCGGGCTACGTGCAAGCGCTCATGTCCTCAGTACAGCTGGCTCATCACTTCACAACGGCGTTTTTTCTCCACATTTTGGAGGTGGGCGTTGTTTGAGCTCTGCAGCGGTCTGCAGCAGACAAACGTAGGCTATATGATATTTATATATTTAAAAAACAACACAGAGATCATACTAAATTAAAATAAAGTGTTTTAATACTCCTCTATTGCAGCTTTGTTTGATAGAGCATTTTACTTTTGCGAGAAAGAGAGAGACAGGGAGGGGGTGGGGGGCATAGACAAGCAGTGGGTAAGGGGGGGCGGTGCAGCGGAGTTAACACGGTCCTGCAAACTTCTCTCCCTCTCAGACGGATCCAGCCTGAGCAGCCGAGTCGTGAGTCCACACCGCAGAGGATCTGACCTGTACCCGGACCCGGACCGAGATGAAGTTCCCGTCCTTGCTGTTGTTTCCAGGGGTCTTCCTCTGCGCGCTCTCCCCACTGATGAGCTGCGAGGAGCGGCGGATCCCCGAGGGTAGGACGTGCACGCTACCGACCCATACCCAACTTTACAGACAATAATACAACAACACTATTAATAGGCTACACAACCGCTACTTGTCTGAGTGTGTAACCGTGCGCTTTTACGGGGTAACTCCCCCGGCTCATGCGGTCCCCGCTCGGACTGTACGACGGCCGCGGGGCCCGGGGACCGGAGCACCCCGGGAACAGCCCCCAGACCCCGGGAGGAGAAGCCGTGACTCGGGCGGTGAAGCAGCGCGCTCCTGCGGGCCGTGAACGAGCACCACACCGGCTCTAATGAAAAGCTGAGATTTATCTGACAGCCTCATTTACAGACCAGAAAATGCGTTATGTTGCAACTTATTTGTCTATAGTAGTTCCCGGTGTGAACAACAGGGTAATAAAAGTGAGAGCGGTGTAACAGCCCGCTCCCTCTGTGGAGCAGCTGTGGAGGAGCTGACCTCCATGCTCGATGCCGCTGACGTGGACGGGCTGTCAGCGCCGCTAACGCTGTATGAGCGGTGTACTGGTTAGCCACAGGCTAACAGGCTAAAGTTATGTGTGTGTGCACACTGAATAAAGTGCGATCGGGTCTGTGAAGTTGGAAAATGAGACTTTATTGGAGTCTCAGTGCGTGTTTCTCGCTCCTGCAGAGTGTCTGGTGCAGCCTGCAACAGCACTTCTTTCCAGTTCAGTCTTCCTCTGGCTCAAGTGAATGTGTAGTTGAATACAGAGGAAACGGAAGATAATGGAAACTTCGAGAAAGAAAAGGATGAGACTCTCAGATTTGCTTATCTGAGGTCAAATTTCAGGGCTGAAATGAATGACCTGATTTGAATGAATGAAGGATTTTTTTTTTTTTAAATAACTTTTCTGATCAAATCATCATCTGAGTACAGTTTCAGAGGGGGCAGGTTGTATAGGTTTACAGTGTAAGCTTGTGGTTTACCTCAGGGCAGAGCGTCCTGCTACTGTGACTGATATTGTCCATCACTCAATCTGATTTTGACATTTATTGATAATGGAAAAGTGAATGAAGGAACACCACAGAGATATTTATTTTCAAATTCCATCCACGACACTCCTACTTTAACACTGACCAAAAATGTGATATGAAATAATTGGTTCCTTCCATTAATAACTGATCCCACCACGGACATGACTGTTATGGTGAATTTACAAGGGGGAAAAGACAGAAAGGCCGAAAGAGATGCAACAAAGAGTTACAAGCCTGGATGCCTACAGCTAGGCCCCTTATGTCTTACTGAAAATACAGGATCACAACAGGCAATTTGAACACATCTGTCATCAGCAACTTTAAACAACTGTCTAGCAGCTTACCACTGTGCTTTTAGGAATTTAATTAATTGTAAATTTCAGTTGTAAATTGTATGTACAGGAAAGCATTGCATTGTAATTTGAAGGTCCCATATTGTGTACTTTGTCTGTGTTGTGTTGATTCATAAGAAGATTTATTTGTAGTTGTATAAACCAAAAACTATCTCAGTGTAGTTTTGCATGGAGCTCTAGTAAAAACAGATTTTAAGACAAGTGGGCTGCTCTCTCAGTGAGACGGGGCTTTGAGCATTAGCTGAGTGTGGTGGTGGCTTTGTTGTGACATCACAACGTTTTACGGCTTGGTTTCTGAATTCAGACTGTATGCATTTCTCAGTGGACTGAGCACTTTGATACTATCACAGTATTGATATAGAACCTGGACTTGATCAAAAAAAGACATCTCACTTTATACAATATGGGACCTTTAAACTTATGCAATCAAAGCACCTATGTTTAAAGGGATAGTTCACCCAAAATTCAAATTTCACTCATTATCTACTCAACCTCATGTGGACTAAGGGCTGGGAGACGTTTCAGAGTCCTCCATGCCTTCTCTGAGTTACAGCGGGGCTCCGTGCAGCATTGCATGTCCATATGACGGTTGAGAACGGAGCTCACTTTTCTTTGTCCAAAAAGACACACCAAAAAACATCCAAATACCTCCATAGTGCTTGTCTGTAATGTCCTTCTTGTATTGAAGGCCCAACATGAGAAATTGTTCCGAAAAAAATTAAATAAGTATATGTTTTAAGCTTGTTTGTAGTGGAAGTTCCCAGTGTTGCTCTGCCGGAATCATTTGCGGAGCCGTGAACTGGGTGTCTGTGCAAATTGCGCGAGATTAGCACTGACACAGGCAAAGCAGTGAACTGAGACACTGGGAGCTTCCGCTACAAACAAGCTTAAAACATATACTTATTTAATAAGTTACAATAACTGGTTTTTTATTTGTGCTTAGTTTTTGTTTGTCAAATCTCCCACCTTGTGCACAATCAAGACGTATCTCACAGAAACTGTCAGTTGTAGCTGTTCCTTTTTGTTGCTGCAGGCTGGAAACAAGATAAAAAAAGAAGTGCATGGTGTCATCTTTCTGAATTCCTCTGCAATGTTGTGTCTTCCAGAGAAACTTCTAGTCGTGACTGTTGCAACCCAAGAGACAGATGGCTTCAGGCGTTTCTTGAAGTCGGCTAAACACTTTAACTACACTGTCAAGGTAGGATACCCCCCTCAGTCAAAGTTGCCTTCCTGCTGTCTGTCCATGAAAGCCTCTCTCTGTTCTGTGAAAGAATATCAATCACTGCTGTAGCTTGCCAGTGAACCTTTATCACTGTAACTGAGGCACAAAAAGGGCTGTGTTTTATCAAAAGCAAAGTAAAACTTGGCAGTATTTTTTATTTTACCACCTGATAAGATGTTTCACTGAGTGTATTCATGTGTATCTGCCTGTCTCGAAGGTTCTTGGTCGAGGCCAGAAATGGAGAGGCGGCGACTACATGTCAGCACCAGGCGGAGGTCAGAAAGTGCGACTCCTCAAAGCGGCGCTGGAGGAGATGAAGGATGACGACAAAATCATCCTTTTTATTGACAGGTAGAGTTTCAGATTTCATCTGACTTTCCTGTCAGATGGCCAGAGCAACAGCCTGGTACTTAAAGGTGCTAAATGAGAGTTTTCTCTGCTGCTAAGGTTGTTTCTTGCTGAGAGCTGCTGGTTGTGGTATTCAGCCATCGTTGTGTTTACAGAACAAATGTTTAGGATAAGTCTCTGAGCTACTTCATCTGCCCATGATGAACTGAGGTCAGACTGGACTCTGCAGTGATTCACTATCACTAACTGATTAAGTACTATGAGCCAGGATGTAGGCTACCAGGTCTGGTTATAATGCTGATAGAAGAAAAAAGTCATCAAAACAGAAGGATCACCCTTCAGGTAGCTGTGCTAAGAGTTTCCCCATGGTATTCATCCTTCTGTTGGCTCAGCAAGCTCCCAGGGTTATGTTAAGTCCACTCGCAGTAGACTGTCCTGACTGACTGGAAGACTTAAAGGTTGAGTCTGGAGTTTTTTGCCCAAAAATAAACGCTAGACAACCCATGGGCTTCTAGTCCTGTGTGGTGGTGACTGTGTCTGCACGCCCCCCTCCCCATGCCTGTATGGTCTTTTGCTTTGTTTTGTTGTGCACGGGGACATTTCTGGGTGGAGAGCGAGAGAGTCTGTGTTTTCTCTCCAGCCAGTTCAGCTCAGGTGAAGCTACGTGCAGCAGAGTAGGAGGGCTCAGGGCTGCTAGTCGCACTAGCTGTCCTGGATGTTAGCAAGTGCTAGCACTCTCTCTCTTTCTCTCTCTCAGCAGCAGCAGTCAGAACCGCAAAGAAAAAGAAATACAGTCAGAGTGAAGAACTGGAGCCACGGACGGATACCTGGACATAACCCGCAACTAAAGCCTTGACTGGTAACAAGTATGAGGGCCGTTGTGGTGAGCTAACTCTATGCTAACTTCGGCTAGCGGTAGCTGTTAGCATCCGCTGCTAACACCCTCTTCCCAGCACAACGGCCCTCCTGCTCGTTACAACATAACACTGGAGGCCCCCGGCGTTGGTGACAGCGGGTATCGGCCCACGGCTCCAGCGCTTCACTCGGACTGTATTTCCTTTCCTTTGTGGTCCTGACAACTGCTGCAGTCTGGGGCAGGAGCAGTGTTGCCAACCCCTCAGTAAGCAAAGTCGCTATTGGCTGTCGTAAAAGTCGCTAAAAGTCGCTAAATGACGTCATTATCTCAGCGGGGGGGGGTGCCGGCGGCAGCGGCCGGCGGCAGCGGCCAGCGGCCAGCGGCGCTCTTTATGTCTGTGGCGTGGAGCAGTGCGTCTCTGAATGCAGCGGAGGCAGCTCCGTGACACTACTGTGTGTAGGCTGAATACCTGCGAGTGCCCGCGGCAGCGCCGCTGCTCGTTGAAAACAGCTGTGATTTCAGGTCCAGAAACGTTTGTAATATCACGGGAAAAAGTCGCTAGATTTGTCGCTAGTCGCTTTTGACAAAAAAAGTCACCAAGAGGGGTTGGAAAGTCGCCAGATTTAGGGCCGGATTTACTAAAGGTTTGCGTGTATTAAAACGTGTGCAAACGTGATTGCACGCGCAAACACATGTGGAACCTGATCTACTAACCGGACGCACCGAGGATTGCGTCCCTCACACGGGCAGAATAGCACGTGCGATCCATTTAGCGTGTTTGCCTTGATGAATATGTAAATATGGGCGTTTCAACCAGAACGCGCAAAATACTGGGAGGAGTAGATGCAAATAGATTTATTTAGCGTGTGCAATGTGATTTACCAAACCAGGAAGAGATTGCGGTGGCTGTTTTTGCGTCTTTATTCACCACGTCTGAAAACCATGTACTAACTGATACAACTTTGTGAAAACGTATGCGTTTATTGATTTGATAGGCCTACCTGTCAGAGCCCCGTGATCTTACATCTCTGCATTTCCTCACGTCTGGGTAATTCTGTAACAGTTTTTCAGCCGTGTTAAAAGTCATTTACGCGCCGTTACGCACGGGGCACGTCTGTCCTGCAGTGCGCTCCTCTCCTCTCCTCTCCTCTCCAGTACCTGACTGCTCAGCTCCGACTCTCAGTGACACCTGTCCGGTCCCGGACTGAGACACGTCACCGCTGCCTTCACCCGTGTTTGATCCCTCTGGTCAGTGGTCAGAGCGTTTAGATCCGTGTGTCCCACCTGAGCTCTCTATTAATTAATCCACTCGATCATGGGCGGCACACACACACACATTATAGGTGCGTGATTGTCGCTGCAGCTGCTGCCTGTTCGTCACTATATGACGAGTTGGGCCCTGTAGCGATTTGTGTTTATTTATCTAAACAGAGCGCGAGAGAGATGAACACACATGCTGTCATTATGCATCGTATCAAATGTCATTCTGTCCCTTCGTCCGTCCAGCTCTCTGTCCACTCTCTCCATGGCGGAAACGATTACCACGCGCAAAACCCTCATTTACATATTGCGGTTTGCACGTGTTTTCATTTAGCGGGTTACTCTTAGTAGATCACCTGTTTTGCGTGCACTAACCAAACTCGCAATATTATAGCGTGCGCAAACAATATAGCGCCCGCTATCTGGGATCTTAGTAAATCCGGCCCAAAGTCGCCAAATTGGCAACACTGGGCAGGAGGCTACACAGTTGAGCCCGAGAGGAGGGGCCCAGTTTGAATGTTTTCTTTACAAACTGCAGCAAACAAAACTCCAGACTTTACCTTTAAAGCCGGAGATCCGAGTCTTCATCATTTAAAATCTTTGAAAATGTAGGTCAAACAACCATGATGTAAAAGCGTTGCTTGAAAAATGTCAAAACTGTCAGGTTTTTTTTTTCCAGAGCCCCGAGGGCAGGTTATGTAGCAACAGCAAAAATGTATATGCAGCACCTTTTAAAGGAGTTCTTCCAAAACACTGACCTGATCATATCATGCCAGATCAGACGGGTTTAGATTTGTCAATGTGTTGTTTTTTTCTTTTTCTGTCTTTTGGGCATTTTGCATGAACTTGTCAGCTTTTCCCTGCTGTCAGAGTGAAGGTTGTGTGGTTACACACCTGCATGTACAGGTTGAGATTTTCTGCATTACCACCCATGTGGCGTGTTTAAGTCCACTGGGATAGTAGGAATGTGTAGCTAATACCTTTGCTCTAAATGCAGTTGATTCCTCGACCATCTATGTTTATTCTTTAATTTATAATATGTTACAAGTTTTTATGCTAAATAATTCAATTTACATTCCACAAATCCACATCAATAAGAGATCTTTTTTTAATGATATTTTTTGGGTTGTTTTTTTTTCGCCTTTAATGGAAAGCACAGTCGAGAGAGAGACAGGAAATGGGGAGGCAGGGGGGTCCATACTGCTCGTCTGTAATGTCCCTCTTGTATTGAAGCCCCGACATGAGAAATTGTTCAGCCGGTCAGTGCAAATCTCACGTGACACAGGAAGAGCAGTGAACTGATACACTGGGAGCTTCCGCTACAAACAAGCTTAAAATATATACTTATTTAATTTTTTTTAGAACAATTTCTCATGTCGGGGCTTCAATACAAGAGGGACATTACACACGAGCACTATGGAGGTATTTTTGGGATGTTTTTTGGTGTGTCTTTTTGGACGAAGAAAGTTGGTATCCATTGACAACCATTATATGGACAAATACTGCTGCACGGACCCCCTTGTAACTCAGAGAAGGAACGGAGGACTCTGAAAATTCTCACAGCTCTTAGTTGACATGGGTGAGTACATAATGAGTGAAATTTGAATTTTGGGTGAACTATCCCTTTAAAGATCAGCAGCAGGATTATGATCCAGTTTAGTCAGTACGGTTTGGAGCTTTTTGGTTTATGAACTTAACATCTCGACTTCTCATCTCACCCCCTTTTTTTTTTATTTAGGGAAAACAAAAACACACATCTGCTAACATCATTGAAGCAACACTGCAGACACCACCTGCGTGTCACTCTGCTCCTCTGGCTCATTATGTTGCCCTGACAGAACAGTCTTTCTCTGCTGCTGCTCTGTTCCTCTACAGCATTATCCGTCCTATTTCCTGCAGCACATTGTCGTCCTAATCAGGCATCAGAGCAGTCGTTCCCAACCTTTTTTGGCTCGTGACCCCATTTTGTCATCACAAATTTCTGACAACCCTGCAGTCAATCAAGATGCACCAGCTCAGATATTCTATATGCTACATTTTATTTGACCTCGATTTATATTCGAGAAAGTGAAAGTATAGAATACAGTTGTTTAAAGCAGAAGTAAGTGGTCCGGTCGTTTTCGCTAATGCTGCGTCTCCGGCAGGCTTTTGAAATCGTAAATTACAGCTTCAAGTCACAACTTACGACTTTGTAGCGTTTCAGGCAACCCACTCGTGTTTTTCCGATCTGTTTTACCGGTGAAAGTCACTATAACGGCCACTCGTAACTTCCGACCGGTGAACTCGTACCAGATCGAACTGGTACCACTTCACGGTCGGAAAAATACGAGTTTCCTTGAACGCACCATAACAGTCCTCGTCCCTACGTCGCCACATTCACGGCGTTCCTTGGCTGCACACACAGCCCTTCATGCCGTTCTCTCTCCTCATTGGATAAAAACTGTAGGATACGATAAATGTTTTCTCTTCGGCTCAGAGCAGAGCAGAGGGACTGAGAGACCCGTGTTTCAGTCCAAACACTCTATGTAAGTGATTGCTGTCGGAAGATATAACTATTTAAGACTTATATTAACACAAATATATCACTTACTTCTGCTTTAAGTATGTGTGTGGTGTTTTTAATCATAATTAAAAATAAAAATTTGTTAAAAAAATATTTTTATCAGTAATTTTTTTCATCAATTACTAGACATTTCAGGCGACCTTATTTGAATTCCAGGCGACCCCACATGGGGTCCCGACCCCAAGGTTGAAAAACACTGCATCAGAGGCTGTAGTGACACAGTTTGTCTGCTTCGTCCACTTCCACTACTGCAGCAAAATGTCAATAAAAACCGTCGAGCTGGAGGTAATCTAAACTCTTGCCCAGCGTGATGGTTCCCTCTCTGTCAGTAAACACAACCAGTGGCAGCGTAACTCTCCAAATAAAGACTGCTGCCTCCTTATAAAAGCCAACCCCGTCATTTGCTTTAACCATGTCACTGGCTTCTCACACAGCTGAGCCACACAGTAAAGTTTTATAACCTCTCTCCTTGTCTGACACAGCTACGACGTGGTCTTTGCCTCGGGTCCCAAAGAACTGCTCAAGAAGTTCCAGCAGACCAAACATAAGGTGGTCTTCTCCTCCGAGACCTTGATCTGGCCTGACAGGCACCTGGAGGACAAACACCCCCACGTCAGGGAGGGCAACAGGTTCCTGGGCTCAGGAGGTAGGTCCATCGGTGCTGTCTGTCACTCAGCTGGGATATTCATCATTATGTCCAGTGTTGTCAATGTCAAACCAAAGCCCTGACAAGAAATTAATAATCCTGAGAAGCTTTTTTGAGGCTGGTTTAACACATGCACAGACCAAAACCTCAGTGCTTTGCTTAACTTAACTTAACTTAACTTAACTTAACGTGGCGTAACTTAAAGGTATATTGTGTAACTTTTACTGTTATCTATTCACGAAAATCGATTATTTCGTTCAAAAGTACGTTTTTCATTCATCAATAATCACCCCCATCAACAAACTGAAGTGTTCCTTTCAGCTCTGAATTTGCTGTTCATATCATTCATATCTACATGGAGCGGGTAAGCTCAGTGCTGGCTGCCATGTCGTGTCGCCATGTTTTTACGTTCAGTGGCAGTGTGACGGTAGGAAACCACGGAAACTCACCGGAGACACCGGAGCTGTCGGCTCAGGTCGAGGTGGCGTCTGTGAAAAGTCACCGCGGTAACGCAGTGAGGACTGTGAGGACTGCACCTGAATGCTGCATTCAGGTGCAGTCTGAAAAACGGCCGTTGGTAACAAACCAGATCTCATTTTAGTCACAGACGTCGAGAGAAAGCCGGTAAAACATGGGTCAGGTCAACAATACGACATCGCCATGACAACATATTGTCACGTGTATTGTTTTGCCTCGTGCTGACGGGCCACTTTTTTAAATAGAAGCTTGTTTATGCCGTTACCTGCAGTGGCTGTTGTCCGTCTGCCTTAAGCCCGATTTTACGTGAATGCAGCATGAAAAAATACGACTGAGTTGCTTGCGATCTACAACCGCGCCACTAGATGGGAGTAATTCTTACACAATGTACCTTTAACTTAATTTAACGTAACGTAACGTAACGTAACGTAACTGAGCGTAACTTAACTTTACTTAACTTAACTTTTTTATTAGTTATAGAGGGACATTGTACATTAATGAACATTTTAAAAATAAAATGTAATGCACCCAGTTATAGCCAAAAGGCTACATTCCATTGGCAGTAGATAGAGCATGGCAATGTGACCTAGTAGTAAAAGCAACAAATTAAAGAAAACACAAATGTAGGTAACATATTTAAAAACAGCAACATTACACTTAACCCCCTTATATATATATATATATGTATATATATATATATATATATATATATATATATATATATATATAGATAGATAGATAGATAGATAGATAGATAGATAGATAGATAGATAGATAGATAGATAAAACTGTGCTCTCCAGCCGTCTAAGTGAGGCTCGATATGGTGTGGGTACCAAACTCCCTGTATATATACATATGTCTCTGTGTGTGTGTGTTTCCTCAGGTTTCATTGGCTACCTTCCCAACATCCGAGAAATGGTGTCCGATTGGTTGGGTGAAGACAATGACAGTGACCAGCTGTTCTTCACCAAGATTTACATTGATCCGGCAAAAAAAGTGAGATCTCTAACACAGCACTCTTCATTTAACGCATATATTCTTTGATTGTCTGTTTCCAGCAGCTAATTCTTTTGAGAAGTGTCCTTGGCATCATCAGGAATAACAGTAAGATCATCGCTAAAAAAGAGAAGGGGGTCCCAGGTTTCCCTTCTGTGAGAACCTTAACTTCTCTAACTGTAGATATTGTAAAAGTTCACGTATCCAGCTGTTGTGAGACGGGGAAGAAACATGTTTCTATTTCTGCTTTTGAATAAAGTGTCTCATTTGAAGCCCTATTTAAGCTGCTTCCAGAATTGGATCCAAATTTTAATTGTATTGGTAGTATCATTTCTTTTAAACCAAAAACCATCTCAGTGTAGTTTTACATCTCCTCTCTGGAGCTCTAGTAACAACAGTGGGTTATTCTCTCAGTGGGAATTAGCCATCAGGATTTCGATAACGTTGTTATGTCAAAAAAGACCCCTCCCCAAAAAAAGAATAAAAATAATACATCGACCCAGCAAAATAAACAGAGGGTTAAAAGCGAAAAAAAAAAAAAGTAGAGTTATAACATTGTTATAAGATGATAATTCATTTTGTAAAAAAATTGAAATGTTCAAATATTTCCAGAGAAAACCAGCTCTTCATTTTCCACATTTTAGACACATGTTGGTTGATATTTTACTGATTCTTTATTTCTATCCTAATTATTTCCTGTCACGTTGCTGTTTTCAAAGGAGCTGTTTTCAGTCAGTCAGACTCAGCACTTTGTGTCCACGTGTTTCACATAAAAAAAACCTTCCAGTAGCTCAGTAGGAGTTCTCGCTCCTGTACCTTGCGGGCTTTTAATTAGTAACATCTGTAACAAGGTGCACAAGGGTTTTACTGATGGTGCTTTAACAGGTAAAACAGCAGAGCAGGGGAAACTGTTGTAATGAAACAGTGTTGGTGTCAGTGTTTCAGCAGGGAGGAGAGTGTGGTTCTGTGAGGTAATGGTATTGTTTTGGACCCATTATGTAAGTTCCGACTGTTATTGGAGAATTGATGCTGTTAGATATGACTGTGATATAAACATGTGTATTATTCTGTTTCAGAAATCCATTAATATGACTGTGGACAGCAAATGCAGATTGTTCCAGAACCTCCACGGAGCCCTCGGTGAGTCTAGACACTCAAGTTTATTAAGAGACATGAGCCGTCCTAATGATGTTTAGACTAATTAGTAATAACTTCAATGATTCACCTCATCCCTCTGAAGCTTAGCTGCTCAGAACCAAAACAATACACTCCTTTAAAGGGATACTTAACCCAAAATCGATAATTCACCAATTGTCTGCTCACCGTCATGCCAGGGAAGGGTTTGGAGAACTTTCAGAGTTATCAAAACGCTTTTGGAGTTCCGGGGGGGCGGTCCGGCTGGCAACGGATTTTCATATAATGAGTTCACTTTTGAATCATCCAAAACACACAAGATTTGCTGCGAGATGTTCTTCCGTGTTTACATCACACATCCAATGGTTTACAATGATGAACGAACATCTCACAGAAAATCTCGCACATGCACACAAACATCAACAGGGCCACTGGGAGCTACTGCTACAACAAGGCTAAAAACAGAGATCAAATACATTTTTTCCGAACGACTTTTTCATGTGGCGGCTTCAGGACACTTGAGTCAGTACGGACGAGCAGTATGGAGGTATCTGGATGTTTCATAGTGTGTGTTTTGGACGAAAAGTTAACTCATGAAAATCCGTTTCCAGCTGGACCCCCCCCTGGAACTCCTAAAGCGTTTTGATGGCTCTGAAAGTTCTCCAAACTCTTCCTTGCCATGACATTGAGTAGAAAATTGGTGAATTATCGATTTTGGGTGAAGTATCCCTTTAGCTACTTATTATTAAGCATTAGTTCATCATTTCTAAAGCATTCTACCTTCATTACTTTGCTGATGATCAGATGAGAAACACCACATTTTACTCGGGGTAACAGCATCTTGTAGAGAAGCAGAGGAGCTGATGCTGAAATAGTGAACCCTGCTCTACATCCCTGCTGTTGCCGAGCTGGCTCCTCCTCACACCGACCGACTCGGTGGCTGAGGCCCATGAGTAAAAAGGCACATCATTGTGTCTGTGTCTGTGAAACCTGAACGGCCACCACAGCCTTCATGTTTTCAGTATCAGTGTATTGTATTGGTAGACAACCAGTGGCTGCACCGTGTACCGGTCCAGAGCTTTTTCCCCCTCAACAGTGAGATCACTGTGTGTTTTATAGCTGCTTATGTAACATTATTGTGGAAAATGACTCTGGTTCCAGGCTCTGACTGAGGATCGGTTGTCTCCTCCCGTCTGATCGGTGACCTGGTGAATGAACGGAATTAGCGATTTTAACAGTCGCGCTGATTCAGCCGCGCGGATTCCTCGGCAGCGTCCGGAGAGCTGAGGAAACGGTGAAGTGGACGTGCCAGAGCTCACACAGTCCAGGGCCGTGAATGGCGTCCCTGAGGACGTCTGGCTGCCACAGACCCTGTCTTTGTGAGCTCCTCTGTTCCTGGCTGTGTGCAACCCGCCTCTGTTTCAAGTGAAAGAGGTGAAACGACAGCGGCCAGTCTTTTACGTTTACATAGAGGTGGACACAGTACACACGGAAAGAACCTATAGGTTTTAATATAGGTTTGAATATATGTGACATACATAAAATTGGCCATTTACGCATTACGCATATACTGTATGTTATGCATATATGCTGCATATATGCACCATATGTGTATGCACCATATATGTTTATCTGTGTATGCACCATATGTACACCATATATATAACATACTGTATATGTGTATATATGAAAACGGCCAATTGTGTATTATGTATACTCTATATATATATATATATATTCACATATATTCAAACCTATATTAAAACCTATAGGTTCTTTCCGTGTGGGTTACTTCACTCACAGTATGTACATAAAATATCCTCCTGGTGAAATATTACTCCAATGTAAATTGTTCAGTCTGATTTTCACGTCAGTTGAAGTACTGAAGACTGACTGACTGTGGTACATGGAACAAGAATATGATCCAAATCTGAGAGAAATTGCCATAAAAACAAAACAACACCAACTAGGGGCTGTTGTAATACCCAGCGGTGGGTTTTGTGTGTCAGGTGTGCATTGTGTGCTTTCAGTGGTGTTGTGTTTCTGTGACACCATTTCCTTGGCCTCAGACTCTCTGCTCTCCTTGGGGCTCAGTCTCTCTATGTTGACTGAAGAGTGGTCCCATTGTTGTCTGTGTTTTATAAGGCGGCCCCGATGTCCAGGGAAGATTATGGAAATCAGGCTGACGGCTCATGGAAAAGCCATTGAGGTACATGCAGTACGCCTCCAGTCCAGTAGGTGGCAGCAAGAAGAAGGCAAAGGCTGCACCTGTGTTTAGGCACAGATGTTTTTTTCATTGTGTGTCACAGTTGGTGTTTGTGTTGGTTGCTCCTGGTCGTACAGTGTTTCTGTCGGTGCAGTGTGTTCCTGACCATCTGAAAAGATGGTTGTCCGTTCTGTTCATATAGACATACAGAGGTCGTAGCTTTGTCTCTCACTCCATCAGTGCCCACAACAGATCATATGGGTAAAAGCTGTTACTCTGAGAGCTTTGGAGTTGTTGTTGGATTGTGTATTTGATGAGTTTGATGAGGGACATTATGTTCGCTGAGCAGCTCGCGTCTCTGCCCCGCTGATCTCAAAACAACATATGAACCTACTCCTATTAGGGATTATGGTAATAGGCGGATTTGCCAAGATGTTGAACTATCCCTTTAATTTTTTACAACTTTCATTCACTGAGGTGAGGGGGAGGTGGTCTGACCTGAGTCCATGGAGCCTGTAGCTGCTGTGGGATTGGTCTTGTCCCCTGCCCCAGGGTGTGGATACCTGTAATAGAGAATTTGGGGAATTTTCCTATCAAATTCCTTCACAGAGCAAATGGGGGCCACAGATGTTATCAGCTTCTTTCTTCTCCTTCACATCTCCCTCTGGTTCACCCTGGTCCACCCCCCCCCCCCCACATCGCCCTCATCGTCCTCCTCCTCGCTGCCTATGAAGTTGAAGGGGAAAGTCTTGTTGATGGGGGTTATTTAACTTTACTCCAGGGTTTTTCTGTTTCTCCTTGTGACTAAAAACTCTATCATCCACTCATTCTCATCATATCATCCTCTCTTCTTCATCACTCTTCATCTTCCAGATGAGGTGGTCCTCAAATTTGAAGATGGTCGGGTACGAGCCAGAAACGTGCTGTATGACACCCTGCCCGTCATCGTCCATGGGAATGGGCCGACCAAGGTACTACTGACCTTTAAACAGCTGAGCACCACGGTAACTGCAGGTCAGCAGCCGCTTCAGGCATCTGAAGAACAACCCCTCAGTCAGCCAATCTGTGCTCACGCCCATGAATAATTAACAGCCTAATTACAGGCCTGGTGCTGCTGCATTAAACTAGCCTCGTCCTAAATGCTCCATGTGCTTAGACAATTAAAATAGACCCAGGAATGAAAATACAGAAGTTTACCCTCATTACACTCAATGATGCGTGACCCAGAGTCGACTGATGTGGTTCAAATGGCTTCACAAGCTTCCTAACTTCTTCTTAGTTTCCTGGATAAGCAACCATGCAGGCGTCACACAACTGTCACGTTATGTCTTAAAGGAGTCACATTATGCCCCTTTTCCACAAAGGTGTCATAAAGACATGTCTGAGACATTCTTCGCTCAAAATAACCCAAGTTTCAAACATCACAGCTCTTTCCATCTGCTCAAAACAGCCCTGTTCAGAACGGCTGGTTTCAGTTCCTGGCTCTTTAAATTCAAATTAACTCCTGCTCACTCCGCCCCCTCTACCGGTATAGAGACCATTTTTATGCAAATGATAATGACTGATGACTGGGTAATTTAGGGGCAGCGCCCGGCATCCCTCCATTGAAAAGTTCAGCCTAACTGGCTTGACAAACTAACTAACAAAAAGTTGGCTATTAACAGGCTATTTACAGACAACACTTAGCCAAAACCTACCCGGTGATTCGACCAAATATGTGTAGATGTCTGGGTAAGACATTTCTGGCCACTGTGTGGAGTCATTGATCATTGTGGGAGGCTAAATGAGCATACCAGTAGATTCATTAATTGTAATTTTTCAAGATAGCATGAACGGTGGGTTTCAAAGAGGGTGTCAAAATAATTATGAGACATAGTGCTACAAAAGAAACAAAAAATAAAACATTCAAATTGATTGTTAGTTAGTCTACGCTCCATCAAAACACCAGAAGCCACTGAGTGCAATTTAAAAATGCTGGGTGCTGCCCCTAAATTACCCAGGATGCATCAGTCATTCTCATTTGCATAAAAATGCCGCTCTGGTCTATCGGTACTCACAGGTAGGGGTGGTATTATTTCAACCTTGGGAGCCTGAAAAATGTTTTTGGGGCCGGAAGGCAAGACAAACAAAACCCTTCAAAAAGTGATATTTCCATAATATGTGCCCTTTAAAATCTCTGTTACCGCTCCGCCCACCACAATGAGACCTGTGTGTACATTTTTCCCCCAATTAAAAAGCTGCGGAGTAATTGTGATAGTTAACTTAATGACTTGTGACTTGTTACAGTGAGAACGGAGGCTCTTTGTCTTCCACCTGGCGTCTCATGGCTGAAAACCATCCTTGTAACATCAGTGTAGTACCTGTCCGCCGCCCCGGTGTCCCAGCTCTTGTCTCTCACACCGCGACACAAAACGCGCTCCGTAACCCGCAATCTTTTGTTTATGACAGTTAAAACTACACAAATATACATGTTGTAACATTGTATATGTTATATAACATTATCCACTACTCCATGTATTGATTTTTTCGCCGTCTTCGTTGTAAACAAATGCACATGGCCAGGAGGAGGGTTAGCAAAACAGGGGAAAAGCAACCAGACTTGCATAGTTTCTCTTTAATACTGTGGAAGTATCTAAAGCCTCAGTCCACAGCGAATACTCACAGCCTGTATTTAGAAACTGCTTTATTTTAGATTTGAGTAGCTCACACAGAAAACAGTCTGCCTCTCCTCTACCTCTGATTGGCTGATCCTCGCTCTGCCCTTTTGATTAGTTGTTTTTTTGTTCCTTAACCCACAAATATGTGTTCTCAACACATGAATACATCAAAACAAAACCCAGGTGAAATATAGAATATGGGACCTTTTACCTGGTTTAGTAACAAATCTCTAATCAGTCAGCCAAGTATTAGCAAGTTCTTAAGATATTGAAAATGTGAGGTAATTAATCAGACAATACTTTTCATGAAAGAATTCCAACACAAAGTGCTTCACAGAATATAAACAATAACGTGAAATCAAAAAACTCCACCTCACACACACACACACACACACACACACACACACACACACACACACACACACACACACACACACACACACACACACAGTTAACCCAGAAATAAAGGGTGGGGTGTTAAGAATCTAGTCCAAATGAAGACATAATGGTCAAGATAAAAGAATAAAATGTTTAAAGAGAGGGAATGTTTGAAAGTGAGTAAAACCAGAAACAAAAGTAGGTAGGGTATTATAGGGAAGGTGATGAAAATAATCACAGAGTAAAAGACAAAGCAGAAAAACAAGTTAAAATAAATAGCAAGAAAATAAGTCAAAATAAATGTAAAAGTCAATAAAAAGCCAAACTAAAGAGGTAGGTACTGAGTTTTCACCTTCAAGAGCTTGTGTTTGTTCTCCAGCTCCAGATCAGCTACCTGGGGAACTACATCCCCAACACGTGGACGTTTGAGACCGGGTGCACAGTGTGTCAGGAGGATCTGCGCCCTCTCACAGCTCTCAAGGTGCTTTCATCACGTTCCCACTGTGCACACGTACATTTGAACAGTAATGAGTAAAAATATTTCAGGTGAACAGTGATTTATAATAAAATACTATGCTGGTGTTTTTCTTTCCCCCAACAGGAGAGTGAATACCCGCTGGTGGTGATCGGCATCTTCATCCAGCAGCCCACCCCCTTCGTCTCAGTGTTCTTTGAACGTCTGCTGAAGCTGCAGTATCCCAAAGACAGGCTCAAGCTCTTCATCTACAATAAGGTAACAGATTGTTTAACACATCAGCTTCATCACCGCAGAGTGCAAAAGAACTGAACTTCAGAATTTAATGAGTTGTTGAAACATAAATGTAGCGATAAGGGGAAAAAAAACAAAACAACGGCCGTGGATCGGCAGGATGTCAAAAATACTTTCAGGCTGCAGGAGAGCACAGAAGGAAAAAAGAGTTTTAGCCTCATTTGCTTCATAATATCTAAAGAAATAAAAGAAAAAACATAAATAGAAACTGACAAGAAAAGTAAATTGACCCCTGTGAACCCAGTTTACACTCCATTATAACTCAGCTGATGTGAACACACATCACACACCTGCTGACGGTTAGCATTTTTAGTTTGCATCTATATTTAGAAGATAATTGTGAATATTACAGCAACTACAGAGAAAGAGTGGTTCATCAGATTGCTTATAAAGTGTCAGTAAATGAAGAACAAACTATATAGATAAACACGTATGCTGCACTTATACAGACAGTCACAGTGACTTACATATTTTTATTATGGTCAGTTAGTGTGTTCATAGATGTTTTATTATAGATGAGATGGAGTATTTTTTTCAATATCAAATAGGACTGAACATTTTCCAATATACAGGGGATAAGTGAGATAATCCTGTTTGATTTGTTAAGCCTCCTTTATGCCACATTAAAAGCATTCTGGATCTTGTTGTCAAAATAAAAGCCCTTGTCTCTCTCAGCCGTGACATAGAAAAAAACTCCTGCTTGCACCAACACGCACCATTATGATGTCTTACGATGGTGAAGCCGCTGAAGCAAAATCCCCGTTAACCGTCACACATGCAGACTTTAGTGCGGCTTTGTGGACCTGTAGGAATTCAGACCGTCTTTCTTCCTGTAGGAACCTCATCATGAGCGTCACGTCAGCTCCTTCCTGAAGGATCACGGGAGTCTCTACCAGGATGTCAAGTTCATCGGGCCTGAGGAGGACATGGACGGAGCCGCCTCCCGCAACATGGGCTTGTGAGTTCAGTGGAAGAAGTAGTCGGCTCTAGATCCTCTGAGATATAGATTCATCTGAAGAAACGTAGTTGCAGGGAATTATACATGGAACAGAATGGTTTAAAGGTCCAGTGTTGTTTAAAGCAGAAGTAAGCGATCCGGTCGTTTTGGCTAACTTTTTGTCAGCCGATGGAGTTAGCAGTCCCCGTCATGGATCCTCGTCCCTACGTCACCACATTCACGCGCATCCCTTGGCTGCACACACAGCCCTTCATGCCGTTCTCTCTCCTCATTGGATAAAGCTTGTAGGATACAGGGAAGTATACAAGAAGTTTTCTCCTCGGCTTACAGCAGAGCAGAGTGACTGACAGACCCGTGTTTCGGACCAAACACTCTATATAAGTGATTGCTGTCGGAAGATACAGTATAACTATTTAAGACTTATATTAACTCATTGAGTGCCGCACTCCTTTCCAAAGTTTTAGTCAAGTGTACCGGCAATTTAGACCATTTTTGACGATTTTTGTAGAGCCACAGTGTATTCTATATTATTGCCACCAACACATACTGTTGCTCATTTGAAAGGTGAAACTTTATGCTTCAAATGGCCACAAACCGTTTGTTTTCTACGTGCCTCTGTTCCTGAGAAAACTCAAGCTAAACATGGCTGGGTTTCACCAAAATCCCTGCTTTTTTTTCTAGAAAAGGAGATACAGCGTCTTTTATGAAAGGTGCTCTGTTTGTGTCTGTCGCTGTTCTGACACTCGCATTTCTGGATCAAAGGGCTCGTGTAAGATAAATATATACAACAATTGTTGTTCTATTCACAAAACCACCATCGGGGGCGGGGGGGGGGCGCCACTAAACAACAATAACACAGACGCACCGTGCCGTGGCACAGCCTCTTGCCACGGAATGTGATGGTCTCTCGGCCACAGCAGGTCGGGAACACCGCCCCCCCCCGGTGGTCGCCGTCCTTCTGTGGTACAGGTCGGTGGTGCCGGTCTGCTTTGGCCCAGAGACCATCACATTTTACCGCGGAAGGACCTTGGGGAGGACACGGTGTTGCTCCAGATGAAGACCGGGCGGGACTGTTGGCTGAGAGCTTCCTGTTTCGGCTCCGAGCTGCTGGAGCCTCGCGGGTGAGAGCAGAGCAGCTGCTGCATCCACATGCAGAACTCCGTTTGCAAAAGCCGAGTTATGATGAAAACTTCCAGATCATTAACTGTCATGAGTTTTTGATCGTCATCTATTTCAGTTCTGCTCGTCGTAGAGTCCCCAAATTTACACATACGGTGTGTTAAAGTGTCTAGTTTCATAATTAAAAAAAAAAAGCAAAAAACGAGAAATCTCGTTTTTGGCACTCAATGCATGGGAACGAAAAACGAGAAATTACGTGGTTGGCACTCAATGACTTAACACAAACATTCCGCTTACTTCTGCTTTAAAGTGAGACTCCCATGTGCAACTCTCGGTTCTATGTTAAAGGGGACATATTATGGAAATATCACTTTTTGAAGGCTCTTTGACATATATTTAGGTGTTTGTTTTGCCTTCCGGCCCCCAAAATGTGAGAATTGACAAAAAAATCTGTAATTTTCAGGCTCTCGAGGTTGAAATCCATGTCTGACAAAGATGTCATTCGTTTTTTGAACTGGCATAATACCACCCCTACCTATGAGTACCGGTAGAGGGGGCGGGGCGAGCAGTGGCTCATTTACATTTAAAGGGACAGGCTCTGAAACCAGCCGTTCTGAGCAGGGCAGTTTTAAGGGAATGAAAAGAGCTGTGATGTTTGATCCTTGGGGTATTTTGACTGAAGCATGTCACAGACATGTCTTTAAGTCACCTGGGAACTATTTTAATTTGTGTCAAAGGGACATAATGTGTCTCCTTTAATGATGTCACATCTAGACTGACCAGTTAATGAATGCTAACAGTCCATCACAGTGTTGTCACAACATGTGATGCCTTCATATTGTTTATGGTGACCGGGCGGCGTCTCTCCCTCACTCCAGTGACATGTGCCGGAAAGACAAGGACTGCGAATACTTCTTCAGCATGGACATCGAGGTGGTCCTAAAGAACGAGAACACACTCAAAATCCTCATTGAACAGAACCTGTGAGTGGATTCATCAAATACTAAGATACTCATCAGATTATATTTCTTCATGACATTCATTCATCCACTATTTGTCCAGATGAAAAAACATAACACTCCTATTGTTGTTATTGTTCAGTCCCATCATAGCGCCCATGATAACTCGGTCCGGACGACTGTGGAGTAACTTCTGGGGAGCTCTGAGTGCAGAAGGCTACTACGCCCGGTCTGAGGACTACGTGGACATAGTTCAAGGACGCAGGACGTGAGTTGCTGATAGAGCCACCAACACCACAGTCCAGACACTGTTACAGTCCCGCGTGTGCACTAAATCATCAAATCACCAACTGTGCATCTGTTTAAGGAACTGTCTTTCACATCGTTGTTGCATTTATCACATTTTTCACTGTGCGTCAGAAAAAAAGAGCTCCTGAAAACAGAGAGCAAAAAGACTGTGGGCTCAACAGTCTAAAGCACATGGCATTAAGGCATTTATATTCATTCATTAATATTGTCATAACTATATCATATGTCATTTTCCTTTATACTACGTATGTTCATTCACTACATTTTTAAACACTAATCTACTGAATAAAATATTATGACAAATTAAGGCCATTGTAGGTTAAAAAAAAAGCTTGATAACTGAAAAATGGTATTTAATACAAAACAAATGTTGTCTGCCCAACCCTGCCCAGTGCACATACATTTTCTCTTCTTGTTCCTCACAAATCCACAAGATTGGACATTTGTGGAGTTTTTAATGTAAAAATGCAACCACTAATAGGCCATCAGAATAAAATGAAATCCAACCCTCTTGTCTTTCTCACATTAAAAAACCTAATAGAAGCCCTAACCCATCTCCCTTCACAATGTGTAGTGATGTACAGTGTTACTGTATGTGGACGATATCATGGTGTTGATGATGTGTAGATCCTTTAAAGGGATAGTTCAACATTTTGGCAAATTGGCCCATCGCCATAATCTCTATGGTCATAGCAGTAGGTTTGTTACCTTTAATTGTCGGTGCAAGCTGTTTTTAGAACGGCGGAGCAGAGCTGTGAGCTGCTCAGAGCTAGGCTACGGAAGCTAATGGGATTTCTTGGTTTCCCTCATCAAACTCATCAAATACACAATTCAGCAACTCCAAAACGCTCTGGTGGACAAGTTGTGACCTGCACATTCACCACACTATGAGATAATAACAGAACGTTACCAGACAGAGTTGTTTTAGAGGTAAATTCATGCAAAACAGCTAATGCACGTTCTCGTCAGGGACAGTTTTTCAGCAAGCAGTCTCTGCAATTACCTCTAAAACAACTCTGTCTGGTAACGTTGTGTTATTATCTCATAGTGTGGTGAATGTGCAGGTCACAACTTGTCCACCAGAGCGTTGTGGAGTTGTTGGATTGTGCATTTGATGAGTTTGATGAGGGAAACCAAGAAATCCCATTAGCCTCCATAGCGTAGCTCTGAGCAGCTTGTGGCTCTGCTCCGCCGTTCTAAAAACAGCTTACACCGACAAATAAAGGTAACGAACCTACTGCTATAACTATAGGGATTATGGCAATGGGCCAATTTGCCAAAATGTTGGACTATCCCTTTAAGACTGTGCTGGTTTGCAGGGGTGTGTGGAACGTCCCCTACGTGTCCAGTGTGTACCTGGTGAAGGCCAGCCTCCTCCGCTCCGAGCTGGCCGACTATGACCTGTTTAACTCGGACAGCTTGGACCCGGACATGGCGTACTGCCACCACGCGCGCACCAAGGTGGGTGAGAGGAGCCGGGTCGGCGAGTGACTCGACAACAGCACGTTCGATGTGATTGTCTGAGACCTAACTGAAGGGAGTAACTAAAGTTTGTGTCCATGTATATTTAACCTACTATGAAATGTTTCTCTCAGGGAATCTTCATGTACGTGACCAATCTGCACAGTTTCGGTCGTATCTTGTCGACAGAGAACTACCAGACCAGCCACCTTCACAATGATCTGTGGCAGATCTTTGAAAACCCAGTGGTGAGAGAAACAATCAGCTGATCAGATCATCATGACACCAGCTGTGGCAGTGGTGGTGGGTCCAGTGTGTGTTTGTGTGTGGTGCAGGAAAGCTGCCCCCTTGTGTAAGTTGTGGGTTAGCGCAGTGGCAGCAGTAAGAATCAGAATCGGGTGGTTTTTCACATATATAGAATGAGCTTTGGTGTATAACAATAAAATTAGGCAGTTGAAATATAAGTATAAAAACATGTACAGTTACAGAAGAATAATGGTACATTGATAGAAAATAGACAATTAACAATTAAAATACTATATGGGATTTTTTGTATTAGGACTTCAAGTCTATGAACAAGCAGATAGATAGATAGATAGATAGATAGATAGATAGATAGATAGATAGATAGATAGATAGATAGATAGATAGATAGAAATACCCCCTTCCTTGCAGGATAAAGACTGAGTGACAGTGTTAACCTGTGTGTGTTTCAGGACTGGCAGGAGCGCTACATTCATGAGAACTACACCTACATCATGAAGGACAAGCTGATCGAAACTGTGAGTTCTGTCAGGACAACTATGTCAAAATAATATTTATTTACTTGCACAAGTTTAATTTGGCGGTATGGTACTGTTCTGGGACCCCCTGCTCTTCCACGCGCTTGCATGGAAAGCCTGAGGCAGGAAGAGCACCTCCCTGCCCTTCACGAGCCATCATGAACGGCATAAGCAGGGAGCGCAGCAGCAAAGAAAACCCAGACATAGCAGAGCAACCAACATGAATACAATGACAGGAGGAGCTGGGGTGGAGGTGGGTTGCAAAAAGCCGGCAGAGGAAGCAGCAGCAGCAAGGGAGGTGACGTCAGACTACAGCAGTTTAAATAGCGCGCTCTGAATGCAATTCTCCAATAGGAAGCCGCCACGGGGAGTCAGCTGAGCCATCAGCTGATCTGCACCGGTGATGACGGCTACGCTGTGCTGATTAAGAGCTTGACGTCATGGCCTGCCAGAACTAACGCTACGCTTGATTTCAAAAAGAATGAATTTTCATAGATGTTTATCAGTGCAGCTGTGGTATTATGGGATATCATAATCATAATGTTGTCCCTCTGTGTCCTCTGTCCTGCAGCCTTGTCCTGACGTGTACTGGTTCCCAGTTTTCTCGGATGTTGCCTGTAACCACATCGTTGAGGAAATGGAGCACTTTGGGAAGTGGTCCGGAGGAGGCGCCATTGTATGTGATCATATGGCTTGTTTTTTTAACCAATGAGTCTGAGGCCTTGTCCAGACCTGGGATTAATTTAAAGGGATAGTTCAACATTTTGACAAATTCGCTCGGAGCTACGCTACGGAGGCTCATGGGATTTCTGGTTTCCCTCATTAAATACACAATCCAAAAACTCCAAAACGCTCTGGTGGACAAGTTGTGACCTGCACATTCACCACACTATGAGATAACTAGAAAAAGCATTTCCAAGAATGGAAATGGTGTGACTGAACTGAACGCTGTTGCAGAATTAGCAAATAGTGCAAGCTGTGATCACCATACAAATGTTTGACCAAGGTCAGAATCGAACCCACATCCTCATGGTCATTAGACTTCCACTCTGCCTCTAGGCCACAGTGCACACACAGTTGCAGAGACTGTTGTCTGTTAATGATCTGCACACTGTCAACATCAAGAAAGCTTGAGAGTCAAGCTTGAATGACTTAGAATGAAAATGTCTGTGAATTTCAGGCTGAGCACTAACCATATGGCCACAGAGAACCTGAGTTACAATGAGCTTTATACTATGAGGAATCAAAGACTGTCCAATGACAGCTGAATAATTGGAATCAAAAGTCAAGCAATGAAGTGAAAAGACTGAGGCAGGAATCGAACCCATGACCATATGATCACTAAACCTTTACTCTGCCACTCAGCTACAGAGAGCACACTGCTTTCAAAACTGTTGTCATTCATTGTAATGTGATGATGTGCTGCAAACTGGTATGAGTAATCAAGGAGATAACAAACACCTGTAACCAATTGAAGGCGGGGGAGGAGAGCAGAATTCAACATAACATAACAAGAGTTCTTCCCTTGGATTCGAACCAGTGACCTTACGGTTGGCAAGCATCCACCCTAACCCCTACACTACAGTGGAGTTGTGAAGAAGAGAGGTTGAGACTTTGATGAATGTGAGATTTTTTGTGAAAAAGTTAAATATTTGAAAAAGTATAAATAGTTAAAAAGAGAAAAGTAATGCCGATAAAGTTCAAAAGAAGCTGCACGTTTTGATATATGAATTGTTGAAATAGCACAAAGTATGAAGGACTAGAAGAAGACCGTAAAAAGGCGGAAGAAAATGGCCAAACAGAAGAACAATACAGAGTTGTTTTTGAGGTAAATTCATGCAAAACCGCTGATGCGCATTGCCTTCAGGGGCAGTTTTTACAGCTGGATACTTGTGATCTGACCGGCCCAGACAGATGTTAGTACCAGGTCTGAACAGGACTAAAGATGTCAGGTGCCCTGTTCACCTGCTGTATTTTCTAATGGATTCTTCATTTTTCAGGACACCAGGATCCAAGGCGGCTACGAGAACGTCCCCACCATCGACATCCACATGAACCAGATTAACTATGAGAAGGAATGGCATAAATTCTTGCTGGAGTACATAGCACCTATAACAGAGAAAATGTTCCCAGGCTACTACACCAGGGTAAGACTCTGATACCTGTTGTTGCCTCCTGAAATTATGACATGAATTCATTTATATACATATGCCACCAACACAAAATATAAAATCTTGAATGAAGAGGAGCAGAGAGAAGAATAATCCTAGGTAGTCTGTCCGTCTGTCACAAAGACGTTTATTTTTTGTGAATAACTTTTTTGTTGTTTTGAAATGTAGCACAACAGTCAGACACCATTACAAGAACATTACAACGCACACACACACAAAAAGAAAACAAAAAACAAAAAAATGGTGGCGAAAAAATGATGTCAAAGTATGTGTTAATCCATCAACTGTATACAGATGTTTCTGGCATCTTTAGTACATTAGTTAGAGTAGCACAGACCTCACCCCCAAAAAAACCTCCCGTCTTTCATTCCCAATAAATGTGCATGTATGAACCTAGAAGTCCATGTGAGCAGTTCGGAGATGTTAAGCGTTTCATGATAAGGACATTAATTAACAAGCAAATAATTCATTAAGATTAACATTAAAGTAGCTGCAGGTCACTCACTCACTGTTAGTTCCTGGCTTACAATTCAGTTGGACAGTTGGTATAGCAACACAGCAGAAAAAAACTTCAACACATTTCACAGTATTTCCTAAACATACTGCCAACATACTATAATATAATTGTTTTTTTGTTAAACTTTGTATTTGAAGAAAAAATAGGTTATATGTGTTGATCTTAATTTTGTATACATGTCATCAAGTCTCATCATAAAACCAGATAACAAGAAAAATAGATAAATAAATAAGAAAAAGAAAGAAAGAAAAATTAATGTCATTCCAAAAGCATCTACTGTACATTCAGAAAATGAGAAATAATAATGACTATAAAAATATATATATATATACACAGCAGTAGATAAAAATAGACAATAACAGCTGTAATTTTAGTTTGTCTGCTCCATTTGCACCTTCCCCTATCCATTACTTTTCCTGTGAACGGTATATATACGGTATTTATAATGGGGTGATAATAACAGTAATGACAACAACACAAATATTTATAATATTAATAAATTGAATAAAGAAAATTTGCACATCCATGTATAACTCAGAGTGGGAATAAGTGTATTTGCTGAAACCAGAACCAGAGTCAAAAACTAGGGGATAGATAGTTGTCCAGATTTTCCCGTAACTTTCAAACTTCTCTTGTTGAAGCCTAAGAATGAATGTTAGCTTTAAAAAATATCCTGAGCCACTTTGATCCAGTCCTTGACTGTAGGAGAATCTTTTGCCAACCATTTCCTTGTGATTGCTTTCTTACTCGCTCATTGTGGAATATATTTCTTTTCAGACTAATCTTTTCCTTTTTTTTAAAAGACATGTTGTTTATTTTGGACACAGCAGACCTGTGGAGCTGGATTCCTGTCTTTAACTGACCATCTTCATCCATCCTTCTCTGATGTAGAGTGGATACACTGCACTTCCCAGAGTTCAACTTTTCAGTCCGAGTACAGCAGCAAAGTGGGCGGGGTTATTAGCAGGAGTCAACCTGTAGTTTATTTTCTGCACCAACAGTGCAGGTGTCGGCTGCTCCTTAAGCCCTCAGCCTTCAATACAAAAGAGTGACCGAGGCACACAGTGAATACAACTCACTCTGCTCCTCTGAGGATTAACTATTTTAAATGTCACAGTAGAAAGATCAACATGATTTGTCTGAACCTGTTTTCTTTCCCACTGCTGCCCGACAAGGTCAAACTGTGGTTCTTATGTCTTCTCCCTGCTAATGCTAACTAGCCTACATCTTCTCAGTGGTGTATGAACAGATGTGTCCAGAGGAAAGGTTCGCAAGGGCGTAAACACTCTCACCACAAAGGCTCAAATAATGTATAATAATAATAATAAGTCTCAGATGATAAACCAGAGGCCAGGTGTTTCAGATTGAATGAGATCCTGTTAAAACCTGAGCAGACTAATGAATGTAACATATAGTAGTCCTGTGTCAGGTCCTGGACTGAGAGGGAGAATTTAGACTGACTATTTGACAGTTTATGGAATTATAACGTTTATAAAGTAGTGTAAAAGAGTAGCATGAAGTAAATTATTTATTTATTTGTTTTAATTGTTTGGCATTTCATCTTTATTTTATTGTGATAGTAGAGAGAGACAGGAAAGTTAGGGGCAGGGAGACAAGCAGCAAACGGCTCAGGTTTGAACCCAGGGGTACCACGTACTACAGACCGGGTCCAAAGAGGGTCAGTCCTTTAGTAAAACAGCTAGATGTCTTTAATAATCAAACAAACAGGAAGTGAAATGGTTACTGGAAACTATTTAAAGCGATAGTTCAACATTTTGGCAAATTCTCCTATTGCCATAATCTCTATTAGTCATAGGAGTAGGTTTGTTACCTTTAATTATCGGCGCATGTTGTTTTGAGATCAGCGGGGCAGAGACGTGAGCTGCTCAGTGAACACAATGGAGGTCAAACTCCTCAAATACACAGTACAACCACTCCAAAACGCTCTGGTGGAGAAGTTGTGACCTGCACCACACCATGAAATAATCTTGTACAATTATGTAACATTACGACCCATGAAGCAAATACTCTGAACAACTTGCGCTTTTGAAATCACTCCGCCCAGCAGTCGTGTCTGGAATGTAGTTCCGGCTGCATTTGCCTCGAAAACAACTCTGTCTCGTAATGTTACATTATTTTTTCATAGCGTGGTGAATGTGCAGGTCACAACTTGTCCACAAGAGCGTTTTGGAGTTGTTGGATTGTGTATTTGATGAGTTTGATGAGGGACAGAGGACCTGTATCATTCACCTCCATTGTGTTCGCTGAGCAGCTGACGTCTCTGCCCCGCTGATCTCAAAACAACATGCACCGATAATTAGAGGGAATGAACCTACTCCTATGACTATAGTGATTATGGCAATAGGCGAATTCGCTAAAATGTTGATCTATCCCTTTAACATCCTCAAATCCACCTCCACCACAATAACATGGTATATTGTGATGTTTAGGTTGGACTGAAAGGAGATCAGATAATCTATAGATTTGAGATATTGGCCAAACCTAATGCTACTTTGTCATTATCTGTGAATAGTACAGACGATGACATGCATCCGCCTCGCTGTTGGCTCTATGCCTCTGCCTGTGTGTTGTGCTGACCAACATGTCTTCTCTCATCAGTGCTCCACCCCCTTGAACTTTGTGGTGAGGTACAAACCTGACGAGCAGCCGCTGCTCGAACCTCACCACGACGCCTCCACATTCACTATTAACATAGCTCTCAACAGCAAAGACATTGACTACCAGGTAAATGGGGAGGAGCTGGCAGGTAGTAGAAGCTACAGGACATGATCATGATGATGATGCAGGTGGTCTGCGGCTCGCTCTCTGCTTTTCTTCTCCATCTCTGGACGCGAATGCTGGAATAGGAACCAAGCTGATCAGTGGAGTGGCGTGTACACACTTGTGCACACACACACTCTTGTCTCTGGCCGGACGAGCAGTTTCCATGTGAATGCTTGCATGACTCCTTTCTGTCTGTGTGTTTGCAGGCTCTGTTTGAGTTGGCCTTTGTAGTTAGATATAAACCAGATGAGCAGCCCTCTTTGAGGCCACACCATGATGCGTCCACATTCACAATAAACCTTGCCCTCAATGAAGTGGGCCTTGATTATCAGGTGAGTGTGTTGCCAGGTTGGTAGTCTGACATTTCCTGCAGGTGTGGTTACAGCATCCTAGAAATAGAGTTAGTGCTTTTTACCCAACACACAGTATAATTACCCATGCAACTCTTCATACAAGACAACACCTGGATAACTTGACTGTTTTTTAAAGGGATAGTTCAACATTTTGGCAAATTGGCCCATTGCCATAATCCCTATAGTTTTAGGAGTAGGTTCGTTCTTTAATTGTCGGTGCAAGCTGTTTTTAGAATGGCGGAGCAGAGCCATGAGCTGCTCAGAGCTACGCTACGGAGGCTAATGGAATTTCTTGGTTTCCCTCATCAAAGTCATCAAATACACAATCCAACAACTCCAAAACGCTCTAGTGGAGAAGTTGTGACCTGCACATTCACCACGCTATGAGATAATAACGTAACGTTACGAGACCGAGTCGTTTTCGAGGCAAATGCAGAGACTGCTTGCTGAAAAACTGGGACTCGATGGGAACGCGCATGAGCGGTTTTGCATGAATTTACCTCGAAAACAACTCCGTCTTGTAACGTTCCATCACAACTTGTCCACGAGAGCATTTTGGAGTTGTTGGATTGTGTATTTGATGAGTTTGATGAGGGAAACCAAGAAATCCCATTAACCTCCGTAGCATAGCTCTGAGCAGCTCGCGGCTCTGCTCCGCCGTTCTAAAAATAGCTTGCACCGACAATTAAAGGTAACGAACCTACTCCTAAAACTATAGGGATCATATGGCAATGGGCGAATTTGCCAAAATGTTGAACTATTCCTTTAAATGTAGAAATCCACCTTAAATCAGAATTAACTCTAATGATTTGAGCTTGTGGTGCAGCTGAGAACTCAGAATAGCTCTCACTGCATATAGAGATGCTTCTGAAACATGACTGGGCCCCAGTTAAACTACATTTAAATCCACTGTGCAGACTCTGTTATTCCGCCAGCATATGAAGACATGTTCAAAGGGCATATCGAGCAGAGGCCCGTCCACAGCTGCTAATTCAAACTCGAAATTCTCAAATAAATATGACGCAATACTACAGAAATGTTGTTTTATCCATTTTAAGGTGGAATTTTCCCTCAAATCAGATAACAGGTGGGAGATTTTCTCCTTTTGCGGCTCATTAGTTTTCCAGATAATCTTCCAGAAGAGAGCAAAGTGATTTGGTTTTCACTGCAGAGAAAAAAAGAGCCAATGAAAAGATTCAAATTCATTCAGTGTTCATACAGGACTGAGTTTCATTTCAGCAAAACATTTATAGAGCTGAGGCCAGAACAACAGGGTTCTGGATACGTTTGTAAAGAAAGAAACACAGCTCACTTCAGTTGTGTTGATCAGCTCAAGAACTTAGACACATGCATGATGTAGAGAGAGGGAGGAACAGGGGCACCGAGGGGCTAATCTGCCCCGTACACGGTGCAACACAGAAGAGCTCAGACAGTAAAAAGCATGATGCTGAGTTACAATCATATCATTGACTGAACGCCATCATAACTCTGGCATGTACATCTACATACCTGGTGTTTCAAACTGTCCATGTGTCATCTCTTGTTTGTGACCCTGTCCTCTTTGCATGACACATGAAGCTGAAGCAAGGGGCCTTGTTTTTTTTTAAATTTTTTATTGTTGCATCCATGTTGTTTCCCTGCATCCAAGTTCAACAAGATCAACTGTCAACATGTTGAGGTCCTCACCCAGCGCTCAGTAGTTATTACTCCATTATTACTTGAGTCCTCAGCGTTTATTCTTATATTACTACAATATTACATGAGTAAAAGTTTGTAAGTCCCGTGCACAGCAACTAAGTGCTTCTTCTAGGTGCCAGCTGGTGCAGGATAAATCACAGTCAAAACTTCCAGTGCACACTAGAGCATATAAATATATTTATAATAGGACAGACAAGATTTATTATTAAAAGTTAAAAACAGAAGGTGGCGAATCCGATGAATAACATGTGAAACGCATTGTTCGCCCCTTCTGTTTTTTACTTTTGATAATAAATCTTGTCTATCCTATGCTCTAGTGTGTGCTAGAAGTTTTTTTTTTTGAATTTTTCAATATTACATGAGTATTCTCTTGTTATTACCATAATATTACATTTACTACTCAGTCATTACTGTAGCAATTACATGAGTTTATACTACATAAGCACTCAGTCATTCTTATTGATAAATTATTGCAAATACTCAGTAGTTATTATATACTATATATAGTATATAATAACTACGGAGTATTTCCAATATATATTTATATATTACTATATTATTACATTGTTACATGAGTACTCGGTTGTCACTACTACATTATTGCTTTATTATTACATGAGTACTCAGTCATATTTACTGTATTACTGCATGGGTTGCTACTACATTTTTACAAGTACTCAGTTGTCACCACTACAGTATAACTACATTACATGAGTACAGAATTACCACTACTACATGATTGCATGAGCCCTCTGTAGTCATATAAGTACATTATTTAAAGCTATGGTCTACGATTTGGAGGATAGGTAATTATTAATAACATCGTTTATAGGGCGATTATAGTCCTGTGGTCCGATCTACACAATATAAATAGCAAAAAGAGGAGGAGCAGGGGAGGCGAGGGGATAGGATGGAGGATACGAGCCAGACGCCCATTGGTCAATTTCTATGCAGGCCCACGGCTGATAGACTGAATGGATTTTTTTGACCACAGGACTATAATCGCCATATAAACGATGTTATTAATAATGACCTATCCTCCAAATCGTAGACCATAGCTTTAAGCAGTACTCAGTGGTTATTGCTACAGTATCACACATCATGCTAAACAACCTTTCGTTGGATCAGGGTGGTGGATGCCGGTTCCTGCGCTACAACTGCTCCGTTCAGGCTCCTCGGAAAGGCTGGGCCCTCATGCACCCCGGCCGCCTCACCCACTACCACGAAGGCCTGCCCACCACGGCCGGCGTCCGCTACATCGCAGTGTCCTTTGTGGATCCCTGAACCACCCCTGAAGGTGGCACACACCTCACCGGCTAGTCCAGACCAAACAGGACACACACACACACACACACACACACACGCTGTCCACATCATTCAGCATCACAGCTGCTCTTTGTTCTCTGATCTGGAGTGGTGACTGTTTCCTTTTTTCATGAACTTCCTGAACATTTTACAGATGTGTGTGGTGGCAGAAAAACGAGATATTAAGACAAAGTATCATGCCATTCAAACCCTAAGAGACAGAAACAGCAGCCAGCATACATCACTGAGAGGCACTAATTGTAATGAGTGTGAGCAGAACTAAGAATGTTATTAATGTTGTCAAGACTGGATTATCATGCGGGGCGGTGCGTGGCGCAGTGGGTAGAGCGGCTGCCCCATGTAGAGGCTACAGTCCTCGCCGCAGGGCAGACCTTTCCTGCGTGTCATTCCCCCTCTCTCTGCCTCCCCATTTCCTGTCTATCTCTACTGTCATCACTATCAAATAAAAGGCAAAAAGCCGAAAAATATACTTAAAAAAAAAAAAAGACTGGATTATCATGCAAGCAAACTGTGCAGCGGCCCTGGACCTCAGACTCAGGTCCTGTTGTCCACATGCAGTTAAATACCTTCATTATTCCTCTCGATGCAAACACAGACACCTTGGAGACAGGACTCTTCCAGGGCAGGAAGTGATGTTTTGTTGATTGTGGACATGCACACAGCACTAGTCATCACTTTGTGGTCATCACACATGGAGCTGCTCTGGTGCAGCTGTTCTCTCGGCTCCAAATCTAAAGCTCCTGTATGGTCTGGAGGGTCTGGTGTGGATCACAAACGATCCCGTTGTGCCTTAAGCTCTCTCAGGAATAAATCAAAATTTGACCTTTAGATGCTTTTGTAAAAACTTTGTTGTTGAATTTTACTTTTAAGTTACAGAAATTGTGCCCTTTTATGTATCCAAAGCAGTTTCTCTCCTCACTCTGTCTTGAACAGACACTCCAAAGCCTGTTACGCATCTATTTATTCTGTGTATATTTTATTTGATAAAACCCAGACTGTCTTTTTTTATATATATATATATATATTTGCAACATTGCTGCCTTCTAACCATGTTCATATTGGGATCAGAGCACTGTCCTTCTGTACATTGCTGTCAATCAGCAAAGTAACACTTGTCATTTGATGTTACAAGCCATTTTGCTGTTGTTTTTTTTGAGCCCAACTTTAATAAAACAGTGAGCGAACCCGACTGAAGTGAGTCTGAAGTGAATGAAGGGTTAACACTGGGGTAATGGAACAACATACTGGAGATGAGATTCATATATTCAGGCACTAGTTCAGTGCTTAAGAAATACAGGACAGAAGAGTAATTTCCACAGGACGATAAACCGAGTTTATCCCACATTAAAAAACACATAGGTGGACACTGAATAAAATGTTTTGGGGTTTTTTTTAGCAGCCCCTCTGCACACAAACACACAGAGCTCCTGGTGGGCGAGCAAGTCGGGATCTCCTGCAGACAATGTACCATTATACAGGACCACCTCACAAAAGGCCACAGAAACTCCACACCTTAAAAGGGATAGTTCAACATTTTGGCAAATTGGCCCATTGCCATAATCCCACTCTACCGCCTGAGCCACTGCCGCCCCTATAGTCTTAGCAGTAGGTTTGTTACCTTAAATTGTCAGTACAAGCCATTTTTAGAACGGCGGAGCAGAGCCGCAAGCTGCTCAACAAATACACAATCCAACAACTCCAAAACGCAAGTTGTGACCGGCACATTCACCACGCTAACGGAACGTTACGAGACAGAGTTGTTTTCGAGTTTGATGAGGGAAACCTCCGTAGCGTAGCTCTGAGCAACTCACGGCTCTGCTCGGCTGTTCTAAAAATAGCTTGCACCAACAAGAGGGAATAAACCTACTCCTTCACATAAGAAAGAAAAAAATCCATTACGACGACAGCTGCCATTTCATAACTTTATTGAAATGTTAATATAGAAAGGAGAAAAATTAAAAAGTAGAAAAGTGAAAATAATAAAAAGCTCAAAGTAAGAGCTTTAGAAAATAAAATACACAGGTTTATATTACAAACACTTGACATGAGGCATTTTCCCAAACGTCTGGAGTAGAAAAAGATGCAAATTTTGAACAGAGAGGCGAAGGAGGCTTATCACAGGCGGAAGCGATCAGAGAAGTTTGGTGAGTGGGGTATGGTGAGGGGAACTTCACTCTTCTTCACTGTAACAGTCCTATAGTGTCTGATGGGCTGAGCCTTGTGGACCTGCAGAGAGTAAAGACAAACTGTGAGACAGACTGGAGCTGCAGGCACAGGTTGCTGACCACAAGACTGCAGTGTATATACCAGCCTGTGTTGCATGTGGTCTTTGTTGTTATGGGATATAAACCTCATGATAATCAGTATGATAATCAGTTAATACTGATTAAGACAAACCTGGTCTTGCCGTAGCCTGGCGATCTCATCCTTCTGCCTCTGCTCCTCCTCTTGTCTCTGCTGCTCCTCCATGAGCGCCCTGAGCGCCTCCTTCTCGCTGGCCACTCTCTCGTACTCCTGCCGCTCCCGGGCGCGTCGCTCCGTTGACAGCTCGAAGGCCTCTACAGCTGTGGAAGAATTGATGCCTTCTCAAAGTGCAGTGGCAGATGAGGATAGAGGCAACACGAAGAGTGAGCAACAATGAAGAATGCCACAGCACAAAAGCTGCAGCACTGGTCTTTCAACAGAGTCTCACCTTATTCAATAAATGTCACCTTAGATAAACAAAGCCGGGCCGTGCAGCCAGTGCTGCAGTCTTAACGTTGTCGCAATGTGAACATGTGCAAGAGTCACATCACAAGAAGACGGACCAAAATTTTCTTTTTTTAAAATAAGGTACCGACAGTGAGACCAGTGACCTCTCAGCAGTGTTACCTGCAGCAGAGGGCGTAGCACACACTGATCTTGGTGACCTTTGTGCTCTTCATGGAGGGAAACTGAATATGCACTTGGATATTTGTTGAATATAATAATCACCACATTATGACACAGCGTGATCACATCAGAGTAACACTAAAAAAAAAAAAAAAACCTGATTCGTGAAAGTGAATTCATGAATGACCGACCGCAATCACTGATCTGGAAACAGTCTGACGGCTATTTAAAGTCAAAGATGAGCCATCGGCTGATTAAGTGACAAATATGTGAAAACATTTGGCCTCATTCAGAAACTCTGTTTGACACTCTTGGGTTATTAGCCGCACAGCTCAAGGTAAAGCCTCCTGTCACACATTATGTCCACGTGTTCAAGCTCAAATATGACGTTAAGTTGCAATAACACAGCTACAGAGTTGCCGTATCTGTATCAATGTCCAACTTAATCTTTATGTGACAACATTGTGCTGTGTTGTGTTGGTTTTGATGGAGATCTGATGCTTGAACTAAATGTTCTAGTCTCCCTCAGCTACATCAACAAATGATAACTGTTGTCGTCTTCCTGTGCACAGCTGTATCGTTACAACACAGGAACTGAGGAATTGGTCATGTTAACGGTATGCAGATATGATGCGTGTGTGTGTCAAAGCCTAATACGTCAGAAACTTGCGACTGCGATAATCTTTTGACTGGAACTGTGTGTATTAAGGAGCTGTGGGAGCGGGTTGGTGATGTGATCCAGATGTGGATGTTGACAGTCTCACCTGTTGCGGTCCGTGCCTCCATCTTGGGCTGGAAAGGCTCTTTGTGAGTGACTGTGTTAGGATTGGCCTTGAATGTCGCTGCCTCCTCCCGCTCTTTCTGCTCTTCTTTCACCTACAAAGCACAGAGGTCAGGTTTCAATTCTACCTTTGATCTTTAAAAAAAAAAAACTATTGTTCCTCTATAGCCGTGTTTCCACCACAGGAACAAGTTCCTGGAACCAGGAACTATGCATGTTGACTAAAGCTACTTTTCCACTGAAAGTTCCAGGAACCTGTAGTACCCAGAACTAAACGGTTCCTGTGGCCCGCCGAGGGCTGAAGTCCCGGGGAGATTATGCAAAATGTAGCCTACTAGTCTTTCAATTACACATACAATGACAATAAAAAAAATTTAGATAACTTCTTTCTCCCACAATGTTGTGAATGCGGCTATATTATATTTGGTGGAAAAACAATCAAACAAATCCACGCTAAAAAAACAAAACAGCGGGCATCTGGAATTGAATGTACTGCTGGGTAAAATGCAGAAATGAGTGCTCATCCAATCAGAGATGTTCAGTGCGCAGTGTTCCTTTTCTATCCCGGACTAAATTTAAGCTGCTTTTCCAGCTGCAAGCCCACTGTTCCGTGTTTTTTTTTTTTTTTAAGGCGGGTGTTTCCCCACCAGATATAAATTAAAAATGTAACCCGAGGATACCATACTCACAACAATGTGGGAGAAAGAAGTTATTATGTCCATTACACTGTTGTGTTTGGGGAACTAAAAGTCCCAGGAACCTCTGGTGGCTTCTGTTCATCATACCTTCTGTTCCCAGCGACTGCTCTTCACAGCACCACGTTCATCTATGAGCAGCCTGAAGGGCTCTGGCTTCGTCGGCTCCTGCTTCTTCCTCTCAGGAAGCACCACGGTGCCAAAGTCTGGAAGAGGCTGAGCCTTGAACTGTGGAACCTGGAGAGAGTTCAGAGGACAGCGATTTACACTACTATGTCTTTATTGTTTGGATGTGTGAGGACACTGGGGAAGTGTGACAGCACCTCTTCGTTCTGCTTCTCCAGCCTCTTCTCCTTCAGTGCCCTCCTCCCTCGCTCCCTCTCTTCAAAGGAGAAGGGACAGACCTCCACGTGGTGGGTCTCTGGGAGCCGGGGCTGGAAGGGGAGGCCGAAGTGAGGCACTGGAGGGGCCTTCACTGGTGACGGACGCTTTTCCTGCCAAGAGACACCAGGTTTAGTCCTTTCCATGGGAATGGCAGGGATGGAGGGATTTGGGTACCATTGGTGCTGTAACTTATCATCCTGACAGTTTGGTTTGATCTACATCTAAAAACACTCAGGCATAAATAGAAAATATAAATGTTTTTGATTTGAGAAGCTTGGATCTGAATATTTTCAATTTTAACTTCAAAAGTGACTTGACGATAAATGAATTGATGACAAAAGAACATGCCCTTACTTCCTCGACCTTGCGCTCCACACGGACTCTGTTCTTCAGGGCAAAAGCTGGAGACTCTGGTATAGTTATTTGTAAAACTTTCTTCTCCGGCAATCCCTGTTGATCAGAGGAAATCCTGTTTAATAACAGCCAGCCAAGTGTAAACTTCAGCACTTGGCTCTGAACTGTTGGCAGCAAGGCTTCAACTCACCACAACTCCCTCCAGGATCTTTTTGGGCAGAGGCTGCGGCTTGAATGTGTGGGGCTTCTCTTCGTCGTCCTGAGGCTTCTTGGTTGCCTGTCTCTCCTGGAGCCTCTTCTCTACCTGCAGCTCAAACCCTGCGGGTACTGTGGGCTCCTTCACTGCGGGCTTCTTTAAATCCTCTGGCTGCTCCAGGATTTTCTTGTTGAGCTCCTGGGCCTTGAACTTGAACCTGTGATCAGAACACAACACAGTCAGGAGTCTGTGCAGACAGGAGAAACACTCAAGGCCGAAGTAAACGTTTCTAGCAAAAGAAACGGGAGGCAGCCACTCGTGTACGCTTATGTTAATTGGTCATTATTTATTTTTAAATGCATTCACCTTAATTTTCCCTCATATTTAAAACAAGCTCTAATTCCTTATAGTACACAATACAGCCTTAGACATACAAATCACCTTTTTCCATATTCCTACAATATCTAAAGAATCTGGTCGTCGTTCATTTCAAAGCTACATCTGATTGGAACAATCTCCTATGCCAGCTTGGGTCTATTACTTCTCTTTATGGTCTCAAAACATCACTTCCAATCAATTTGCAAACTCCCTGTTCTTATTTTTGATGGTTTTTTTTTTGTCTTATTCTTATTTCTCATTTCATTTCATCATCATCCTTTATTTAACCAGGCAAAAAATTGCTAAAAAAAAAAGTTTCTTATTTAGGCAATGGCCTGGTATTTCCCTGTTCATATCTCTGTTGCTTCTTAGATTTTTTTTTGTTGTATAACCTGTAATTTTTTGAGACTCATTTTTTCCCCCCATTTGTAAGCACGGATATCACCAAGTTGACTACTAAATTGATATCTGGCTGTTTGTGGATTAGTTGGGTGAGTAAGTGTGTGTGTATGTATAAGTCCTGTAATGTGTTTCACTGTATTTCTTTTTTCTGTACTTGACTTTGTATTATTGTATTCATTTTGCAGAAGGACCCCCTCGAAAATGAGATCCTGAATAAATAAATTCAAAGTCAAATTAAATGCGAGTTTGACCTTTTCAGCTTTTGGAGCTCCAATGATTTATGATACATTTTAACACATGCCCCCTCAATGGGGAGGACAGAGTCTTAGTAGAGGAAATTATTTTCCATTCATTTGCCACATAAATATCTACATTTTATTTACAAAATTGTAATAATATTAGATCCTGCTGAAACAAACTGCAGTTCAACTGTGGAAATCCAAGGAAACTGGGTAAAATGCCTGTATTCTACATGTGTTATGTTGTTATGTCTCTTTGAGGCTGACTAAAGGCTACTTACTTCTGAAGGTTCTCCACCTCTTCAGCCTCCAGTTCAGCGCTGCTCTTGGTCGCAGTGGGTCGGCTCCTCTGGCGGGTCATCAGGTTTGGAGAGTGAGGCATGGTGAGCTTCAGGTGCTCTCCCTTCACTGCGGTCGGCCCTAGAACCAGTTTAACATGTTAATCATTAGATGCTAATTCAAAAAAAAAAACCCAAAAACAAACACCAAAACTGAACACTGATGAAGCAAAGAGAACCACCTCTCTCCTGACTCTTGCGGCTGCGCAGATGGTAGCGGTCCGGGGTTCGATTCTGAAACTGTATTATCTGCTGGGCCATGGGCACGTAGGCGCCAGACTCTGTCTTCTTCTTGCCCGTGGACAGGTTGAAGGGTTTGGGGACTGTGGCGCCTCTATTGGTCTTTGCCTAAAAACAAAAACAAGTGAGGGGTGCACTGACAGTTGTATGTACATTTACAGAAGGCTGTTCAAATGTGTCACTATTGTGTGGCATTTTCTTGAAATTAAGTTAATACAGCAAACGGAGCTTCATGGAGCTTCATGGTTTCAAGAAAATGTCCAAATTGTCAGAATAAGAAGCGCTTACCTGAGAGGCACGTCTGCGAAGCATCATGCGGGACGCACTGGATGAAGCGCTCGCTTCTGTGGAAATGGTACAACGGTCAAACAATAACAGACCAACAGCTTATAGAGGGTACGCACGTGACGTCACGGTACTAGGTAGTCGCTGCGGTTACGCCCACTGAGTGGAAGAGCTGCCAAAATTTTAAATCTTTGAGATGAAGCATGCTTGACCTACCAAAGCCTCAAAAAGTCACTCGAACAGTATTTTTTTCGATCGATTGGCTGCTTTTCTGATTCAGGTGTCATAGTGATGATGGTTAGACGGATGAATTAGTCCAACACATCCTAATGTTTGACATGTCAGAGGTTTTCAACATAGAAGCGAGGTGTCAGTTTAACTGCCATAAATATAATTAGTGTGACTGATTGTTCTTCTGTTTGGCCATTTTCTTCCGCCTTTTTACGGTCTTCTTCTAGTCCTTCATACTTTGTGCTATTTCAACAATTCATATATCAAAACGTGCAGCTTTTTTTGAACTTTATCGGCATTACTTTTCTCTTTTTAACTATTTATACTTTTTCAAATATTTAACTTTTTCACAAAAAATCTCACATTCATCAAAGTCTCAACCTCTCTTCTTCACAACTCCACTGTAGTGTAGGGGTTAGGGTGGATGTTTGCCAACCCTAAGGTCACTGGTTCGAATCCAAGGGAAGAACTCTTGTTATGTTATGTTGAATTCTGCTCTCCTCCCCCGCCTTCAATTGGTTACAGGTGTTTGTTATCTCCTTGATTACTCATACCAGTTTGCAGCACATCATCACATTACAATGAATGACAACAGTTTTGAAAGCAGTGTGCTCTCTGTAGCCGAGTGGCAGAGTAAAGGTTTAGTGATCATATGGTCATGGGTTCGATTCCTGCCTCAGTCTTTTCACTTCATTGCTTGACTTTTGATTCCAATTATTCAGCTGTCATTGGACAGTCTTTGATTCCTCATAGTATAAAGCTCATTGTAACTCAGGTTCTCTGTGGCCATATGGTTAGTGCTCAGCCTGAAATTCACAGACATTTTCATTCTAAGTCATTCAAGCTTGACTCTCAAGCTTTCTTGATGTTGACAGTGTGCAGATCATTAACAGACAACAGTCTCTGCAACTGTGTGCGCACTGTGGCCTAGAGGCAGAGTGGAAGTCTAATGACCATGAGGATGTGGGTTCGATTCTGACCTTGGTCAAACATTTGTATGGTGATCACAGCTTGCACTATTTGCTAATTCTGCAACAGCGTTCAGTTGCTGTCAGCAGTCACACCATTTCCATTCTTGGAAATGCTTTTTCTAGTTTATGATGTCATTTTATGTTTTGTATAATATTTTATTTAACACGTTTATTTTTATGCAGATTTAATTTCTTTACTCAACACCTCTGCACAAGAGGAAATAATGTCTGTTCTTTGAGTGTGACGGACTTATTTTGATGCAACACTCCAAGAAATGAGAAAGAAGAAGTTTTTTGTCGCATGGTGGAGTCATTCCCTCAGGGCATGACAGGCATTTTAATTTCCTTATACTGTGTTGTATGTGTCTGTATATGTGTGAAACATGTTTAATTGTGTTGTGTGTTCGACAGTGGTGGTTGTAATAGTCAGGATGAGCATTTCTGTCACCCTGCTGATACCGCGGTCACGCTGTGTGTTACAGAAGTAATTAAAAACCACAGCTCCAGACATGCACGGGGGAAAAACGGCGTCGCCGTCGCACCGACTGCACGCGGCTACGCGCCGCTTTGGGTAACGAGCGCAGCGCGCACGTCGCGCGTTAACATTGGAGGTCGGCTGTTATCAGTATAATCAGAGACCATGAATGAGTTCGCCTCAGTTTCACATGATTGTCACTGTCAGCCTGTTAGAAAAACATTTTACTGACCCCAGCTGAGACGCTGAGACCCCCCCTCCTCCCTCAAAAACAAAAACTCTTCGGATCTGAACGATTCACACAAGTCTCCTAATTGGTCATGAAAAAAGCGAGTTTCGCTTTTCGGCGCGCTGTTTGCATCCCTGAAAAACACAACGTAAACAATGTGACTGTATTTACATGTAGATAGCCGACTGCAGGAGGAGGGCAAAGACCAGTGGTTAGTTTTGGTTTCTGTTTAAATCTAAATGGCCAATTGACCCTTCGCCAACTCCTCCCACAAACGGCTATTGTCCAATCCTACGTTAGCAACCGTAACTATAGGCCTGGCAAGCTTTCCGCAGTGAGTCATTACGTTTGCTTTTGTGGACACATTTTGAGACTAAAAACGAAAAACATTTGTTTGTAGAGAAGGATGTTGTTGTTGCTGCTGCTACTATGGCGGCGGGGGCGGCGGCGGCGGCAGCAATATAGAGATGTTCAGATACGAGCTGACTTTTTTTTCGACTTGAGCAAGTGTAAATATGGGGATAACCATATGTTCACCTCCAAAATGACAGCTGTACTTTTACCGCGTTTACCTGGGCTTTTAGGCGAGGGATCCTCCAGGCAGGGACTGCTTTCACTGACTGATACAGCGGTGGGAGAAAAAAAAACAGCAGCCAAAGCTGTATGTGGTTCACAATCGCCCAAAAACTTAGAGTTCGACAACGTTTCATGACCAGTGAGATGACGCAAGTCTTCGTGGGTTGATAGCGGTTGACAGACGGTAAAACTACCGGTCCTTACTGCTGCTCTGTACATTGTCCAGTCGTGTCGTTGAACAGATGTTTTATCCTCCTGCGCGAGTCACGTCACTGAAAACTATGAATGATCTTTGTGACTTCTTCTCTCTATTATCTCAGAACAGTTTATCCAGAAATTTGCTGATATTTCCTTTGAAATCGATACCAAATACTGCCAGGAGCATGGCTGGGAGTGAAAGCTTGCCCGCCGTAGCAACAGTAACCAAGGGGGCGGGGCTTACGCAAAGGGTCAAATTGAGGGAGGTTTGTTTTGCCACTCGGTCTGAATGAAAGGGGCGTGTCCCAGGGGGAAGTGACGTAAACGTGTACCCTCTATTATCCTACATGTACACAAATCCATTCAGTAGTGTTGTGGCATTCCCACAAAGTGAGACAGTTCCATCTACTCACTTCCAGCCAGAGCAGCTTTGTAGCTGGCCTCATTCTTCTTGCGATGCAGAGCCACTTCCTTCTGGAGCTTCTTGATGCGCTCCAGCTCCAGCTCCTCAGAGCTAAGCTGCCTGTCATCAGCCCAAAAGAAATAAAAATCTGTTTTAGAACTCCACTTTTCGCCATTGAGTACTTGAGTCCAGAAGCTAACTGCGTCTTTCCACTGTTACTTTCATTTCTTAGTGGAACAGAAAAGTTCCAAGTTTAGAGCAGAAATACACCGTATGAACCTACGATGGGGAAATTAACCGTGTCGCAGCAGCAGACAGTGAAAGGAAAATAGAGCAAAGACAATAAATAAAAAGCAATGAAGAAAGAGATGCAATATTTGAAGAGGCTGACGAACAGTTTCACGAGTGATACTAGCAGTAGTCTTACCCTGTGGGTGCAGCTGGCACACTCCTGCTGCCCGACTTCGAAGACTCAGCAGGGTCCTCCACAGGACTCCTGGAACAAACAAGTGCAGTTGAAAAGCTGTTGCACAGTGATGAAGTCTTGTTGCTATTCCAGTTCAGAGAAGGCGTCACCAGTGCAGGGCAGGAGGACATCTTGATGACATGACGGGACACTTACTTTTTCTGTTTCTTAGACGGTGGTGCAGCGGATGTTGGCTGAGCTGTAGAGCTGGTTACGCTTTTACGTTTTGAGACCCTGAAAAGAATGAAGAAAACTGAGTTATAGAAAAACGCGGTGACAAGTTGAGTTAACTTCTATCTCCTGTCACGAACAGAACACCTTACATCCAAACTCTTTGTGTTTGGATGTAATTTAAAAAAGGAATACTTCACCCAAAATCGATAATTCACCAATTTTCTACTCACCGTCATGCCAAGGAAGGGTTTGAGAACTTTCAGTTATCTGGAAACGGATTTTCATATAATGGCGGCAGTATCCAAAACAGTTACTCTTCCTTATCGATTTTGGGTGAAGTTTCCCTTTAACCACATCTTGATGCAAATTAGAAATACCTGCCTTGATGTCACCACTGAGCCACAGTAAATTTGTCTAGTAATGGATCGTCTGAAGCACATTTCAGTTTCATTTATTATAACAATTTCAAACTGGTAAAGTTTACTTCATTACAGAGCTAGATAGATAAATATATAAGCTTTATTGTCTGTCATGAGTGACAGAAATTCTTCTTTGACAGGCTCATATAAAAACACTAAAAAACAAACATTAAAAACAAAAACGTTGTGCGTCATGCTAAAAAAGGAGAAAGGGGGCTGTTAAAAGCAGCAGCAAAGTGTTCATTTTTTATTGTTCAGGGTGGTTATTGCAGAGGGGATGAAGGATATTTTGTAGCATATATAGGATGAGCTGTGCATTAAGTCACTCAGCACATCCTTGTCCTGTGCTCACTCTCAAACATTAATCAGCTCAGACTGGCGAGCTGATCACAAAAAAACCCTTCACAGGAACCGTACCTGCGTGGTTGGGCAGGGGCTTTATTGATGGTCCTCCTTGATTGGCCACCTGTCTGCGTTTCAGGACCCCAGGACGTGACGATATTTCTAGGTGGCGATGTGGAAGAGCCAGGACCTAGAACATAGATCAATCCACATTAAACAAGCGTTATCAATAGAAATGGCTGAATTTTCTTTTCAGGACCACCTCAAATTACAGGGCAGAGAATTATGCACATACTAAATAAATCGCTATAATGTAAAGAACACTAACCAGCATCCACATCTGTCTCGACTGTAGGACACACAGTGGCCGTTGGTTTATCATGCATGTTGCTTCTTCCCATTGGAGTAGCGAGGAGAGCATCTGCACCCACGGCCTGTTGTTCTGTATTGACACAGTCAACAGTTGAGTCGAGAAATATTCTAAAACATACGTACTATAGCCCGTTTTCAAAACCAGTTCCAGTTTAAGAGCTCCAAGTTTGTGGTAACAGGAAACTTTAATCATGGTCATGTGAAATGCATAATACCATAACATAGCATTTCAAACAGGGTCACTAATAAAATTAAAGGAGACAAACATAGAAATTCACTCTATGTATAATTAATAAATAGTAGTAATAATAAATGTATTTATAAAGCAATTTAGATCAAAGTGCTGTACAAGTTGATGAAAACAGAGACAAAAAACATCAAGCAGTTCACAAGCAGAAATATACACCATACCAAGCCATACCTTAAAAACCTTAAACAGACCTGGCTGGTGTCAAGCGGATAAACAAAAACAGCCAAGTACACCACAGATCAGTTCATACAGTGGTGTAGAGTTCACGTCTAACCAAAACAAGAACAATGCTTCAAAGCATCACTGCTACAGGAATCGGTTTACATGACTTCTTCCTTATGTTATTTAATCACTCTTGTCCAGTGGCTTTTCTGACTGCATGAGGAAGCAACAAAGAGCGACCTGGTCCTAAAAACAAAACACTGTCCAGGGTAAGTTTGCTGTGAGGATTACACCCACAACGTTGAAAAAAAAAATGGCACAAATAAAGAGTTGTGCGTGTTGAAGGAGACTCACCAAACCACTTGTCGTCTATGTCTGCGCTAGCCAGCTCTCTGAGGTCCACGACGTGGGACGGGGCGTCGAACTCGTACAGCTCCGAGTCGCTCGTAGCCATGACTCTTCCTCAGCTCACCTACAGAAGAAACCAGTAAACATGGTCAACAACCACATCCCCTGCTTAACAACCTGCATTTAGTATTAGCAACCAGGCTAGCAACTAAAGATGGGCTAACGTTACATCTAATAACTGCTTTTCGATGGGTGGTATCGCCTGTAAGTTAACGTACTAAATAAACAAGATAATTGAACCAAGAGACATGCATTTCACGGTTAACAATGTGCATTTGTTGGGTTCATGTTACTATTCAGATAGTAAATTGCGCCACGAAATCAACTTTAGTGGTATAACTGTAGGTTAACTGTTACATTGCGGCTCTGCTATCGAGGCAAAAACAACTGGTTAGCTCTGCCTAAACACAAGCGGTCGAACTTATAACATGCTTTGTTTTGCTCATTCTTAGTAACACATAACAAATATAGCAACATTCACGCCACTGCCTCGTTTAATAAAGCTGAACCCTGAAATGTATTGATTTTGCTGCTTAGAAAATATTTAGGGAAAAACTTACCGCAGCAGTGCGTTTTCAGGGCGACGCAGAAAACGAATAACTCCGCGCGGATGTAACGTTAGTGTTTAAACTGCTTTTAAGTCGTTTGAAACAGCCAACGGCTGACGTCCTGTGCGCCAGCTCGACGCTCATTGGCTCACACGCGTCAACTTCCTCTGACACGCCAGACCACGTGATCAGCCCTTAATATAATACATCCATGGATCAGCCCCGTTAATATAATACATCCATGATCAGCCCCCACCGGTATGTAATTTTTACAGTCTGGTATGTAGGCCTAACAGGTACGACGTGAACAACGCCTTTACTGGGTCAAGATCGTTTATGATTTTGTCAAAACTATAAAAAATACAATCAAGACAGAAAAAAACAGACGTCACAACCCTCAGGCTGAGAGTGAAAACCCAAAGAATAAAACTCAGTTTCATTTTATATACAGTGTGTGGTTTCAAGATGTTATTCGAAAGTAGGTAGGGAGGGGGACAGTTTTTTATTTCTACTCAGGCGGTCTTACCTATGTTTCGACCTCTTTTATAGCCTACAGTCTGTTTCAAACGTTTCAATTGAAACGAGCCCCGGCCACCAGGGGGCCCCAAATGATCGCCAAAAAGTAAAAGACAGAATAATAAGGGACCGGGCGGGCAGCCTTGGGGGGCAGTACGCTACACTTTTGCAACTTTCACAAAAATGTAGTCCCAATGGGCTCTGTGCACAGCTCCTTCCTGAACTTCCTGAACCTGAGGGGACAGAGCCTTCTCGTCTCCCAACCCATCAGAGACTGTACAGACCCCCACATCTTCAAATCACTCCTAAAAACCTACCTTTTAAAACTGGCTTTTTAAAATTATACATGTAAATGATAGTAATTGTTTAAAGCTGCCATCTCAGCCTTCCTGTGTCTTGTCTGCTGATTCCCCATTTTTATTTTTCTCACTCAAGTGCCTGTAAAAGTCAGTGTATCACTGCCATCTAGTGGTCAGTTTTCTGGGGTATAAAAGGGAGGAGGCCACTGTTACCTGTAAGCTCTTCCTGTGGGTGTGTGCGCTCACCTGTGCACATCACCACCATCCTCCCTTTGTTCTCCCCTGGTTGGCTCAGTGTTTGTGCTGCTGGCTTTGTTTGAAGCATGTCCGTGGCTCGTTGAGTGAGTTTTCTTTGTTGAATTATTTGTAATTTTTGTGTTGGTGCAGGTTCCCTTATAGTTTGGTTTTGTTCTGTTATCAGGAGACAGTGACACACAGTATAGACGGCACCTTCCATCCTCCTATTAGCCCCTTGGTTTGTGGAACAAGGTGTGTATCTTAATTTTGGGCCAGTACTTTATTTTTGATGTTTTGGTTTATTTTTTGGTTTTGGGGTGATGCCGTTCAAATTGTATTTTTATTCCTTAAATGAGGTTTTAGTGATTTTGTAATGGGTTAATAAAATGTGGTTTTGTTTGTTTGCTTTTTTATAGTAATAAATTGGGTGCTTTTGAATCTGTGTTGGGGAAGTGGTATGTGAAGTGCAATGTGTTAAACTTTTTCTTCTTGTGTTTTTTGTATATTCCCTCAGTTTTCTACGGAAGCCCTAAAGGGCCAAGTCCGTATACATTTTTTTATTATCGTTTTCTCGTGATAACGACTTATTATTTCGTTATCTCGAGATAACAAAGTCTGTTTTCTCGTGATAACGAATTAATTTATTTCGTTATCTCGAGATGACAAAGACCGTTTTCTCGTGATAATGAAATAATCATAGAATGTGTGGTTGACATGGTTGCCTAGCAACATGTTTCCCCGGTGCAATCGCTTCTGCTTACGGGGAAGTAGCAGCTGGTTAGCCGCTGTATGTTCGTAGCAGGGGGCTACTACGTATTAACTGACTCGCCGCTCTGTGTGTGTGTCGCGGTGATAATTTAACCGTGAAAAGTAGGCTACAACACACACAACATAACATTACAGCCGCAGTGTTGTGAGTGAATCATGTCGGGACAACCAGGCTTCATGAATCTGCTTGACAGACCCCGGTGCTTGGCCGCTGCCGCCGCCGCCGCCGCTGCTCTAGCCGCCGCCGCTGCTCTAGCCCGTAAGCAGAAGCGATTGCACCGGGGAAACATGTTGCTAGGCAACCATGTCAACCACACATTCTATGATTATTTCATTATCACGAGAAAACGGTCTTTGTTATCTCGAGATAACGAAATAAATTAATTCGTTATCACGAGAAAACAAACTTTGTTATCTCGAGATAACGAAATAATAAGTCGTTATCACGAGAAAACGATAATAAAAAAATTTATACGGACTTGGCCCTTTAGGGCTTCCGTAGTTTTCACGGTGCTACACCAAAGAAATAAACTCATGCACCCGTAAGGAACTCTCCGCCTCTTTTCTTGGGGAACCAAGGGCCGCTACAGTGAAAACTTGACCATCACGTCCGAGCCATCCTCGTCGTCCTTCGTCAGCAGCCGACACAGCCCACGCAGCCTGCACTTTGGCACACACGCAGTAAATGAACAGTAACCCATCTTCTAAAGGTACAGCCAAATGCAGTAAGAGACACTGGACTGAAATAATAAAGAAACGGGAGAAAGAAAGAAAATGGCGCAACGCACTGAATGTTGTTTTTGAGTTAAATGTCAAGAATAAACATGAAGTAGAAATTAAATGTTTCAAGGGTTTAAGAGTCAAATACACGGTAAAGGCCACAGTAGCCCATGTATTTTATCCGTGAATGATACACTTACAATGTCTCTTTACATGAAAATGTTGAAAGGGTAAAGAGCAATATAAGTTTTTATGCTCATAGCTGTTGCGTGTTCATTTGGCTACAGTTATGATATTTTATTGTTAAATAATGTGTGAAGGCATCACCTTGTGAACTAAATGAACCACAGCCCAGTTATTTGAACACAAACCTTTAATACAATAAGCCTCATAAAATGTCACTCAAATCACAAAAGATGGACAACATTAATGGTCAATCATCCAGGTCCAGCTCCCGTGAAAGAACTTTAACAGACAAGGGTCGGGAGCTGCGAGAAGAGAGGGCTAAACAACATGAGAAAGACTTCATAAAAGCATACAGCTCTTGGAAACAAATAGCAAGAGACTCTAGAACAAAACTGAAGGGATTCTGCGCATTGGACGACCTTGACAGTATTCAACAAAACATAAAAGCCGAACATGAGACAGTGTGTGAATTCTATGAGCCTATCAGACGCAACTGCACCTCCACCCCAGAAATTACCAAGAAAATGGACGCCTGCATCTCCCTCACAATGGAGATCTGTGATCTTGTTTGTAAAAGAAAAGGAACTATTGAAAACATGTTTAATGATGAACTGGAGAAGGAGAGGGTAAGGGAGATATTAAATAAAAATGAACATGGCTCCATTTTTGGATACACCGACACAGAAACAGTAATCTCAAAGGCGTCCTCTAGTAAACAAACTGAAGCTGAAGCAGAACCCTCAGTAAAATCTGGATATGCGAAGGAAATGCAGAAAACAAAGACACCTTCGGTCCACTCCTCCCTCTCTATGGTTTCTAGCAAACGAGCCGAAGCTGAAGCAGAGCTTTTAGTAAAACTGGAGAAGTCAAGGGCAATGCAAAAAATACAAGTTCAACAAGTAAAATTGTGTCAAATGGAAAATGAATGGAAGCAGAGTGAAGCAAAAATGCTGGCAGAAATAAGGCAGAAGGAGGCTGAAATGCTTTTTAAACGAGAAGAGGAGAAGTTAAAGTTAAGACAGCTGGAAGCTGAAAACGAGGTGGAAGTAGCAGCAGCCCGGGTAAGAGCCTATAAAAATCTTGAAGGCAGTGTGAAGAATCAGGAAGAAGAGAGCGGGCCTGCTGAGATTCACTCTGTGCATCAAAGGGTGGAGTCCAGCTATTCGCTAAACCCACGGGCTGCTCCATTTCTTTCTCAGATCTCTCCTGAAACAACAAGTCAAGACACAGTCAGTTTAGCCCAAGCCATTGCAAGCTCTTTAAGTGTAAGCAGGCTGTCTCCCCCTGAATTAATAACATTCACTGGTGACCCCTTAAAATTTATTGACTGGAAGATCTCCTTCATGGCCCTTATTGACCAGAAGCCCCTCCCAGCCTGTGAAAAAATGCTCTATCTTAAACATTATCTCTCAGGAGAAGCACGCAAGGCTGTGGAGGGATTCTTTTACCGGAATTCTGAAGATGCTTATTATAGCGCCTTGGCATTGTTGCAGGAAAGATATGGAAATCCCTTTATCGTCCAAAAGGCCTTCCGCGATAGACTTTTGAAATGGCCCAAAATTAGTGGAAGCGACCCTCCAGCCCTTAGAGAATTTGCAGACTTCTTAAAGGGCTGTGCTGAGGCCATGCCCCATGTTAAGGGGCTAGACATCTTAAATGACTGTGAGGAAAATCATAAACTACTTAAGAAGTTACCAGATTGGATTGTGCACAGATGGAGTAGAATCGTTGTGGATGAGTTGGATGCATCTGGTGATTATCCAAGCTTTTCTCGTTTTACAGATTTTATACAAAAGGAAGCCCGAATAGCATGCAACCCCATTGCATCCCCATTCCTGATTAACTCCAAGGCCATGGATGACAGACTACCCAAAAGAGCAAGTACTCTAAATACAAACGCCCAGTCTAATAACCCCTCTGCTGTGACCCACAAACCAACTTATTTTAAGTCAAAACCACCTTGCTCAGTGTGTGCGGACGAAATGCATGGAATAGCTAAGTGCCCTACCTTTGCAGAGAAATCCATGGAAGATAAAAGGACATTCATTCGAGAAAACCAACTTTGTTTTGGCTGTCTGTGGAAGGGCCATGTCATAAAGGACTGCAAAAGGCGACACACATGTAGTGCATGCGGCCGGCGTCATCCTACCTGCCTGCATGAAGAAAGGGGAACTGCATCTATGGCAGCTTTGGAGCAAAATTCTACTTCCACAGAGGACAGCAGAAGTCAGGAAATCCACAATGTATTGTCCCATGCCGTGACTCAAAGTTCTTCCTCCACCTCTAATATTGTACCTGTATTTTTGTCATCAGTGAAAGAACCAAACAGAGAGCTGCTCACTTATGCTTTCCTTGACACTCAGAGCGACTCAACCTTTATTTTGGAGGATTTGCTCAAGGAACTTAATGTGAACGCATCATCTGTTCAACTGAAGCTAAGCACAATGACAGCTGTCGACACTATCATATCAAGCAAGATTTCCCATGGGCTGCAAATTAGAGGAATTCATTCTGAAACCCACATTCAGCTACATAAGGCTTACTCCAGGGATTTTATCCCAGTGGACAGATCTCATATTCCAACTGCCAAGACAGCTCTGCAATGGCCACACCTGAGACACCTAGCTGACAAACTTCCACCACTGCAAGACTGTGAAGTGGGGTTACTAATTGGATATGATTGTCCATTAGCACTGGCCCCTCTGGAGGTCATCAGAGGTGATGGAAACGAACCCTTTGCACAGAGAACCGAGCTTGGGTGGAGTATAACAGGCTCATCTAATCCCCATCTCGACAGACTGGGAAACCAGAGCTTCGTGCACAGAATTGCAGCGAAGGAAATACCAACTCCATCAGTCACTGATGTTCTTAAAATTCTTGAGTCTGACTTTAATGAGAAGGGATATGAAGACAGGTATGTGTCACAAGATGATGTCCGCTTCATCCAACTCCTAAGCGACAACATAAAGCAGAGAGAAGACACACATTATGAGCTCCCCCTCCCCTTTAAGAGCAGCATTCCACCATCACTACCAAATAACAAAAGACTGGCCCTTGTCCGTCTGCAATCTTTGAGGAGGAAATTGAAGAACAATAAACAGTATCATGATCATTATAAAACCTTTATGGAAGAAACCATCAGCAGAGGAGACGCTGAACCAGTCCCCCCCCCCTGCTGAGAGAGATACTGTGTGGTACATACCGCACCACGGTGTATACCACCCACAAAAACCAGACAAGTTAAGGGTGGTTTTTGATTGCTCAGCAAAGTTCCGTGGAGTCTCCCTCAATGATACTCTCCTGACCGGTCCAGACTTAATTAATTCACTGGTGGGAGTCCTCTGTCGCTTCCGGAAGGAAGCTGTGGCTGTTGTATATGATATTGAAAGGATGTTTCATCAGTTTTTTGTTCCATCTAGAGTTCGAAACTATCTGAGGTTTTTGTGGTGGGAGCATGGAGATTTGGAAACAGAACCCCAAGAATACCAGATGGCCGTCCATCTTTTTGGTGCTGCCTCATCCCCTGGTTGTGCCAACTTCGGCCTTAAGTATTTAGCACAGCAATACAGATCTGTTCATCCTTCAGCCTCAGCCTTTATCGAGAAGAACTTTTATGTAGATGACGGCCTAACCAGTGTTTGTTCAATCAAGGAAGCTAAAGACTTGATTGTTGAAGCACAAAGGTTGTGCAAAAGAGGAGGTTTGCGCCTACATAAGTTCAACTCAAATAGGCAAGAGGTTCTCAGCTGTGTTGATCCCTCAGAAAGGGTGACAACTGCTAAATCCCATGATTTTGGCTTGGATGTGACATCAGTCGGATGTGCACTTGGCATTCAGTGGTCAATAGAAGATGACACCTTCAGTTTTAATATCAACTTAAGGGACCAACCTGCTACTCGCCGGGGTATTCTCTCAGTTATCGCCTCCTTGTACGACCCTCTAGGCTTTGTCGCCCCCTTTGCCTTGCTTGGGAAGTGCATTTTGCAGGAATTGTGTCGCACGGGCAAGGGATGGGATGAGCCCCTTTCTGAGGATGTACATTCACGGTGGGAGGAGTGGAAAGGTGGCCTCCAAAACCTGAAAGAAGTAAAGATATCCAGATGCTATCACCCACACAACTTTGGCAACATTGTAAGGACAGAACTGCACTACTTCTCGGACGCTAGTAATGTGGGTTATGGTGCATGTTCCTATGTACGGTACATTAATGACAGAAATGAAATACACTGCAGCCTTGTGATGGCCAAAGCAAGAGTGGCACCCATAAAAATCTTGAGCATTCCGAGGCTGGAGCTTTCAGCTGCTGTAATCTCTGCCAGAATGAGCGTCATGTTGAAAACTGAACTTGAAATGAAAATTGATGAGGAGTTCTTTTGGACAGACTCTCAAGTTGTGCTGGCATACATCAATAATGATGCTAGAAGATTTCATGTGTTTGTCGCAAATCGCCTGCAAGTGATTAAGGAAAAAACAGACCCTGGTCAGTGGCATTACGTTGAGACGTCAGAGAATCCAGCTGACCATGCATCTAGAGGCCTACATGTCTCCAATATCTCCTCAACAAGCTGGATGTCAGGACCCAAATTCCTGTGGGAGCAAGAGGTGAAACCTAGACCAAACTACTCCACTGAACTTCTGGTCGGTGACCCTGAAGTTAGAGCAGTTCAAGTGAATGTAGCCACCACTAACACCAGTGACTCCAACAGTGTGCTCGATGCTTTGAGCCGATTTTCATCTTGGTTAAAACTTCTCAAGGTTGTTGCAAGAATTAAAAGGCTGGCATCCAAGCGAAGACATGGTAATCATGTGACTGTGGAAGAACGAGAGAGAGCAGCTGATGTGGTTATTAAGCTTGCTCAGCAGCGAGCATTTTCCCAGGAGATGAAAACACTTGAAAGAGGAGGTAGTCTCCCTAGTTCCAGTCCTCTTTTCCGCCTTGATCCTATTGTGGATAAGGGCCTCTTTCGGGTGGGTGGGAGGCTAAAGCAATCATCCCTCAGTCAAGAACTAAAACATCCAGTCATCCTTCCAAAGGGCTCTCATGTTACTCAGCTCATTTTGTCACATTACCATGACAGGATTTGCCATCAAGGCCGAAGTCAAACTCAAATGGAGCTTAGAGCCAACGGATTTTGGCTTATTGGTGGGAGTAAATCTGTTGCCAGGCTGATATACAATTGTGTGAAGTGTAGGAAGCTTCGACGCCCAGTAGAGGAGCAACGTATGGCTGAGCTTCCAAGCGAACGAGTCGAGGTGTCAGCCCCCTTCACATATAGTGGTATGGATGTGTTTGGACCGTTCATTATCAAAAGGGCCCGCAAGGAACATAAGAGATATGGACTCATCTTTACCTGCCTCTCTTCCCGAGCTGTTCACATTGAAATGTTGGAAGATCTGTCGACAGACACATTTATGAATGCCTTAAGGTGTTTCATCAGCCTCAGAGGAGCTGTGCGCCAACTCCATTGTGATCATGGCACAAACTTTGTGGGAGCCAGGAACGAGCTCAGAGAAGCATTAAAGCAGTGTGATGTCACTCAACTCGAGGCTCAACTGGCGGATAAACAATGTGAGTTCATTTTCAATGCCCCCGCGGCAAGTCATGCTGGTGGTGTTTGGGAGCGCCAAATCCGGACTGTGAAGAATGTGTTGAACGCCACTCTTTCTCTCTGTCCTGGCAGACTTGATGATGCTTCACTTCGAACTCTGTTCTATGAAGCTATGGCCGTTGTTAACAGTCGCCCGCTGAATACAGATGGCATCAATGATCCCACATCACTAGAGCCCTTGACACCTAATCATCTAATCCTGATGAAGCCCAAAGTCGCTCTTCCACCCCCAGGGAAATTTGTGAAGGAAGACATGTATGCAGCAAAACGGTGGCGACGAGTGCAATATCTGATTGAACAGTTTTGGAGTCGCTGGAGGAAAGAATACCTTTTGAATATTTCTACAAGGCAAAAGTGGCATGTGCCTCGGCGTAACCTTAGAGTTAATGATGTTGTCATCATCAAGGATGATTTTCTTCCCAGAAATCAGTGGCAGTTGGGACGAGTGGTTGAACCCATTCAAGGGAGTGATGACATAGTGCGTAAGGTCAAAGTGCAAGTGGGAGATCGGAAATCATCAGGGAAACTCACAATTGTCGAAAGACCCATTCAGAAGTTGGTGCTCTTGTTAGAGAATGAGCAACTTGGTGTTTGCTAGTGTTATGCCAATCTGTTAACATTTGTGGTTCAATACAGTGATGGCAAAGGTTATGAACCTGAACCCAAGGGAAATGTATTACTTGTTAAAAGGAAGAAAAGGAAAAAAAATTCATGTATGATTCATTGAGGGCATATTTATCATAACATGATTGGTGGGAGTGTAAATGATAGTAATTGTTTAAAGCTGCCATCTCAGCCTTCCTGTGTCTTGTCTGCTGATTCCCCCTTTTTATTTTTCTCACTCAAGTGCCTGTAAAAGTCAGTGTATCACTGCCATCTAGTGGTCAGTTTTCTGGGGTATAAAAGGGAGGAGGCCACTGTTACCTGTAAGCTCTTCCTGTGGGTGTGTGCGCTCACCTGTGCACATCACCACCATCCTCCCTTTGTTCTCCCCTGGTTGGCTCAGTGTTTGTGCTGCTGGCTTTGTTTGAAGCATGTCCGTGGCTCGTTGAGTGAGTTTTCTTTGTTGAATTATTTGTAATTTTTGTGTTGGTGCAGGTTCCCTTATAGTTTGGTTTTGTTCTGTTATCAGGAGACAGTGACACACAGTATAGACGGCACCTTCCATCCTCCTATTAGCCCCTTGGTTTGTGGAACAAGGTGTGTATCTTAATTTTGGGCCAGTACTTTATTTTTGATGTTTTGGTTTATTTTTTGGTTTTGGGGTGATGCCGTTCAAATTGTATTTTTATTCCTTAAATGAGGTTTTAGTGATTTTGTAATGGGTTAATAAAATGTGGTTTTGTTTGTTTGCTTTTTTATAGTAATAAATTGGGTGCTTTTGAATCTGTGTTGGGGAAGTGGTATGTGAAGTGCAATGTGTTAAACTTTTTCTTCTTGTGTTTTTTGTATATTCCCTCAGTTTTCACGGTGCTACACCAAAGAAATAAACTCATGCACCCGTAAGGAACTCTCCGCCTCTTTTCTTGGGGAACCAAGGGCCGCTACAATACATCTCTGACTCTCTACCCTATCTCATTTCATATCTCTTTTTGACCTTCCACATTGTCTTTGTATTTTAATTGTGTTGTTATTCTGCATTATTTCTGTATTTTAATTATGTCGCTATTTTAATGTAAGCGTCTTTGAGCACCTGTAAAAGCGCGTTATAAATAAAATGTATTATTATTATTATTGTTTTACATGATTGGACAAAAAAGGAGCCAGGCATATCCTCTGACCTCTTTAACCTTTAGGGTACGGAAAAACATATAATCACATTTCACCAAAACAACAGCATTAGAAAGGAAATGGGAACCAAGAAATACATCCCACACAAAAGGGGGTTCAGAAAAGACAGTTCACAAGGTTCAGGTACTTCACTGTGTTTTCTTTTCTTTGCAGTCCTGACAACTGCTGCTGCTACTGCTGCTGCTGCTGTCAGGGGCAGGAGGCTGCACAGTTGAGCCTGAGAGGAGCAAACCTCCAGACTCTACCTGTAAGTGTTAATATGGTGGCCCCCCTCCTGCAGACAGTCACCACCACACATGAGTAGAAGCCCATGGGTGGATTTCTTTTGTATACGTCTATACTTAGGTGTTTTTTTTTTAAACAATCCTACAGAATGTAATTCTGTTGCTGTTATTGTTGGCCGGTTGGTGAAATTGACAATGGTGATATTGCTATGTGAGGAGAGCTTGCACACCAGAAGCGTTCTGAATGAATCAGTAGATTAATGTAGTAGTAGGCTATTTTCTGCAAAATGTAGCAAAATAATCGAAAGGAAAATGTTGTGCAGTAAAAAAAAAAAAAAAAAAAATTCAAGTGTATTAAAAATTTTGTGTTGAGATGGTTGCTAGGTGACAGGAGCTACTGCATCAGTGGGGGCACAGGCATAGACCATGGATGGCACAGGCACACATGATGTCACATGTGATGTCATCAGACTATGATGTCACAACTTCCGGTACCTTTTATCTCTGATAGAATGTTGGTCACAAAAGAAGTGAGTGTCATCGACTGAGTGTTGTTGACAAGAAGCCACAGCCACATGTGATGTCACACACTGTGACATCATCAGACTATGATGTCACAACTTCCTGTGCCTTTTATCTCTGATGGAATGTTGGTCACAAAAGACTATACTACTGTGTTGACAGACACACACATGCTCGACGGACACACAAGTGTTACTGACAGAGACACGCGAGTGTTCACAGTTCAAAGTAATATTTACTGACAGTACCAGTGTGCTTATTCTCATTTAAAATGGAGAAAGACAACAATTCACAGAACTTTCTCCAGTGGAAGGTCGACAGACTCAATGAGAAAATTCAGGGCTCAGCGCAGCTTCTAAGAGAGACAATTGAAGGTCAGGGCCAGGAAATAGACTCTCGTGAGGATAAAATCATGGCTCTTACAGAAGAGCTGCAAGCTTCCAAAAAGACAATAGAAAAGCAGAAAGCCCAGTTCAAGATGTACCGCGCAAAAAATGAACAACTTGACTATGAGGTATCACGGTTGAAAAATGTGAGCAGGATTGAGCAAGAAAAAATGCAAAAAACAATAGATGAACTAGAAGAGAAGATAAAGACAGATCAAAAGGGTTTTTTGAAGACTTTGCAACAACAGGAAAAACTGGAAAATGTGAAAGTGTCACATTTAAAAGAAGAATGTGATAAGGAAGTGAAGGAGGTGAAACACAACAGAATGGAAGACCTGCGAATGCAAAAGAAAAGAATGCAGGCAATCATTGACAATGAGATGTTGAAGGTGTCAGTGCTCCAGAAAAGTCTCACTGAGACAGAACTGGAAAACAAAAAGACAGTGGAGATGATGGAAAAGAAAATGGCCGAAAAAGTGAAAGAGATTGCACATCTTCGGGAACAGTTGGATGCGGAGGAATGTAAAGTCGTACAGCTGAATAATTCCTTCGCTAATAGAACAGCAGATATGGCAGAAAAGATAATTGAACTTGAAAGGGACATTATCGATTATAAAAGGAAAGTGGCCAAACGGGAAGATACCATCAAAGAAAAAGAACAAACAATCAAAAACAAAGAATGGGAAATCGTTTCTTTAAGGAAAGGAAAGGCTGCTGTTGTGGAAGAGATGATGAATGATAAAAAGAAAAGCGCTCTTTTAAGTGAGATGAAGAAGCTTATAGAGGCAGAACGTGAGGAGCTCCAAGAGGAAGTCGAAGACCTTACTTCGTTTTTAGCAGAAACAAGGAAACAGTTAGATAACACCAAGCGTGTGAATGGAATCATAGTTGAAGAACTTAAAAAACGTAGGGACTATGCAAAGTCCCTTCAGCCTGAACGTGAACGTATGAGGGATGACGTGTCTAAACATAAGACACTTCTGCTTCGTGTGAGGGAGGGTGTACAGACGTGTATGATTGATGTTGAAAACCCCACGGAACTAAGGCAAAGAGTGCTTGACCTGCAAAAACACATCATAGAAGAGGATGAAAGGACAACAGAGAACAGGGGCATGTGCCAAAAGGCTGTTGAACACCATAAGGAAAAACAGAAGCAAGCCGCTGAGTGTTGTAGGAAGAGCAGAGTCAGTCAGAGCCGCGAGAGGTTTCACTTAGAGGGGCAGCTGAATAAGGCTCACATGAATGTGTCGTCGGTGAGAAATCATTACATCAAATTAATCAACCAATACATTGTGACAGAGCATGAGTTGAAACAAGAGCTCAAAGACGTGAAAGAAAAGCTTCATAAGGCCACAAAGCCCGCTTCACAGAAGGTTAAGTCCTGGGTCAATAAGAAAGTTCTCAGGTCTACACCGCCACCCAGACATGAAGAAGTGGAAGAGCCAGTTCTCTACGCAGAAGACGAGATGCCACTGAATCCCCCTCATGCCACCCACATCCCATCACAGGGCTACCACATCACTGGTGTCAACCCTGTGCAGCGTGTGGTGGAAACATTACCACCAGTTGACATTTAAAACACCTTCCTATCTCTCTCTCTCTCTCTCTCTCCCTCTGTGTCTCTGTCTCTCTCTCTCCTCGCTCCTTCTCTCAACCCCTCCTAGCATGATGCTCTCGTGCTAGAAATGAATGGATTCAGTGTCGAGAATGGGTTTTCTCCAGGTGCTCTGGTTTCTCCCACCTATTCTTTTAAAATAACCAAAAAAACCCCCCCAAAAAACAACATCACTTACATAGACGCTTGTTTATCCTGTTATCTGTTGTCTGTCTGACGTCTGCCCGATTTCACGTGAATGCAACATCAAGAATACGTTCCGATAGGCAACCGCACCACTAGATGGGGGTAGTTCCTACATACTATAGGCTACCTTTAAATAAGCAACAATTACATTAATACTGGCACGAATCCACAACCCCCCTCCCTCTCCCTTTCTCTGTCTCTCTCTCTCTCTCTCTCCTCACTCCTTCGCTCAACACCTCCTAGCATGTTGCTCTCGTGCTAGAAATGAATGGATTCAGTGTCGAGAATGGGTTTTCTCCAGGTGCTCTGGTTTCTCCCACTTAAACCCCCCCAAAAAACAACAACAACATCTGTTGTGTTCATTTTGTTGTTCTTGATAACATACTACATACATTAATAAATGTATGTATGTTAAAGGGATAGTTCAACATTTTGGCAAATTGGCCCATTGCTATAATCCCTATATATTGCTATAATCCCTATATATATCCCAGTAGGTTCGTTACCTTTAACTGTTGGTGCAAGCTTTTTTTAGAACGGCCAAGCCGAGCCACGCCAAAATGTTGAACTATCCCTTTTAATAAGCAACAATTAGGCTACATGAATACTGGCACGAACCCCCCCCCCATACTAAATATAGCTAATTTAACTGTAATTAAATTTTAGAAAAGCTCAACTTGAAGTAGTGTACTTTTATGTGTTTAAGTGGAACAACTTAAAGTATATTTTGTATAGCCTACTTTAAGTATATGACTTTATATAATATATGCTTAATTAGAAATTTGTTGTTAGTGTCTTAAAAATATACAAGCTTTATAATTTATTCTATATCTATATTCTTACTGTGGTAATACTTTTGGCTTATTTCAATTACTTATAAAGCACAGTTTGCAGGTAATAGTCAGTATACTGTACTTTATCATTACTTTGCTATATTTCAAAGGAGGTTGAATCGAAAGCAACTGGACTTAGTTATTTGTCTAGGAAGACGTTTCACCTCTCATCCAAGAGGCTTCATCAGTTCATGTACGCATCTGACCAGGCTGGGACTGGTCCAACTATCTGGTGTGGAGACTCACTATTTAACCTCTTGTGTGGGCGTTCACAAGGGTGATGATGTCACTGGTTCCCTTTTGTGCTCCAAGTGCCAACGACAGTCGTTTAAATGACTGTCTTTGATGGAAAGTTGGTTTCGACTTCGTTAGTGCCCTATGTTGTTATAACGACAGTCGTTGGAGTCACTTGCCACTTGTGAACAGTAGTTGTTCTTTGAGGCTAGATTGTTGAATCTCCTGGGAAGGGATGAAAGGGCAGCATTGTAAATTGGAGATAGGTGGTGTCTGAGACCACCTCCCCTGTTGAGGGATGGTTTCTCTACTTTTACATGGCTTTTAGATGGCTTCTTTAACTCTTGAGATGTAAATGAACAGCAGAGTCCAGGCCTGAGGAATTGGCTCTCCTGTGTTGGGCCATGCGTTTATGCAGTGGTTGTTTTGTTTCTCCAATGTAGAGGTCTTTGCATTCCTCGTTGCATTGGACTGCATACACCAGATTGCTTTTGTTGGTGTGTGGTGTTTTGTCCTTGGGATGTACCAGTCTCTGTCTGAGTGTGTTGCTGGGTTTGAAATACACAGGGATACAGTGTTTGTTAAAGATCCTCCTGAGTTTTTCTGATACTCCAGACACATATGGAATGACTATGTTGTTTCTCTTGTTTTGTCTTTCTTTCTCAACCACTTTGCTGGTTTTCTTTCTGGAAGCAGCTGCAGTTTTCACAAAGGTCCAGCTAGGGTAACCACAAGTTGTGAGGGCGCCTCTCAGGTGCTTGTGTTCTGCCCCTTGGGCCTGTGAGCTGGTGGGCACGTTATCAGCTCTGTGTTGCAAAGTTCTGATAACACCAAGCTTATGTTCCAGAGGGTGGTGAGAGTCGAAAAGTAGATATTGGTCCGTATGTGTGGGTTTTCTGTATACCCCAATGTGGAGGCTCCTGTCCTTTTTCATATGGACGTCACAATCTAAGAAAGGCAGACTATTGTCCTTGACATCCTCTCTGGTGAACTTGATGTTTTTGTCCACTGAGTTAATGTGTTCGGTAAAAGCTTGCACCTCTTTGGTTGTGATTTTAACCCATGTGTCGTCCACATACCTGAACCAGTGGCTCGGTGTTGTTCCTTCAAAGGAGTTCAAAGCCTTGTTCTCTACCTCCTCCATGTATAGATTTGCCACAATAGGGGATACTGGTGAACCCATGGCACAGCCATGTTTTTGTCTGTAAAATTTGCCGTTGAACTGGAAGTATGTGGTGTTCAGGCACAAATCCAGAAGCTGGCAAATATGTTCGGGTTTGAGTTTTGTTCGGTTTTGCAGGGAGTTGTCTTGTGTGAGTCGTTCTCTTACTGTGGCCGAAGCCTCCATGGTTGGAATACAGGTAAAAAGAGAAGTCACATCGTAGGATACCATAGTGTCATCTGGTTCCATTTCTATGTCCCGGACTTTACCCACAAAGTCTATAGAGTTTTGGATGTGGTGTGGGGTGTTTCCCACCAAAGGAGCCAAGATATTGGCTATGTGTTTGGCTATGTTGTAAGTGACCGAGTTTATGCTGCTGACAATGGGCCTGAGTGGGGACCCTTCTTTATGGATTTTGGGGAGTCCATATAGGCATGGGATTGAATCCTGGGGATAAAGCCGGTAGTATTGTGTTTTGTCAATGACCCCTTCTTTTTGTAATTGTTGTAGACATTCTATCACCTTCTTTTTATAGCCACTGGTCGGGTCTCGTTTCAGAGTTTCATAAGTGTTAGAGTCGCTGAGTAGTGTAGATATCTTAGCCTGGTAGTCAGTTGTATTGAGCACAACTGTGCATCTACCCTTGTCTGCTGGGAGGATTGTAATGTTTTGGTCTTTGCTCAAAGCCGTCACTGCTTTCCTCTCCTCAAAAGTGAGGTTAGAGGGGGGGACCTTAGCCTCGGCCACCGCCGCTGACACTTTTAACCTTAGCTGATCCGCCTCAGTTCCGGTTAAGTTGTTTTTCCTTATAGCAGATTCTGTAGCTGTAATCAAATCCACTATAGGTAGCTCTTTCGGTGTCATGGCGAAATTCAAGCCCTTGGCTAGGACCTCTTTCTCAGGTTGGGTGAGTTCTCTGTCAGACAAATTCTTAACCCATCTGTTTTGTGTTTCTTTCTGTGCTGAATGGTCAGTTTTTTGCCTCCATGTGAGTATTTCTGTGTTATTGTCAACATGTCGAGATTGTAAATTGTGGAATTTCTTGGTTTGTCTCTCTTTGCTTTTGTTATGTTGTGATAGTTGTGCCTTTTGGGTGAAATCCACAACTTTCTCCATGATGGAGCCAGGTAGGAGTGTTTTCAGTTTAAGCAGTGAGTGGTCAGTTTTCTCTTTTAGCCCCTCGATAGTGAAGTTGACCTGTCTTATTCGTTCATTAAGGAGTTGGTTTTGAGCCTTTTCCATGATTTTCTCCACTCTATGCCCTCGCATAGTGGAATTTAAGCGTAGGCTAGTTGGTGTAAGCCTTTGTTGTCTGCATCTCAGACTGAAACGTAGGTGGTTCCTGTAATCTGCAATTTTCCAAGCTAACCTTTCATGTTCCCGCACCATTCTAAGGGTAGCCAACCCAAATTGTTCTGCAATAAGCCGGTGCATATTCTCATTTGCCCAGGTCATAGTATTTCAAAGGAGGTTGAATCGAAAGCAACTGGACTTAGTTATTTGTCTAGGAAGACGTTTCACCTCTCATCCAAGAGGCTTCATCAGTTCATGTACACATCTGACCAGGCTGGGACTGGTCCAACTATCTGGTGTGGAGACTCACTATTTAACCTCTTGTGTGGGCGTTCACAAGGGTGATGATATCACTGGTTCCCTTTTGTACTTTGCTATACTTCTTTCTACCTTGCACATTCTTGCAAATGTATTACCAGTAGGAAAGACTTGTGGGACTACTTCCAGGAGAAAAAATATACTTTAATGTATTGGAACCATATCCAAATTATAATAGTACATTGGAAACAATACAAAAACGTAGGTGTATAAACATTTACATATGACTTTTAAACATTTTCATTATAAAATTTATAACACATTTTCAAATGTTGGTATAGGACTTTAGTACATTTAATTTGAAGAAATATATGTTATAGCTACAGACCGTTGCTAGGGACAGTGCCGCTGTCCAGCTCCTCTCTCAAGCAGGTCTTGAAAGTGGGCAGTAGTACCAGCAAATCACCAATAGGTGTCAGCATTGCTATGCAAAAAGAGCAAATCACATAAACGTTGTAAGGAATTGCATTTTGCAGAAAATCTTAATAAATGTGTTGATAAAATTGAATAGTAGTCAATAAGTAGTCAAATATACAAAGACCAATATAATTTGCAGTAAGAGAAAGTGTGCTGTAGTGGTAAAGATATTTTTATGGACATCCATCACCTCTCTTCCATTTTCTGGTATTCAACACTCAGCTGGTCAGCGGTCTGGACTGTTCAGTAGTTCTCTCCACTGGTCTGGATCTTTCCCTGGACAGTGTGTTTTACTAGACTGCACTCTAAAAGCAGATTTAATCACAGAAACATCACCAGTTATCATTCAAGACCATTTAGAAACTGTCCAAAAACAAATAATACTAAATAAAAACAGCAGGACTTACTGAGGAAACCATTTAGCACGCTCCATTCAGGGATAACGTTAATCTTCAGACTTTCAGCATTTCAGGCCTCCATCACAGCAGAAATACGTCTTGACAGCATCATCACAATCTTATGGAGAAATAATAAAATAAAGACAACTGTTTGACATTTAAATATACTTGGTTTATTTCTCATATTTCATTTCATTTTAGTATAAAGTATAACCCTATATTATACATTTCATATGCATTTTACATTTAATTTTAATGTTCACCTTTACTTATTCAGATGTAGATATTTAAATGGAAAACTTACATTTACAGATGCTTTCTCCTGAGTTTTGATGAGTTCAGTTTTGGTATTATATATTTCTATTGGTAATAGTGTTGTTACCCTGACCCAGATTTGTCACATGGCTTTGTCTTTATGTTCCTGTCTTATGTGTTGTTGTGTTATGTGCTGTCTTGCATTGTTTCTGCACAGTAAAACAAACAGAAAAAATATATTTATATTTTCATTTTCTGCATTCCAAATTGAGTTGATTAATTTTAATGAGCATAATTCGCTCATTAAAATTAAATTCTACAGACTCAATAACATTAATGAATTAATCAGTAACGTGCCTCTGTTATTTATCATATCATTTACACATGCATAAAAGCTGTTAAATACGGAAAATGCCTAACCCTAACCCTATATAATAAAGGTTTCCCTAAATGACAACAACCAATTAATACAAATATAAGAAATTGTAATATTGACTATAATAATATGATGCATTAACCTAATATGGCCTGTACAGAAGACTGTGAAAAACTGTTATTGTTTTTCTGTGAACAGTCCTGTCAGGGTGAGGCAGGTTTTTGGCAAAGCTTGATATGGGACAGTGTGTTACTAAGTGCTGCACTGCTGCAGTGAAACTGTTGGAAACTACACACAAAAAGGATTAACAGTCATAAAGAAGTATTAAAAAATGGTTATGTTTCTATATGTGTGTAACAAAGACAAAAAACAAACTGTCTTTCAATTATGACAGATTATGCCAGGGGTCACACCAGGGTGATCTGTGGTACTGATGCAGAAACACACAGGGTCTAAGATCTAAGAAAAGGCTGGGTTAGATGTAACATTAAGTGTTAAAATATTCGTTCTACTGTTGGAAAGTTAAATTTGACTGTGTGGACAAAGATAAATATTGCAGATCTTAGCAAACACTGAGGACCTCAACATTCACCAATATCACCCTCATACCTACTCTCCTCTAAACAATCAGAGATCCCTCTTGTCTGTGATTTCTAAGTGTAAGGCACACACTCTGAAAATCACTGATTTGGTTAAACACAAGACTGCACAAATCACGTACAAAGCAAGATACAGTATAACCTTCTGTTTATGGAAAGACAGATTGGGTATAATCTGAGGGGGAATTGAATTTTAAGAGAATTAAATTCAGAACAACTCTGAAAAGTATGTGCATAACCTGTGGGGTGCAATTGAGGAATGGTCTGGAGAAGGAGCTCAGAAAGCTGTTAAAAATTATACAAAATATTAGAATAATGAAAAGTAGGTTGGAATATCATTTTGACTACATAGGGGTAGGTGATTATAAAACTGAGAGTGAGTCTGTGTCTTTGTTTGCTTGTATTCTGTTTATTTTGTTTTACTTTATTATGGAATGACGGAGTAGTGATTAAGGGGTGGGAACTGATAGGCTCGACTTCCTCCTGCTCCTTTTCGAGCATTCTTTGTATACTGATTTAAATATTGGACTTGTTCTTTGGACACTATAATATGTTACTTATGTTATATGACTTTTTTTTCTCTCTTTTTAATATATCCGAAATACAGAATAATTAAATCAAATCAAAATGCTTTGACCTAGATTTAACTTCTGTGTGTTGTCAAACCTTCATCTCACTTTCACTTATCTGCATTTTCACAATTGATGTCACTCCTCATGTCCAAAAAGGATTTGCAAAGAAATCTGAAGAAGCCACACAACTTACACTATAGGAATTATAATTAAATAAAAGAAAGACGAAAACTCTGGTTCCAGTCTATCAAATGTGACTATTTGCCTCTCTCTTTCATAGATAACAACAAACTGCATATTGGTTTTGTTCTGTTGGGCAGACAAAACCAACAATCAAACATCAAACATAAATCAGTTCATTAAAAAAACAAAACAAAAAAACAATGAAAAATGTCAATCACAAAGCCAAATCTGATGTACTTTTGTTTTGTCAATAGACCAAAGCCCAAAGATATTTGGTCTACTATCAAAGAATAATCATGAGATTAAGTGATGATAAAAATAATCATTAGTAGTGGACTGGAGAAAATACATCAGTCTTTGCAAGTTTACATACAAACAGTCATTACAAATATGTACAAAAAGCCTCTGGTTTCTTGGTAAAAGTCCTCACTGTCCCGGCTCAAAATCGGTCTCTGCTGCCCCCTGCAGTGCTGACCATGTACTGCAGGAATCAGGCAGGTCACTCCAGCTCATAAGAGCTGCTGTCCAGTTGGATCCTGAGGGATTTGAAAGATGCCCTGTCTTCTGGATTGTCTTTCCAACACTGCAACATGGTTTGATAGAGAAAGTTGGGGCACCTGTTCGGAGCTGGCATCCGGTATCCTTTGGTAACAAGATTGAACACTTCTTGGTTGCTCAAGGCTGAGGCGAAAGGGAAAAGGATGGTACATAGAGAAAGAGGAATTAGCTGCACAAAAGTGCTAAAGTGGCGAGGTTTAACATTTGTTCCCATCAAGGCGCCAAACTCCTGGGGCCATCAGAGGAGCTCAGACAGAGCTCAGTGTCTACTTTTAAAACTTTGCTAAAAACACACTTTTATCGAATGGCCTTCTATGATACATAATCATTTTATCCTCTATTTTCTTTTACATTTGTTCTGTTTTATCTGGTTGCTACGATCCACTTGGTCACATCATTCAAAAACAAGTCATTCCTCTCACCTGGGTAAGGAACGCATCCATAGGTGATTATCTCATAGAGCAGGATACCAAAAGACCAAACGTCTGATTTGATGGAGAACTTTCCATGGCTGATGGCCTCAGGAGCGCTCCACTTGTAAGGAATCTTTTTATCCTCTGTGATGTAGAACGGCTCCTACATGGAAAACAGCAGCCTTTAAGAAATGTCATTCTTGATTTCACAAAAAGAAAAAAAAAAAGCACAAAGCTGTCCTCTGTCCACACATACCTTGATCACTCTGGCCAGTCCAAAGTCGGCCACCTTACAGATGTAGTCTCCTCCCACAAGGACGTTGCGAGCTGCCAAGTCCCTGTGGATGCTGTTCTTCTCCTCCAGATACGACATCCCATCAGCAACCTGGGCACCCATGTCAATGAGGGATGCAGTGTCTAGAAGCTGCCCCTCTGAACCTGAGACAGAAAAAAAAAAAAAAAAACACAGATGGAACAACAGAGAATCAGATCACAACAATGTTACAAACCCAGAACCAACAAGTACTCATGTAAACTTGCCCTGAAATGATCTGACCAAGAAGCTGTGCTGGGTCCTTGTTGGACTGATTGAAGATAACCAACTATAGCCAGATCTTACCACTTCTCCTGCTATCCTGAAGCTAGGCACAAGTAAAAAATAACCCTGATGTTTACTTCTGAGGAAGTGGAGCAGACTGCCTTTCTCCATCAGCTCGGTGATGATGTAGTATGGTGGTGAGGCCATGCACACGGCAAACAGAGAGATGAGATTGCGGTGCCTGAGACTCTTCAGGATTTGGACTTCCCTCTGAAACTCACGGTGGTTCAGCTCCGAGTCTAGGAATAAAACAGAGAAAGAAATGAAAAAGAGGAACAGAGACAAAAGAAGAACAATAATAATTTAGATTTATATAGCAGCTTTCAGGACACCCAAGGACGCTTGCACTAACACAACAGAAAACAGCAATAGACCAACCAATTTAGCTGGCAAAAGCCTGTAGGAACAAGTGCCTCTTCAACATAGATTTGAAAGATAGTTCAACATTTTGGCAAATTGGCCCATTGCATTAATCCCTATAGTCATAGCAGTAGGTTCGTAGCAGTAGGTTCGTTACCTTTAATTGTCGGTGCAAGCTATTTTTAGAACGGCCAAGCCGAGCCGTGCCAAAATGTTGAACTATCCCTTTTAATAAGCAACAATTACATGAATACTGGCACGAACCCCCCCCCCCGTACTAAAGCTAACTAATTTAATTGTTATTAAATTTTAGAAAAGCTCAACTTGAAGTGTATTTAGGGCCGGATTTACTAAGATCTCAGATAGCGGACGCTATATTGTTTGCGCCCGCTATAATATTGCGAGTTTGGTTAGTGCACGCAAAACAGGTGATCTACTAAGAGTAACCCGCTAAATGAAAACACGTGCAAACCGTAATATTTTAATGAGGGTTTTGCGCGTGTAATCGTTTCCGCCATGGAGAGAGTGGACAGAGAGCTGGACGGACGAAGGGACAGAATGACATTTGATCCGATGCATAATGACAGCATGTGTGTTCATCTCTCTCGCGCTCTGTTTAGATAAATAAACACAAATCGCTACAGGGCCCAACTCGTCGCGCTGACCACTGACCAGAGGGATCAAACACGGGTGAAGGCAGTGGTGACGTGTCTCAGTCCGGGACCGGGACTGAGAGACGGAGCTGAGCAGCCAGGTACTGGGAGGAGAGGAGCCAACGGAGCGCACTGCAGGACAGACGTGCCCCGTGCGTAACGGCGCGTAAAAGACTTTTAACACGGCTGAAAAACTATTACAGAATTACCCAGACGTGAGGAAATGCAGAGATGTAAGATCACGGGGCTCTGACAGGTATCAAATCAATAAACGCATACGTTTTGGCAAAGTTGTATCAGTTAGTACATGGTTTTCAGACGTGGTGAATAAAGACGCAAAAACAGCCACCGCAATCTCTTCCTGGTTTGGTAAATCACATTGCACGCGCTAAATAAATCTATTTGCATCTACTCCTCCCAGTATTTAGCACGTTCTGGCTGAAACGCCCATATTTACATATTCATCAAGGCAAACACGCTAAATGGATCGCACGTGCTATTCTGCTCGTGTGAGGGACGCAATCCTCGGTGCGTCCGGTTAGTAGATCAGGTTCCACATGTGTTTGCGCGTGCAATCACGTTTGCACACGTTTTAATACACGCAAACCTTTAGTAAATCCGGCCCTTAGTGTACTTTTATATGTTTAAGTGGAACAACTTAAAGTATATTTTTTATAGCCTACTTTAAAGCAGAAGTAAGTGATATATTTGTGTTAATATAAGTCTTAAATAGTTCTATCTTCCGACAGCAATCACTTACATAGAGTGTTTGGACCGAAACACGGGTCTGTCAGTCTCTCTGCTCTGCTCTGAGCCGAGGAGAAAACATTTATCGTATCCTACAGTTTTTATCCAATGAGGAGAGAGAACGGCATGCAGGGCTGTGTGTGCAGCCAAGGGACGCCGTGAATGTGGCGACGTAGGGACGAGGACTGTTATGGTGCGTTCAAGGAAACTCGTAGACTCGTGTTTTTCCGTCCTGTGAAGTTGTATCAGTTTGATCTGGTAGGAGTTCACGGGTCGGAAGTTACGAGTGGCCGTTATAGTGACTTTCACAGGTAAAACAGGTCGGAAAAACACGAGTGGGTTGCCTGGAACGCTACAAAGTCGTAAGTTGTGACTTGAAGCTGTAATTTACGATTTCAAAAGCCTGCCTCGAACGCAGCATTACCGAAAACGACCGGATCGCTTACTTCTGCTTTAAGTATATGACTTTATATAATATATGCTTAATTAGAAATTTGTTGTTAGTGTCTTAAAAATATACAAGCTTTATACTTTATTCTATATCTATATTCTTACTGTGGTAATACTTTTGGCTTATTTCAATTACTTATAAAGCACAGTTTGCAGGTAATAGTCAGTATACTGTACTTTATCATTACTTTGCTATACTTCTTTCTACCTTGCACATTCTTGCAAATGTATTACCAGTAGGAAAGACTTGTCGGACTATATACTTCCAGGTGAAAAAATATACTTTAATGTATTGGAACCATATCCAAATTATAATAGTACATTGCACAATGCACAGTCCAGCGGTTGTGCTTGGTGCAGATGTAGCGGGAGCAATTTCCACAGAAGCTGCCACACTGAAGGCCCTGCTCCCGGAGGTGCGTCTACTTGTGCGCGGGATGGTGAGGAGACCCAGGTTGGACCACCACAGGTTCCGTGAGGGATGGTGAACATGAAGGAGGTCGATTAAATACTGAGGGAAGTGCATGCAGAGATTTGCAGTTTGAAGGTTATCCAATATTTGATGGGGACCAGTGCAGGAACAGGACAGTTGCTACCATCTTTGTTGTTTTTATCTTACCTTGTTATTTATTCTATTGTCTCGTGCTTTATAAAAAAATGTTTTATTATTATTTCTACTTTCTCTAAAGTATATCATATAGCACTGAGTGTGTTTTAGGAAAGATGTTTTTTTTTTTTACATTTGTATTCAGTGCTGTCTTTCAGTTCCCTATACTGCCAGCTTACATCCTCATAAAAATAGCACAAATGTCTCTATCTCATCACCTTTACTGCTTGTCTTCAGTTCTACAATCATATTCAAGCTTCTTGGACCTTTTATAAATGAATGCCACAAATGACAACATCTGTAAGCCTAGTCTTTCTCGGCCAAGATTTCAATCGCAATTCAGGTGTTAATGCGAGCGCATCAAAGCAAACACTTCTGAATTTCAGGAGGTTGTCCGATATATGATGGGGAGCCATGTGCAGCAACAAGTTTCAGCAAAAGAATTGGGGAGTGATGGCCAGATCTGGAAATGTTTCTGAGGCGAAAGAAGGAAGATGTTGTGAATAGAGAAAACCACTTGGTCATTTGAAAAATATGACGTGCTTGAAGAGGACTCATCACAATAACGGAATATCTGTGATTCTGATTAAATATCCTGTCAATCAAAACTTAAATGTTGTTATGATGCCATGTAAAGCCCTTTGAGACAAACTGTAATAACTAATTTGTTAAAGGTGGGAGTGTCTGTCCTCCAGTGCCAGTATAATGATAAGTGTATTGCCAGCTATGTATGACATTTTATAAATAGGGATTACCAACATGACTTGTTAAACCACTCCCAGTTTCACTCAAATGTTGTCCAACGTGTTACTGACAATTATACATACATAATGCTCCAACTAGGGCATAAATACCATTGACTCGAACACTAGATTCAGACCGCACTGCATTTGAAGAGTTATAGTATGATTGGTTTAGTTTGAACAAACACTGACAGTGGAGGAAACAGCTGGACAGCTGTCAGTGGACATTCACACCCACGTAGCCAGAGTCAACTGATCTGTTAGAGACACAAAACATGTGCCACACAGTAACCTGAAAACATATTTCCTGGTTTCATGTATGTAAGGAAGGACTGAGGGACACGTGTACACCTGTTTATTAATGCAAAAAATCCAGTCAAGCTTCAGTTAAAGGAATAGTTCAACATTTTGGCAAATTGGCCCATTACCATAATCCATATAGTCATAGCAGTAGGTTCATTACCTTTAATTGTCGGTGCAAGCTATTTTTAGAATGGCGGAGCAGAGCCGTGAGCTGCTCAGAGCTACGCTACGGAGGCTAATGAGATTTCTTGCTCTCCAAAACACTGTCGTGGACAAGTTGTGACCCGCACATTCACCACGCTGTGAGATAATAATGGAACAGTACGTGACAGAGTTGTTTTCGAGGTAAATTCATGCAAAACCACTGATGTGCGTTTCTGTCTGGGGCAGTTTTTCGGCAAGCAGTCTCTGCATTTGCCTCAAAAACAACTCTGTCTCATACTGTTCGATTATTATCTCATAGCGTGGTGAATGTGCAGGTGACAACTTGTCCACGAGAGCATTTTGGAGTTGTTGGATTATGTATTTGATGAGTTTGATGAGAGAAACCAAGAAATTCCCATTAGGCTCCACAGCGTACTGTAGCTCTGAGCAGCTCACGACTCTGCTCCGCTGTTCTAAAAATAGCTAATGTAGTATAATGTAGTCTGACCTTTCACAAAGGTTAAAAAAAGCAGAGATGATTAACTACCACTTTTGATGATCTTGATGGCGACGTTGATGTGGTTTTTCCAGCGTCCCCGGTAGACGTCAGCGAAGTAGCCCCTGCCCAGCTCCTCCTCCAGGGTGAACTCTTCTTTCGGGAGCTCCCACTCATCCAAATGGTTCAAATGTGATGTGTTGGGCTTTTTCTGATGGAGGAAACACACACCGATTTTCAGGATACATATAGATATTGTACCTGTATGTAATCTTTGAATAGACTGAACTACACATTTTGGAGGCTGTGGTTTGTACTGTTGATGAACGGTCCAGGTGTATCTTTTGTTTGGCCTTCCTTTTTTTTATAATGAGGTGGACAAAATGATAGGAACATCTGTCAGCAGCAACTCAGTATACATCCTCCTCCACAAAAAAATAAGCACTGAAACTTCAACCGATCAGAGCGACACCTGTGTTGCAAGGTTTCCCTGAAAACGGATGTATTGTTCAGGCCTCAATACAAGAGAACAACACAAGGAAGTTCACCACACACAAGCAACAGCACTAATTCAATGTGTTGTTTAAACGCCATCACTTAAATGTACACATCGAGAAATAAGAGGAACAAACAAATGAAGAAATGAAAAACAAAAGCTGAATCACAGCTCATCCCCACCCTCCTGCATGGCTCTCCCAGTAGACCGGCGCTGCTGAGGGTGTTCACGCTGTAGTGCTCCACCAGCTCGATCAAGGACCTGAAGTGGTGGTTGTTGTCCACGTGAAAATTACCCTCATCTGGTTGGTGGACTTTAAAATGCTTCACTCTGCTGCTTGACCTCACTGAAGAGAGATACACACACACACAAGTACACACACAAATCAGAAGTGGTTACAAAAGCAAACATTGTTTTTCCCTGTCTTTTCATTATTATATCACTACTGCTGAAACATCCCCAGTGTATTCCAAAAGGGAAGTGAAATACTGATTTTATACAACCTAAGAGGAACTTCTGTTATAATACAATTTCAGGTTTCTCAAATGTGTGTTATAGATTAAGGTTTGATTTTTGGCCTGTGGTGATATTTGAAGTGAAGAGTATTTTGTTTCAGTGGCTAGATAGATTATAGATAGCTTTTGTTGAGGGGCCAGATTCCATGTGACCAGTGCACTGTGGTATTATTATCACATTTCAGACGCATGCACTTCAGGTTTAACCACCAGAGACGTGTTTTAGATAATGTCATGAAACTGCTGGTTTATCCACGCTAAACTTGGCGAGTAGTGTCACATAGTACAAACAGAAATGGTGGCCAGAGTTATGAGAACTTAGAAAAATAACTATAAAGAAAATCCTGCAAGAAATACAAAGGTTTTATTTTTTTAATTTTTTTTTAGAAAGATTAAACTCTCAACATGCACGTGTTAGTGGCAAACACAATACTGACATTTTCTGTGGTTACGCTTATGCTGCTGCTCTTTAGACGGGAATCGGTTCACTCAGTACTCAGTATGTGTAAATGACTCAACGTATCCATAGAACAATGGCAAAGTAATACCGTATCATTCCCTTTACTACTTTACTTGCGTTTTTGATACCATATAGAAATTGATGAGTACTGTAGAAACATCAGTTTGCAGTTTTATGGGTGGTTACTGCATGTGCCAGACAATTTCTTGCCTCCGAGTTGTTGGTAGGAAACCTGCAAAGCAACTGATCCATGTCTAGAAATATTGTGACATACAAACTCTGAAAAGCTGGAGACTGCCGTTTTTACACTTTGTTTTCAAACAAACTTAAAGCAGCAGCAGTGGTCGGGGCCTGGCAATTTTAGACAAATGTAGGCAATTCTGAACAACAAGAGACAAAATAGGAAGACAACAAGAGCGTTGGCATTACGACGTCCATTTTGCATTAGCTGAGGTGGTATGTGCAGCGGCGTAGCCATCATTTTAGAAGTGAGGGGGACAAATGGATTTATCATCCTCTCGCATTCAATTGCACCTCTCCTTAGCAGCTAAAGAACCACACAAACAAACAGAACAGCACCAGGAAACCAACTTTAGCTCTTTAAAAATGATATACAAAGTCAAAATCTAAACTAAAGTTGCCAAATTCTGGTCGAGTTGACATAGAATGACCCTGAAGTGCGGGGGACATGTCCCCCGTGTACCCCACGTTCGCTACGCCCATGGGTATCAGTGTAACAGCAGCTGTCAAAGCAGATTTCAAAAATTCTTTTATCAAGACAAAAATCCGAAAATACATAAATTGCATCTTGACAGCATGGAGATATTGGTCACTTGTTTTTAACAATAAATGTTTTGCTCCATAAGAGAAAAACTTACGTTTACAAATTCTTACACTGAGTGCAACTGTTCCAATGAGAGCACAATTCAAAATATTTGTAAAAAAAAATCAGTTTTTGAGATAAAATTCTGATATTTACTGTGTTGTCTTTTTTTTTTTTTCAGAAACATTAAAAATGTTTTAGCAGGAGTTGGCTGGTATATGTTTACAGTCAAATGTTTTCATGCACTGTAGACTCAATGTTTCAAATATCAAAAAGCCTGTTGGTAACTTTATGGACAGTGTGAAGATGCAGTGTAGCAAATTTGGTGTCAATTGAGCACAAAATTGTGAGAGTAGAAGTTTTACAGCTTTTGGAAAAAGAACTGTGATTCGACTTTCTAAACTTTTGTACGATTAAATCCAGTACAACAATTACAAAGTATTGTGGCTACATTTAGATGAAAGTTGCAAAACTGTATAGCACATGAGGAATATTCACATCATGTGATTGCATCTGAGCAAATCTGGCAAGTTTGGTGATTTTTCATGCATGGGAAGTAGGATTTCTTAGAAAGAAGAAGAAGAAGAAGAAAACAACAGGGTCCTGGATGTCTAGGCTGCCTGGCCCCTAATGAGGATGTTGATGACTTGTGCTGGGAGCTAGGCTGTTTCAGTGACAGTGCCACCGTCTCAATCATGCGTCCTCTGGCACTTTGAGACTGGTTGAATGCCAGTGAGTGAAGAAACCAAATTGCCTCAGGGATAAATAAAGTTATCTATTTATTGGCTAGGTTGCTTCATTCCGTGCTCCTCATATTTTTGCACACTTCCCTCCCTTTATCTTCGTGTTTGCTGTTTCTTTGCTCCTCACCCCTCCCTCCTCATCTTACCTGAAAGGACATATCCAACGCTGTCTTTCTCACTCTGTCGGATGAGGAAAGCTCCTTCTTCATTCCCTGGTCCCAGCAGGTGGCTTTGGGCCTCAAAGCGGGTCAATGTCCCAAAGAACCATCTGGATCAGTACAGACAGATATGAATAGTTTCACGGCTTCAGAGCTTTCCTGTCTCAGGTTATCATCACCTCTGCTAATAAATGCTTCATTGGAACAGCAGTGAGTGTACTGTAAAATGTTTTTGCAACTGTTTGATTCCTCCAGGATGGAGTAGTTTGATTATCTTAATTTACCCATAATTCATTGCAAATTAGAATTAGACAGATCAAAAGCTCTTATTGGTTTGATTTTAAATCACGTAGGTCTTAGTGAAACCAGCCTCTGATTGGATGACTTTATTAACTTGTGCCACACTGCACATGCTCTGAATTGAATTTTCATTTGTTGAACATTTACTGCAATCCACATTGCTAGAGTGAAACAATTCACGTGTCAATATAGGTCAATAAACTAAAATATAATATGTAACTATTTTGATCAAACATTACCCACAGTTCAAGTTTCTTAATCATGAGGACTTTGCTGCTTTTATGGTCTGAGGTGATAATAACCTATGCAGGTTTCGGTTTTGAAAAGCTGCTCAGACAAAGACAAACAACAAATAATCTGAATACTCTGGGTTTAAGAAAATGATTGAGAATTTAACCAATCAATTAACTGACATCACAAATTGCAGCTAAATCAATAATGGAAGTCATTGTTAGCTGTGGTTTTGCACTTTACTGTAAGTGGAGACAGAAGCTGCCGTCTGAAATTTAAAGTAGACTCAAACATAGCATGACAACAATTATGCAAATGACATGTCAAGTCTAATGTATCAGCGGTGATCAAAACAAAAAAAAATAATAATAAAAACAACCCAGCAACTCTATAATTAATTGCAACAGCTGGTGTAATAACCACACTGTATACGCACTTCCCAATTCTGCTGAAGCTGAAGCAGCAGCACTGAGAGACAAAACAAGAAGTGGTGAATGACTGTCGTCATGTTTGTGTCCCAGTTTGCTTCACTGCGAAGACACACACACACAGACGCAGGACTGACATTATGAAAGGTGTCAGTGACATTTCTTACTGTTATTTACAACAGAGGGCTGGGGGCTGTATTATAGGTCTTGATACGAAGATTCAATCTCTCATATCTCCTTGTATTAAGTTGTAGCTTTATGAAAGAAGGAAACTCATTATAAGGCAGCAGATTATGTGAAAGTCGCTGCATGTTTTTTTTAAAAAATTTTAAAAATCTTTTACAGTTCCTTGTTAAGATCAATTATGACGGTGAGATCAAACAAGATACTGGTGCATGTGAACATGAATGGAGAGAGGACAGAGATCTCACCAGAACAGACTGCACTGCTCACACTCACTGCAGTGAATTACAGATTGGAGAGAAACTACAGGCTGCACTTTGTGCTATTACACTGTGTTCAAGCCAGTGAACAATAAATTGTATAAAGGGGGCAGGGTTAGATAAGCTTGAGTTATCTTTACAGTTACAGATTAGCGAAGGAATTTGATGGCTATAACATGGCTGAGCCGTGTCACTTCCAACTTTTACTAGAAGAACAATTACCAAAGGTTTCACTCTACAGGTGCACCCTTGTTCCAGATGACTTTAGAGAGAAAAAACTAAGCTAAATACATCTGGAATTCTTAAAATATTTAATTTCTAAATCTATTTTTGTAATAGTGGCTTAAACTGTCCTTATGTCATTTGCACTGGGAGTTAAATGTGGATATTTATCAAGCGTTGTCGGTGCTACAAGAGTCTGGGTCGCTGACAATAATAGGCTATAATACACATTTTGTTTAGAATGGCTGATAGTGACTAACAACAACACACACGTTTGTATAGCTATCTTTGTGGGGACACTCATTGACATAATGTTTTCCCTGGCCCCTAACCCTAACCTTAACCCTCTAAAACAAATGCCTAAACTTAAAGGTACATTGTGTAGGAATTACTCCCATCTAGCGGTGCGGTTGTAGATCGCAAGCAACTGAGTCGTATTTTTCATGCTGCATTCACGTGAAATCGGGCTTAAGGCAGACGGACAACAGCCGCTGCACGTAACGGCATAAACAAGCCTTTATGTGAACAAGTGGTCCGTCAGCACAAGGCAAAATAATACACGTGACAATATGTTGTCATGGCGATGTCGTATTGTTTACCTGACCCACGTTTTACCGGCTTTCTCTGGACTTCTGTGACTAAAATGACATCTGGTTTGTGGATGCGGTGACTTTTCACAGACGCCACCTCGACCTGAGCTGACAGCTCCGGTGTCTCCGCTGAGTTTCCGTGGTTTCCTACCGTCACGCTGCCACTGAACGTAAAAACATGGCGACACGACATGACAGCCAGCACCGAGCTTACCCGCTCCATGTAGGATATTTAAATAAGCTAGCTGAAATACATAGCTAAAACTAATTGATAGGCTACACTGTTAAATGTAGATATGAATGATATGAACGGCTAATTCAGAGCTGAAAGGAACACTTCAGTTTGTTGATGGGGGTGATGTGTAGGACAGTGGTTCCCAACCTTTTTTGGCTCGTGACCCCATTTTGACATCACAAATTTCTGGCGACCCGCGTCAATCAAGATGTGCCAGCATTTTATATGTTGCATTTTATCTGAACTCAATTTATATTCGAGAAAGTATATAATACAGTTGTTTAAGATTGTCTGTGGTGTTTTTAATCATAATTTAATAATAATAATTAGTTTAAAAAAAATTATCAGTCTTTAATATTTTTTTGTATCAATTACTAGACATTTCAGGCGACCCCGACTCCCGACCCCAAGGTTTAAAAACACTGGTGTAGGAATTCCCCCCATCTAGCGGTGCGGTTGCCTATCGGAACGTCTTGATGTTGCATTCACGTGAAATCGGGCAGACGTCAGACAGACAACAGACGCTGCATGTAACAGGATAAACAAGCGTCTATGTAAACAAGTGGTCCACCAGCACGAGGCAAAACAATACAGGCGTGACAGTATGTTGTCATGGTGATGTCATATTGTTTACCTGACCCACGTTTTACCGTCTTTCTCTTGTCAAGTAAAATGACATCCGGCTGGTTTGCCGACGGCGTCTGCCTGACTGCACCTGAATGCAACATCAGTGCCTCTGTCCTTCCTCACACTACACAGTGGTGACAGTTTTAACAGGCCGAGCTGAGTTTCTATGGTTACCTACGGTCACGCTGCCACTGAACGTAAAAAATGGTGATGCAACATGGTTCTGTTCTGTGCGTCGACCACTTACGTATGTAGGCTAGTTGTAACACAGTGTTTTTCAACCTTGGGGTCGGGACCCCATGTGGGGTCGCCTGGAATTCAAATGGGGTTGCCTGAAACGTGATGATGTCAAAATGGGGTCACGAGCCACTGTTGTAACGACTTCTAAGGTACGAGAAAGCTTTAATTTGCGGGTGTGATTCGACTTGAGTGAAATACGTATTTATGAAAGCAATATTTGATTTTTGCTAATAAAAAGCCAAATAAGTTACATAGGCTACTGGGGCTTTAACCATTACTCTCTAAACCTAACTTAACCCTAATTATAATAACCTACTTATTATAAAGTCTTAACCCTCGGTCTGAGAAAGTGAGAACCGGCCAAAATGTCCTCACTTTCCCAAAATGTCCTCAATCTGATGGTTAAAAACTCAAACTGGTCCTCACATGTATAGTTGTACACACACACACACACACACACACACACACACACACACACACACACACACACACCACACACCACACACACACACACACACACACGCACACACACACACACGCACACACACACACACACACACACACACACACACACACACACACACACACACACACACACACACACACACACACACCACTCATACATATGGTGTGGGGTAAACTGAGCACTCTCAATAAGTTCACACACCACAAAATGACATTTCTCACGCATGCAAAATGATACAACATACATTAGTAATACTGTTCTGCTCAGTCCAGCTACAGTTGTCTTGAATTAGCGACCTATCAGCCAATCGGAAAATAATGTTTCTTGTCGCGGGTAAAGTCTGAAAATAGGTTTCTGCAGCGCTGCCTGCAAGGCAAGCACGAATGCTCTAAATGCGTGCACGGTTTGCGGGCGAGCTGGAGGAGCACGGTCAAGTAACCACTTCATTTTATTATAAGGGTATTTACTATAATAGCTGCTTTTATTTATTAAAGTGTTAGTTTTTAAGTATGAACAGAACGTTTGCCTGTTTTATTTTACTGTCTGTGTCGTCTATTTAGATTTAGAGGTCAGGGAAGAAGAAACGTAGGCTATATTCTTCCATTCTGGACAGCAAAGGCTCAGCCATCTAGAAAGGCTGCTTCAGGTCAGAGGACGAATTGGTGGAAGACGAAGTGGCTGAGACAGCGGAGAGGAAGAAATAGAAAAATGGCCATGGATAAAACAAAAACAAAAACAAAATAAAATAAATAAAAATTCAAACTCCAATAAGTTCAAACCTTGACAGCCCTGCTAACAGCAGACACCTGTAACTAGCCTACTGTGTTTTCCGTTTTGAATGCACTGACTTTAAAGAGCTCGTGGATATCCAGAGCCATCCCTGGTCTCCCCGTGTTATTCTCTCTGATAGTAAGACTCACGGCTGCAGTCTGAGGGTCTCGGCCGGGGCCAGGTAGTTGTTGGGGACTATCCCGGTGCCCAGCACTCGTCCGTTCCTGTCGATTTTACGCGCGGTCCACCAGTCCCCGTTGCGGCTGGTGACGTTGAACAGATCCCCCTCCTGGAAGGACAGCTCATCCTGGTGCCGGGCCTCGAACGACCACACCGCCGTGTAGATGGAGCTGTTCTCCTGCGGGGTGGGGGGTCTCACCTCAGCGCCGCCTCCTCCTCCTCCTTCACTAGCTCCACTCACTCCTCCCTCAGCACTCTTTTTCTCACTGAAGATCCTCTGCCACAGCCCTTCCAGACATGGACAAGCTCTCCGCAGACACTCACCCATAGATGACCATATGCACGCCCCCCTCCTCCCCCACCCCCTCCCTGCCTCTGCGCGTTACCGTGCCGGCCGACTGCACCTGTCGGACAGGTATGGGTGATATGAAGCGCCGGGAATGCGTGAAAGAGAAATCTGTAGCTGCTCTTGTCTGCTGCGCTCACACGACTGACAACGACTTCCTCATGACGGACAATAATAAAATGAGTGAACCCCGCCTATCGTATGACACAACTCATAAATCTCACTCTTGATGAAGTGCAGTAGGAAGGGGCAGGATGGAGTTCTGTGTGTGAGGTTGTCAGGGGTGGACTGGGACAAAAATTTGGCCCTAGACTTTTTGGTCCAGACCGGCCCACTATCTGCGCGCGGATACACAAGCTCTTAATAACACCACTACTAAACGATATACAATATACAACAAAGTAGAGGAATAGTGTGGAATAAGTTAAGTTTGGACAAGATTACATGCACATAATCAGTCTGCATGCAATCAGAACTTTGGCTAGTTGGCTAAAGTATGGAAAACAATAGTATAATGATCTGAAAAATGGACAAACACTAATTTTATCTTAGAAAGACAGTACAGCTCAACATAATGTATAGACAATGAAGCATGACAAGAAATACTTGTAATTTGTGTACTGCATCATGAGTAATATGTATGCAGAATGATGTTTTACTGTAACAGTAGTTAATCTGTGTTTTATTAATTTTAACTGTATAATGTTAAACTGTTGAAAGGACAATAAACCATAAACACTGACTGAAAAAAATATGGAAAGCATTTGTTAAGTTGTTAGCTCAATGTCCTTCGTGACCAAATTTGAGTGAGGGCACTTTAATAAAAGCAACTAATCAATTAATCAGGATAGTATATGAATATAGTTATTGTTTTCCAATACTTAAGATAACTAGATTTAGCTGTAACACACCACACCATCAGAGTTATTAGCTATAGCTATTTATTATGTCAAGTAAAGTTCATAGCAACCGTTCTGGACCATTTACAGTATTTTAATGAATGTTTATCCACACCATTCTGGAAAGCACCTGCTTAACACGGTTATCACTACCTCCTTCACATGGTGGAGAGTCTTCCTCAACACTTATTTTTTCAGCCTCCTCCTGCACCATAAGGGCACTGGTAATGGGAGCCTCACTCTCTTCAGGCTCACGTGAAGGACCTGCTGCTGAAGCTGCAGCATCAGTGCTTCTAGCTCCAGCCAGGCCAGGCGGCCCCTGATCTGCGTAATTGTTGTACTTTTAGCAGTCTGTGCTGCTAGAGCTTTTCCTTTTCTGTTACTTTCCTCAATTTTTCCGCGCCGCCTTTGCGTTTTTTTTTACTTTTCTTTTCTTTGCGCTGGTGTGTTGTTTTTTTTTCTCTCTCGCTCTCTCTCATCATGACTCCTCATCATTAAAAGTGATTGGACGAGGGGGGGGTCAAGAACATGCGTGGGTGGGACTCCTGGGCCTCTGTAGCCTCTCATAGGGCCATTGGGCCACGTAGACAAGACACTGGGCCAATCGTCACCTCTCTGCTGAGTCTGCAGCTGAACACTGTGGGCCGAGCCCGATGCATGTCTCTCTCCCTGGGCCGGGAGAGTTACAATAGGCAAGGGAGGCATGGCGGAAAAAAAAGTTAAATAAATAAATAAAAAACGGCCGCCTATCGGCCCATAGTGACCGGCCCACCGGGAAAACTCCCGGTACTCCCTATGGCCAATCCGCCCCTCAAACGGCGACCGGTCCGGGATGAAGTTCTTCTCCGCACTGTGCACAGCTGACTGGCTCCAGCCCGCCACCCACGACCCACGTCTGCACAAATACGCGGTAGGCTATAGCAAGACAATGGATGGATGTGGGACAAATACTTAGATGGATGTGCTTGATGGATTTAAAAAAAAAAAAAAAAAAAGGTCACCTTATTAGATACTGTAAAATCACTGCATTATGGGCTCTGATGTCATAACTAGCAGCAGATTTTCGACAAAATCTAACAGAAACTCTACCGTAACAAACGTCAGTCTACTGTATGTATGTGCTCTAAAGTGGTTACTGGTTTTATCCTATCGATTAAATGTGCAAACAGATAACAAATACACACTGCCCAAAAAAAAGTCACACACCATAATATTTCATTGGACTGCTTTTAGATTTGATTACGGCATGTATTTCCGTCCAGAGTTGCATTCATTTTTTCAAAGGTTCTCAACGGGGTGAAGGTCTGGACTCTGTGGTCACATTGGACCACATATCTTCCTTGAAGATGATGGTTCCCCACTCTCCTTCCAGTTTTTAATAATGCCTTAGACAGTTCTTAAAGCAATTTTAGTCTCAGTAATCTCCTTAGATGTTTTATTTGCTTGATGCCAATAATTTGACCCTTCTCAAACAGATTAACATCTTCTCCTCTACCACAGGATGTGTCTTCTGACATGGTTGTTTAAGAAATGAGACTGCATCAGTTAGGGTTAAATAAGTTGTTGCCAGCTGAAACATAATCATCCATGCAGTCATTATCAAATGGGAAGTTCTGACCTATTAGCTTAGTTAAATCCAAGTGGTGTTTTTTTTGGGACGGACAGTGTATAAAGCCAGGAACTGTGAGAAATGCTTTCCTACTTCTGGTGCTGAACCCACAAGTTCCAGGTCCACTTCAGCAGTCTAATAGTTACAGGGCATCTCTTTCTGATCATCAGAAAGTTCAGCAAATTTAGAACTCAAACTCAAACTCAAGTAACCTTTCAGGTTGGGACATATTGACATTTTAAACAGCTCAGCAGATGTTGAGACTGAATCCTCCTGTGGGTGTATGGAATATCTATAAGCAACAGACAGGAATGTCAAATGACACTTCCCCTTTTGGTGGAACTCTAGCTTGTAATTGATTAAAAGTATTTGTGACTCAGTTTGCAGACACTCTGGAGTGTTCATACTTTAGAACCTTAGTATGGGAAAAGAGACTGTCTCATCTCCAACTTCTTGGTATGACAGCTCACCACATGGTACAAGAATTTTTAGCACAAGGTCGACTTCCTTGATATTTTCTCCACAAATGCCTTAGTGGCCATGAAACTCCAACAACATTTCACCAGAATGAAACTTGAAGCCAGGAAATGTTTTGTCAAACCAGATTCCTTTTGTAATGTGCTATTCACAAAAGCTTTGAACAGCAAATACCACCAAGTTTTAACTGCAGCCATGATGGTTTAAAGACTGAAGGATGATTTTGTTCTTCTGTTAGATTTTCCTATTATATAAGATTCCAAAATGTATTTCTCATTAAAAACTTTTCCTTAAAGGAATAGTTCACTCAAAATTGAAATTTCACTCATTATCTACTCACCCTCATGTCGACTAAGGGCTGGGAGAAGTTTCAGAGTCCTCCGTGGCTTCTCTGAGTTACAGGGGGTCTCGGCATAGCAGTGCATGTCAATATAACGGTTACAAATGGATACCAACTGTCTTCGTAACAAAAAGACACACCAAAAAACATCCAAATGCCAAAATAGTGCTCATATGTAATGTCCGTCTTGTATTGAAGCCCCGAAATGCGAAATTGTTCAGAAAAAAATTAAATAAGTCTATATTTCAAGCTTGTTTGTAACGGAAGCTCCTCTTCCTGGCTGGCGTCAGTAATCGCACTGACGCTGGCGCAAATCACGCGAGATTTGGACGGACCAGGAAGAAAACAAATTCTAGTCTTGCCTCGTGTTCTTCCCCTGCCTGTACCCACCTCTGTGTCAGCATGACAAAGATGGTGGCTGTTACAATCGATAAATCACAGACACATTTCAAAACAATACTTAAAATATTTTATTCTTTGCACTACTAGTGTTTGGTACCTGATGGCACACAGCCTAAAACACAAAACTCAATCTTGTGATTTTGTGATTATGGCTCAAGTTTCCTGAACTTGGCTTTGTCTTCTGTAAATCTCATGCATAAAAGACCAAAGTTGCATTGTTCTTAAATTGCATTGCATTGCAACATTGTTGTACAATTTCATGATGTAGAAATCCCACTCCCTGCTCCCTCAGACAGAGTCCTCTGGATATGGCTGATTCACTGTGCTGTGTTTTTTTTTTGTTTTTTTGCATTTGTGTTGATTTTTGTAGTTTTTTTTTTACCATCCATATTTTGTAGTTTTAGTGTGTGTACAGAGTATATAGTGTAAACATTGGCACTCAAGTTGTAACTGGCCTTTACCGTGGGCCTGCAGAAGAGCTTTAATAACTTAAGGTCTGTACACATGGCACTAAGGCTCACTGGCTTCTCAAGCACAGTTAAATGTATTACAGGAGAATCAAAACAATTTCCATTCTAATCTAGAGACACTGGTATCCAGATATATTAGATATGTAACATGTTGCCAGAACCTTCTCATATCCCTGTAACAAAAGGTAGGCTGAACAAAATACTAAATGCCTGTGGTTAATAACAGCACAAACAGTGTACAGCCATGCTAGGGCCCCCACGATGCCAAAGCAGGTGGACGGATGAACTGTACAGAAATATACTTTGATCTTTACAACTACTAGAACTAAAACATGTAAAAGTGTGTCCTGTGGGGGTGCTACAGTCATTTTGACACCTGATTAGTGCTGGCATGCTACAAGGTTTTTCAGTGTAGTAGGCTACATTGCCACGCTGTTAGATCTTAGCATGTAGGCTACTGTATGCTAATTTGTATCAATGCAGTATATGAGCATTTTCAGGAAATATGCTTATCCTTCCTCCTACCTGGGGATAAATAAAACCACTGGCATGTGTGTAGGACGGTGAAATAAAGAACTTAATTATGTTCTTGATTACCAGCCACAGTTGATTGGTGAGCTCTACAGGGGTTGATGGGTGTATTGTCTTAGCTTTGAGCTGAACCAGGCTAGCTCTTTTCTCCTTGCGCAGCTAATATGGCCCTGGCTCTGGCTTTTAATTAAAGGGATAGTTCACCCAAAATTGAAAATCCGTGGCTTCTCTGAGTTACAGGGGGTCTCGGCGTAGCAGTGCATGTCCATATAACGGTTGCAAATGGATATCAAATGTCTTCGTAACAAAAGACACAACAAAAAACATTCAAATACCTCCATGCTGCTCGTACGTAATGTCCGTCTTGTATTGAAGCCCTGAAATGCGAAATTGTCCCGAAAAAAATTAAATAAGTCTATATTTCAAGCTTGTTTTGTAGCGGAAGCTTCTCGAAGCTCCTCTTCCCGGTTCGTCAAATTTGGACGAACTGGGAAGAGGACAGACCCTGGTTCGTCCAAATTTGACGAACCGGGAAGAGGAGCTTCTGCTACAAACAAGCTTGAAATATAGACTTATTTAATTTTTTGGGGGACAATTTCGCATTTCGGGGCTTCAATACAAGACAGACATTACATACGAGCAGCATGGAGGTATTTGGATGTTTTTTGGTGTGTCTTTTTGTTACGAAGACAGTTGGTATCCATTTGCAACCGTTATATGGACATGCACTGCTACGCCGAGACCCCCTGTAACTCAGAGAAGCCACGGAGGACTCTGAAACTTCTCCCAGCCCTTAGTCGACATGAGGGTGAGTAGATAATGAGTGAAATTTAAATTTTGGGTGAACTATCCCTTTAACAAAAACACAGAAGAGTGGTGGCAAACTTCACATCCGACTCTCTGACTGGACTGATTTATATAAAAGAGTTATGGGAGGTGACGATTGTTCCTTTCCTTCGACCAGTTGAAGCGGATGGTCCTAATAAGATACAACAAAGGTGGTACAAGATGTTTTTAGATCCATCATTTGAAAATTGTGAAAAGTCCATACATAGCATGTTGTAAATCGATCTAATGTGTGACGAGACCTCTCTGTCCATATTTGGACCAACCATCTGAGTGACTGACATCTGCCTCCCATGCACCAGGCCCCCTAGCATGGCTGAAAACCCAGAGAGCATTTCATATTGCACAACCCTCACATTTTTGCACTGGTTTTACAAAATCAAGACAGGTGATCAGTTAAGACCCCAACCTGTGATTTCATAACATTTCAAAGTGTGCGTTCACAGGCGTGGCAAATACAGAAGTAACAAAATATCATTTATAAAACACATAAGGGTATAAAATTAAAAACAGTTGGTGCTGTGAATGTGTTAAGGGTTTTAGTGTAAAGGAGTGTATTTACACACCTTTCTCAGGCTGTTTTCAGTCATTCTTGTCTTTCAGCCTAAAAAGCTGAGTGTTTCTCATTTTCCTGCTCTGTTCCTTCTTATTTGATTGCGCGAGCATCCTCTCTATTGTCTCTCCATCTTGTCTCCTCATCCTCATGTCCATTTCTGATGCTCTTTGTCCCTCTGTTCTTTCACACCTCGGTGTTTTTTAAAAGTAAATATACCCTGTGGTGGAAGTGAATTTTAAAGGAGTAGAGAATACTTCTGTCCATTTCTCTTCCCCCTTTAATTCCTCCTTCATTGTTGTGGTCCACCTGTCAGTCAAAGACCAGTAGACGAAGATCTGCTCTATGCACCATATACACACAAATAAGTGTCTCCATCTTTTTATACCTCTATGGTCTTGAAATATATCCTGGCATAGATTGAATCCAGTTGGCTGTGCAGGGCGTGGAAGGAAGGTCTCTTAGAGGGCTCAGCAGCCCAGCAGTCCATCATGATGCGGTAAATGTTTTGAGGACAGCGGGTGGGACAGGGAAGCCGAAACCCTGATGACAACAGATCCAACACCTCCTTGTTGCTTTTTCCTAAAGCGAGTTAAAAACAAAACAAAGAAACTAAATGAATTCAGAAAGTTCAGTCATGGTTTTAAAAGGTTCTTAAATTGTAGCGCTGGTGTTACTCAATATTTTTCATATTGCCAAAAAATCCCATAAAGAGACCAAAACATTATCAGCCCCGAGTCTCATCATTCCTGCTTGACGACAACCATTTTTAAAGGTAGAGTCTGTAAAAAAAACAAAATGTAGTGGGTGTGTTTTCTCCAGCCAATGACAGAGTGCAGGTGAAGTTGTATAAAACAGCACCGCGGCAGCTGCACCTGGGCCCACCACCACCAGCGTGGTTTTGCTAGCCACCAAGGGTGTGGGCTCAGGTGGAGCCACTGTGGAAGCTAGTCTTTCAGCGGCAGGCCCGGGTGGAGCACCGGGGGTATGGGTGGGTATCGGATTTATCCCAAATCTGGAGCACCCGCCCCATGTGTTGAGGCTGTGGTCCTCGCTGCGGGCGACCCCGGTTCGAGTCCCGCGCTGGGCGGCCCTATCCTGCGTGTCATACCCCCCCTCTCTGCCCCCCATTTCCTGTCTCTCTCTCGACTCTCCTGTACATTAAAGTCCCCCTCCCGCGACCCTTTTTGGTAATTTTAAAACCAGCTCATTAGCAATGCACCTCTGGAGGGTGGGCGGAGACTGTGCTGCTCTGCACCCGCCCAGCCACCTCCTCGCACCCCACCCCCCACTTGCTGACAGCTGGACATTATACAATTACAGATTCAGCGCGTTTAGCGTAAAACTGCACACTGGGATTCGATCCCAGACTGGAACATAGTCCTTGCTCACAGTGCAAGCTGCTCTACCAGGTGAGCTATACCTGTTATACCTTGATAGCTACACCGAGCTGTCAAGCCTTTCACCTCTGAGCCAGATGCAGAGCGGGGCGGGAGCTTGTAGCACTAGTGCCCTCCCCTGGGGTTGTGACACGTCAACCCCAGTCTCCCTGAAACTGCCAGTTTGCGTCTGCCATTGGTGCACAGCAATTTGAAGGCAGAAAAACTCAGAAATGCAATTTTGCACTTCCTTTTCTGCTGATATGTCATCTAACACAAGAAAAATGCCACAGGAACATGTGAAAAGCACGAAAAACACGATTTTCATGGGAGGGGGTCTTTAAAGGCAAAAAAAGAGCCCCAAATCTGATGGCCCTTTGCTGCATGTCATTCCCCCCCTCTCTGCCAACCCATTTCCTGTCTATTCCAACTATCTTGTCAATTAAAAGCAAAAAGCCCCAAAAAACAAAAAACTGTAACAAACAAACCTACAGAGTCTACCTTTAAATTTAGGTCATGAATACGAATATAAATATAAACATATCTTGGCTAAAAATAAAGTTACAATTTCCGTGCTGGGGGCTGTAGGTTTTGTCAATTAGTTTGGGACTATTTTCACTGGGATTTGTTGACAATAATAAAAAACTGAATATAACAAGTTTCATCTTTTTAAATATCTTTTTTCGGTGTTCATCTTAGTCATTTAGTAACCGATACAGCATTAAAAACAAAACAAATTCAATCTACGCTATGACAAAGGCTCAGTTAAATCTTTCCATATATTTTGATATAAAAACAAAAAACAAAAGATAAAATAAGATAAAAAAGAGGGAGAAAAGATAAGAGGCAAACATTGTACATGTTCTTGTTTACTAAAATGGTGGATGCCAATGTGTTCTGTGTTTATTATACAGCAGCTCTAAGTTATAAAAAAGACTGCCCATTTGGATATATGCACCTGCTCTTTCCAGTGACATCACTTCACTAACAATAATACTGCAGGACAGTACCCATAAATCCTTTATGTAGCTGTGCATACTTAATGCATTTCATTATATTTTTCCAGTGGTTAATATAAAGTTTAACACACTGGGGGCAATTGGGAACAGAGAGCAGCAGTTTATAGAGTTGCATAAATGCTGCTGTAGCATAACAATAGCTTAGATACTGTAAGTTCTATAAAGGGCAACTCTGTACCTTCATAAGGCATTTTGCCACGTGACATCATCTCATATAGCAGCACGCCAAAGGACCAAACATCCGATTTTACAGAGAATCTCTGGTAGATCGCTGCCTCAGGAGCTGTCCATCGCACCGGGATCTTTGTGTTTCGACTGGCTGTATAAACACTGTCCTGAGGAGGAAGAATATGCAAGGTTAATATACGAGAACTTTAAGAAAGCCCATTTGAGCCCAACATGTAAGACTACATCTCCCATGAATCTCCAACCCATGGCACTTATACCGTATACCGAAAGAAAGAAAAAGGCTCGCACACCGCAGGGCTCCTAAATGCAGTCCATTTATTATCAGGAACGATGTAACGTTTCGAGCAAAAGCTCTTCGTCAGACATGTTGTCTGACGAAGAGCTCTTCGTCAAAAAGCTCTTCGTCAGACATGTTGTCTGACGAAGAGCTTTTGCTCGAAACGTTACATCGTTCCTGATAATAAATGGACTGCATTTAGGAGCCCTGCGGTGTGCGAGCCTTTTTCTTTCTTTCGTTTTAAGTCTTGCATTTTTGGCTCAGCACCTGCCCAAAGTTTTTGGTACGGATGTGCGTGTGACCTCTCCTTTTTTTGATACTTATACCGTATACCCCAATTAGTGAAAATGTCCTCGACTGGCAAGGAGAAATCTTTAAATAGCTAATTTTTTTATTTTTATTTTTATTTGGACATCCAGTGGACACACAGCAGTGTTTGTATTCATTAGTCAAGTCATTTCAGCTCTGAGTTTGGTCTCCACCAGCTCCTGCAGGAAATATCTGACTCTTCAGCTGCTAAATCCTGATGTTGTTCAGCTCATTGTTAACTGTATTTTCTGGGTGTTACTTCTCTAAGCAGGAAGTGGACATTGGATTTATCAGAACCTTTTTTTTTTTTTTTTTTAAATAGCTGCCTTCTATGTCTTTAAATGACAGTGTAGAGCAACAAGGGTGTAATTATATAATAATATAATTAATTACACATATATTAGTACACTTACTAATAATATATAATAAATAGTTACAGGCTGAAAAACCCAAGCAACAAACTAAAGGATGTTGAATCATGCAGAGTTGGTTGATCATTCTCTGCTGCTTTGTCTCCTTCACATTAACACAGATTTTTGATCCTTTGTTGATATAAAAAATATTGCTTCTTCAAGCTTTAAAGAAGCATGGATCACTGGTTTTCCTTTTTTCCTGGAATATGAAAATATTGTCATAGAAATATTTATTTTTATGTGTACAACAACGCTGGGCTGAAAAGATTTAAAGGTCTCGTATACTAAAACGGTTGATGTCAACTGTGTTCTGTGTTTATTATACAGCAGATCTAGGTTATATACTGTTAAAGTATCAAAGCTCTCAATCCACAGAGAAATGCACACAGTCTGTATTCAGAAACTGAGTTTTAAATGAGCTGTCAAGACATATGTAACTTTGTGATATCACAACAAAGCACATATCTATCTTCTGGATGGATTCGTATGCAGTGTATACAAAATAAAACACAGGATAGCTGTAAAAAGTGAGACCTTAAACACTACACAGTGAAACAAGACCAACATGATGGTCTTATTGTCCAAAACAGTTATTACAAAATATCCTATTACAAATTTCAGTGGAAACGTGATGGATAACAACTGTTAATAGTCTTTTAAAAAGTAAACTTATCTTAAAATATGCAATTTAGTGTAGACAAACTCTGGTGCACCTGTGAAATTTGTGTATTTCCTTCAAAACAAAAACTGTGCCTACTAGATAAAATGCAGCAGACACTTCGCTGTATTTACAGTAAATACTGTTGTCTTGCAAATACTGGGTTAATGATGTATTCATGTTTAAAAGACACACAGCACATGAAGCTGTCCCTTTCTGAATTAATAAAAACTAACATTTTAGAGGCTCCGTTTAAATAAAATATTTCATTTGTTTTATTATACACAAACAGATTACACAGATGTGCAGCAGCTTGCATTTTTAACATGACGCTGAACTGATAGCAGGAGAGAAGCACACTATATAAACTATACATGAGTTTACATTGGAGCAACAAAGCACGTTATGCATATTTAAAAAGGACACAGATAAACAACTAGCATCATTCTAAAAGACAAAAATAAGTCTTGACAGATGAGGAAAAGTTTCTCTCTCTTCCTCTTTCACACAGACACACAGCCCCCCACCCCCTCCTTACCTTAATAATCCTAGCCAGCCCGAAGTCAGCCACCTTGCAGACCAGATCGTCTCCCACCAGGATGTTCCTGGCAGCCAGGTCTCTGTGGACGATGTTCCTGTCCTCCAGGTAGGCCATGCCCTCCGCAATTTGACTGCCCATGTAGATCAGGTGAGCAGAAGTCAGCACTTGGCCTTCAGCAGCTGAGACAACACACAGTGTCAGGTGTCATGAGATGTGTTTTTGACGCAGCTAACAAGACAAAACTTTTACAAACAGCCGGGGCTTCATTCACAGATTTCCTCAGTTAAACAAAACAAAGCATCTACAGCAACAGTGACCGAGACTGAACGGCAGCAAAATTATACTGTTTCCATGGAGACTGTTCCTTCTCCGATTTCTTCACTTTGGAAAGCTGGTAACATCAGGCCTCCAGGCGTTTTGGAGTTGTTAGAGTTGTTGGATTGTGTATTTGATGAGTTTGATGAGGGACAGGGGACCTGTACCGTTCACCTCCATTGTGTTTGCTGATCAGCTCGCTTCTCTGCCCCGCGGATCTCAAAACAACATGAACAGATAATTAAAGGTAATGGACCTACTGCTATTGTAATGGAGGTGCACTCACTCACCCATAAAGGACGTGCTAACCAACTTTTAAACGGTTAGCATCGTCGCCCGCGGTGCGGGAGACCAGGGTTCGAACCCCACCTGGGGCAGTCCGTACCGAGAAAACACAATGCAAAGTGCCAGATTGACATCGGCTACACTATGACTATAGGCATTATGGCAATAGGAGAATTTGCCGAAATGTTAAACTATCCCTTTCAGTGAACAATTTAAAGGAGACATATTATGCCTCTTTTCCACAAATTAAAATAGTTCCCAGGTGTCTTAAAGACATGTCTGTGACATGGTTAAAATACCTCAAGGATCAAACATCACAGCTCTTTTCATCCTCTCTAAACAGCCCTGTTCAGAACGGCTGGTTTCAGTGTCTGTCCCTTTAAATGCAAATGAGCCACTGCTTGCCCTGCCCCTTCTACTGGTCCCAGGTAGGGTTGGTATTAGTATTTCAACCTAGGGAGCCTGCACGTTACAGATTTTTTTTGTCAACTGCCACATTTTGAAGGCAAGACAAACACCCAAATATATGGTAAAGAGCCTTCAAAAAGTGATATTTCCATAATATTTCCCCTTTAAGGACACCTTTACGGTGTTCAGTGCCCCACCCCTCACTCTGCACTTAGTGTTTGATTATTCTAAATAAAAGATCATCACACTCCAGGAGCGAATGACTCTCACAAAGCTAAATGTTTACTGCAGTGTCGATCAGCCAACGTAGGTCACATTAGAAAATCCATGTGATTACATTGCTCTCCTCCTGATGGCAATAATCAGCCGTAGCACAAAGCAGTTGCTAAGGATGTGATTTGCAAGTGAAAGCTGAAACGACAATAGAAACAGTTCTGCTATTTCCGCTGAGACCGTCACACAGGTGAAGAGGAAATACAGTATGATCATAGACAAAAAAACAACATTAGGCTATTTCATTTTTTCCCCTCTGCATGTGAAGGCTTTCAGTGGAGAAGAGTAGAGGAGGTATTAGTAAAGCTAATTGTGCGCATAAGGCAGAGATGTACTGTAACAAAACACACACACAGCAGGGGAAGTAAAGACCATCTGCTGCAATGAGAAATATCCGTGTCGAGCCCTCACACTTGCTTACTAAGACTCTTGTGATTAGAGCCTTTTGTGAAACGTCAGAACAATATTTCTCGGCCAGAACACAGATTATAATTCCATTTGCTTTGGATTTGAGGGGAGGAGATTTAACGTCACTTGGCCTAAATACTGTTTCAGAAAAAGAAAAAAAAGAAAGAAAAAAAAAGCTAAGGTAATGACTGAACCCATGAAAAGCTGAAAGGACCCTCAGGTACAGCTGCAGTGGCGTGTCCTCTGTCTGACAGCATGTGTGTGATGTTTAGAAACAGGAACCTGATAAGGACCTGATTTACCGGCAGCTGACATTTCAACTTTTATGACCCTGGCTTAGGTGTGTGCAATCCAAACATGTTTGTGTATATGTGTATGTGTGTGTGTGTGTGTGTGTGTATATGTGACTCACAGGCGAGATAGGACTTGAGACTTCCTTTGCTCATGAGTTCGGTGATGATGTAGACCGGCTCTCCTCTGGAGCACATGGCCAGCAGCTGGATCAGCTTCGGGTGGTGGAGGCTCTTCAGCGCCTGGACCTCCTTCACAAACTCATCCTGCTTCGTGTCCTCTTGAATATGAGGGAGAGGAGGAGCCATGGTCAACTTTTCCTTGTTCTGGATGATCCTGACTGTCTGTTTTCACTGTCTTGACAATAACTGGATCTTCCTACCTTTTGCTCACCTTTCTCTTAAAGGGATAGTTCAACATTTTGGTAAATTGGCCCATTTCCATAATCCCTATAGTCATAGCAGTAGGTTCGTTACCTTATTTTTAGAACGGCGGAGCAGAGCCACGAGCTGTTCAGAGTTACGCTATGGAGGCTAATGGGATTTCTTGGTGTCCCTCATCAAATTCATCAAATACACAATCCAACAACTCCAAAACGCTCTGGTGGACAAGTTGTGACCTGCACATTCACCACACTATGAGATAATAACAGAGCAGCTGGCGGCTCTGCTTCGCCGTTCTAAAAATAGCTTGCACTGACAATTAAAGGTAACGAACCTACTCCTTAAGGGGCGTTCACACCGGACGCGATAGATGCGAATGGAGCGGCAACTCTACATTGAAAATCAATGTATATGGCGCGATGACACGCGATTCAGGCGGAGGCGGCGCGAATGGAGCATCTGGAGCGGTGCGAATGAAGCGGCACGTCTGAAGCGTCTGGAGCGGCGCGTCTGACGCGAATAAAGTTGAAAATATTGAACTTTTCAGGCGGCATCGCGCCGCGACATCCAATCAGCGACGAGTTCAAGCCGACGACGTCACTTCTCTGTACGGTTGTTTACACTCAGAACAACATGAAGGAGAAGCTAATTGTATATGAGCTGTGTGTGGGCACCGCTGCCGTCTTCTACACAGAGTGTACAAAAAAAAAAAAAAAAAACACACACACACACACACACAGTGAACCCAGACACGACGGCGGGTGGTTTTCCGGTGTTTCTGAGACTTGTACAGCAAGTACAGTGCAGCAACGGTGGTGATATCAGCCACGATCGACGCGGAGTACCGGTTTTCAAATTAACGGGCGGAGCGTCTAGCGCGACAAAATGACCAAGCGGCGCGAATGTGTGTCAGTGTCTGACGCAATTGTATCCGCGTCTATCGCGTCCGGTGTGAACGCCCCTTAAGACTATACGGATTATGGCAATGGGCCAATTTGCCAAAATGTTGAACTATTCCTTTAAATGTCACATTAAATTTTCACCTCTTGTCCCCTCATCTGTTTGACCCTCTCACAAGAGGTCTCCCAAGAGGTCTTCCAATTTTAATTTGTGGAAATAATACACATTTCAAAACATCTACCAACAATAACAAAGAGACTGCAGTGGTTAGATTAAAACAGTTTCACCAGTTCTGTGTATGTGCATCCTCCAAGTGTGTTAATACTGTAAACCACATATGTTTATCCATTTTACTTGCGAGTACAAAATCTCTCATTGACCTCATGTTGCACATGTTCAAGATTTAACCAAAACATTTCTCTGCAGTTTTTCCCTCCCCTTCCTCGCTCTGCCCATTCAAAATTTATAAAGGCATCTCTACCTCCATTTAATACTGAAATAGTCACCAGGACTCTCCACTCCTCTCAACCTCTGCATGGGTTTTTACTTTTGGTTTCAGCTTGTTTTTGCTTTCCTCATACCATCTATTGTGCTGCCATGGTTACTTTACGAAATAAATATAAAGATAGAATAATAAAATGTGCATCATCAAAAAGTGCATCATGATCTGTTAAATATTTAACAGGACTTTCAGGTGCAGCCTGGCTGGACGAGGACAGTAAGTGTTTTATTTTTTTTGGTTTGTATGACTTTTGTGTTGTTCCTTTCAGGTGCACACGATATATAACTGTTTAGAGGAGAATAAATACAGGATTTCACACCATTCACCAGATTCAGTGTCTCCCTGCACTCGTACCTTGTTTCAACATCTTTATGGCCACTCTCTTGTTCTCTGTGGTCCACAGAGCCTCCCACACCTCTCCGAAGTGCCCCTCTCCCAGCTTCTTGTGGAGCCTGAACTCCTCGCGAGGTCTCTCCCACGGCTCCATGTCGAAGAGCTCCCGCTGCACAGAGACGACAGGGTGAGTCCACACACTTGTCAAATTCGTCACAACAGTTCAAAACAAGTTGGACAGGCCTCCGCCGCGGAGATCCACACCGTGACCGAGCCAACGCAGCTGTGTTGACACTGACGGATTGCGCAGCTGAAATATTGTCCAATCCATCAGTTGTACAATAAAGTGCTGACCGGGCACAGTGCAAGGCTGCTGAGTCACAGAAACAGCCTGGACTGTGTGAAAATGTGAGAGTTGCTTAGTTGCAGGATTTACTTGATCCCTGTCTGACCGCGGGGCAGAGCGGGATCTTCACTGAAGACTAGAGGCCCTGTCAGACCGTCTCACACAAAAATGTTTATTTGACTGTTGATCAAAACTGAAGTGCCCTGGATGCTGTCCTTCAACACTTATAACTATTTTCTGTAATCTCAGGTATGTGATTCTGTTTTTTTGTCCTCCTGTGACTGTGATGAATGCGAGTCCAATCAGTAACACTGTATATAAGTACACACTATTAAGCATTAGTTAATACTAATAAATACTGAATTCTTCATTTATAACGCATAGATACTCGTTAGTATGTAGTTTATAAATACAGTTACTTAATGCTTAACTACTGTATATATATATATATTTTCCTTTGCAGGTTTGATGCACCTGTAGATTTTTTCCTTATGATGTCAATCGAGTGAAATATGAATGAATAAATGAATGAATGAATGACATGAGTTCAGATGCTTTGTGACAAATTTATTGTCTTTCACAATCAGGCGCTACAAATCATTTTGTCCTATTGATCAAGTGCTTTGGTAAACATGAAATGACATGAACAGATAAATAAAACAATAAAACATGATTCATAAATTAACAGGTAGATAAAAATGACGTGACAGATCAAGTTAGGTTCATCCATATGGATCACACATGACAAAGTGTTGACTGATCATTGAGCCCTTGTTCAGTTTTTCTGTGCTGCTGAAGCTTCTACAACACAAAATAACACAACCGTGTGTATTGGTGCGTGTGTATGAAGACAAATGCTGCCAAAAATGTGAAATAAGCAAGGAAATCCAAACTGAAATGAAATACACTTGGCCTCAGGTTCCTGCTGCGTCTCCATCCATCATTTAAAAACATTTTCTGTTTGTGGCATCAAATTACAGTCTCTTACAGTTCTCCTAACTCCACTTAATTAAAACGTCGTCTCACTTATAATTATTACGAGCTTTAACACAGCCCTCTGATAAGTTTATTGGGCCTTTAAACACACGGGATGAATCTACTTGCAGAGCCAGAAGGCTGACGGATGAATCAGACTTCAGACCACAAACCACGCCACATCAGTTTTTATTGACGTTTTTCTCTTTGCAGCGTATAAAAGGCCGGAAAAGGGATTTTGAGCCAAGTCGATAAAACCTGATTGAGAGTGCGTTTAGTGATTTGTGTCAGTGGCTGAACGTTTAACTGGTGGAAAAGGTGGAAGATGGTCTGAACACAAGCTGATTTATTCTGGTGTGCGAGGTCGTAAAAAAATCAGCTGTTGGACTGTTTAGGGTCCAGCAACGGATGAAAGAAAACAATTTAAAGAGGGATAACTAGCCTGTGTCATTTTACTTTAAAGGAGACATATTATGGAAATATCACTTCCAAGGCATCCTTAAAGGGGACATACTGAATTATACTTTCTGAAGGTTCTTTAACATACTGTATACTGTATTTGGGTGTTTGTCTTGCCTTCCGGTCCTCAAAATGTGAGAATTCAGAAATAAATCTGTAATGTTCAGGCTCCCTAGGTTGAAATCCATGTGGTTTTCTCTATTCCGCGAGTTGTCTTCCAGTGATGTAACTAGGTTTCGAATTTGCATAATCCCACCCCTACCTGGTACCAGTAGAAGGGGTGGGGCAAGCAGTGGTTCATTTGCATTTAAAGGGACAGGCAGTGAAACCAGCCATTCTGAACAGGGCAGTTTTGAGAGGATGAAAAGAGCTGTGATGTTTGATCCTTGGATTATTTTGACCAAAACATGTCAGAGATAAGTCTTTAAGACACCTGGGAACTATTTTAATTTGTGGAAAGGGGGTATAATATGTCTCCTTTAATAGTTCAATATGATAGTCAGGATTCAAAACAATCACATTAGCTGGCTTGAAGTGCCACTTTCTGAAGTTTGGGGGTTTAAAAATGAAACTAGAGGCAAGAAAGAAAGTCACAGTCTGAGTATTTAATGTGAAATAAATGAAATGAGGAAAACTAATAAAAAACCGAAATGAAATGTAAAGAGGTGTACTGTAAATGTTCTCCTTCAGACCTGACTTATCATGTGTTGTGTGTATTCACCTTCATGTGTGTGTGTGTGTGTGTGTGTGTGTGTGTGTGTGTGTGTGTTTGCACTGTATTTTTTGCGTGCCGAACTGGAACTTCATATTTCCGTCATGTTTTCCATCATTAGAGGTTTGACCGGAGCTCTTTGTATTACATCATCCTGCTGCTCCCTCCTCTTCAGCAGTAGATTCATGGCACCTGGCTGGAAAATGAGCCCAGTTTAATGAACTGTTTTATCTTGATGAAGCAGCTCCTAATATTTGCACAGTGGTGGTGGAGTCATTAATCTGCCCATTCTGTCTAAAACTGGTTCAACTTTGTGCTACATTATGGATGATAACCTGGTCAATGCTGTGCGTCCACATCAGCCAGACATCATTCGCCTTTCTGCAGCGGCTAAACCAGCACATGATAAACACGCTCGTCTGAAATGCATCCAAGCTTCTTCCAATTTGTGACTCATGGACTCATTTGGAAAAACTAAGCATGCAATAAAGTCTGATCAGTTTCAGCCCTACCGCACAACAGGCCTGCAGTTGAACACCTGGGATAGAACGGCACAATGGCAAGACGATACACACATGAAAATATGTTGCTATAGCGATGGTGTATTGTTTACAACAAATTGTGTATTTTTAATGTTATTATCATATATATGGCTATAAAATTGTGATTTCTCTTGATATTGCATTGCAAACTGAAACTTATGTTAAATTCCCCACAAAACATCACATCCGGTTGTGAATACTGTGGCAGTGGACGGTAAAAGTTAAAATATTTTAACTTCGGGCAGTAGAGAAGGAAATGGTGGAAAAACAGAGAGATTGGAGAAATATTCTGTGATCGGTGGATTTCACTGTCAGTTCATCACTAGAAGTGCAGTTGGTTTTGTTTTTCCTTCCTTTTTCTAACAACCAATCGGAGCTTAAAAAAGAACGAGTCATCCCTAGCAATGGGGTCAACCACACCTACCCACTAAGATAAAAGTTTCTGTCCCCTCCTTGCTTAGAGTTGCTCTCAGAAACTTCCTAAATCACTCTTAAGCTTCCTCGCTAGGAATTTTTAGTCTGAGTTAGGAGCTTTCTGAGAATCTTTGTGAATACTGGCCCTGATCTTGTGATGATGATGAAATACAGTGGTTATAATTACGTACAAGATAATGCCTGCATACACATGATGTGTATATTTGTGTGTTACTGCCTCAGACTCACTGCTCTGCCTCTGTTGGGAGGCAAGAGCGAAGAGGAGGAGTCACTGACTGTGGCCTCTGAGAAGATAACATCTTCTCTATCAAAGACTTTTTTCATTTTTCTGCGAGGACCTGCAACTTCATGCTCACTATTCATTACGTAATACCCATTTATCCTTAAACATCTCTCTGTATTTGTCACGCAGCCCTCCCCGGGCATGTGAGTGGCTTTTCTGCTTGCAGTTCCTCGTTCTGCAGTGAAAAACGCTCCAGATAGTGAGGAACCTCTGCTCCGTCTTCTCCTGCCGGGACTCCAGCTGATGAGCCATGAAGAAAGAATCCAGCTCGCTGAGGCTTTAATTTAAGCTGCAGTGCAGAGATAGGGCATGGAACTACGACACAGATATGTCTTTTTATTCTAAAAAAAAAAAATGCTCCAAATATTTCATTCTCTGCTTAATTACACTCCAAACACAGTATATATTTGCCTCTTGGTATTAATTTATGCATGAGATGGCGCTCATTAAATTCCTGCAGCAACAAGAGAAGAAGAATATTCAGGAGCTTTGTTGCTCTTTGTTAGAGACTCACCCATAAACTGCTCAGATGAACAGATACTGGGACGTTCTGCTCATTAAAACCAGATCGTCTGCTGCCTGAATACTGACTTGAGTTATCAGCAGCCTGAAGATACCGAGTCATTATTGGCGGCTGATTCTCTATTATGAAATTTTATAAATGATTCTTTCTGCTGTTGAATGTCTGCCAGCTAAAGAGCGGGGGGGGGGTCGCCATCTCACCAGTGCAGGACTCCAAGCTGATCCACAAATAGGCGAAGAGGTGGGGCATGTGCATTGCAGACAGTTGAGGACGAAATAATTAGCCCCCCTATGGAAAATGTCACTTTTTTGTAAGTATTTCCCAAATGCTTTTAAACAGAGCAAAGAATTTTTTAACACAGCTTTTTCAAACTTCATAGTTGTTTCTTGATGCTTGCACTAATTTACTTTGACCACATAAAGGGAATTATTTTACAAAAACCAAAAACTACCAAGGTCAAAATTATTAGCGCCCCTGATGCTAGAAGTCAGTTGTGTGTCCTTTTTTTCTTAATAACAGAATCTTCCACGTCTCCTGTGGAATTCCAGCCCATTCTTCTTTCAGAAATCCCTCCAGCTCCTCCAGACTTGATGGTATTCTGCCATGGACCTTTGTCTTCAGTCCCCGAACAGATTTTCAATGGGATTCAAGTCAGGCCTTTGTGCAGGACAGTCAATAACATTCACTTTGGTCCTCTGGGGGTAGTTCTTTGTGTTTTTGTTCATTGTCGTGTTGGAAGACAAAGCAACAACCCAGACCCAGTTTGACTGCTGACTGCTTAAAGAGATAGTTCAACATTTTGGCAAATTGCCATAATCCCTATAGTCATAGTGGTAGGTTTGTTAACTTTAATTGGCGGTGCAAGCTATTTTTAGAACGGCGGAGCAGAACCGCGAGCTGCTCAGAGCTACACTACGGAGGCTAATGGGATTTCTTGGTTTCCCTCATCAAACTCATCAAATACACCAACAACTCCAAAATGCTCTGGTGGACAAGTTGTGACCTGCACATTCACCACGCTATGAGATAATGGAACGTTACAAGACGGAGTTGTTTTCGAGACAAATGCAGAGACTGCTTGGTGAAAAACTGTTCCCGCTGGAAACGCGAATCAGCAGTTTTACATAAATTTACTTCGTAAACAACTTTGTCTCGTAACATTCCGTTATTATCCCATAGCGTGGTGAATGTGCAGGTCACAACTTGTCCACCAGAGCGTTTTGGAGTTGTTGGAACAGCTTGCGGCTCTGCTCTGCCGTTCTAAAAATAGCTTGCATCGACAATTAAAGGCAACGAACCTGCTGCTAAGACTATGGGGATTATGGCAATGGGCCAATTTGCCAAAATGTTGAACTATCCCTTTAAGGATTTCTTTCAAAATCTTCACATATTCTTCTTTCCTCATGATTCCTTCACTTGGGAAATACTTATAAATCAGTGACATTTTACATAGGGGGGCTAATAGTTTCGTCCTCAACAGTACACTCCCATCTGCCACTCAAAGTGGCCACACCCTCAGTCGTGCCGACCTGTAAGCCTTGGTGACATTTTAACGGGTGAATTTTACAAATACTCCCAGCAGTGTTGCCAGGACTGACGAAATTAGCTGTAGAGACCAAAGCTGTTTCGGCATCAAACTGTAAACGCATTTCTTTCTGCTGTAAATTTGATCATTTTAACCTGAGAGTCTATGGAGACTGACTCACTGATGTAATCTGCCTCAGACCAGCCACCAGAAGAATTGCGGCTTGCAGTTGTCGCTGCATGCTACGCTGTGTTTACACATTCTGATAAGTCCAGATAAGTGAGTGGAAACGCAGGTGAGTTTTCGGCTGACACTCACTGAAGGCGTGAGGTTTTCAGAGTCTGGTGATAAACTACACTACAGCCTCAACCCTGTTCATTCAGCCTGTATTTGTTCACATTACGTCAAATGTGCACCATTAAACATCTGCTAAAAAGCTATCAGCTGGTTACTGTTTGCAGTGAGCTCAAGGACTGACACAAGCGACATGTTTTAATGATTAAGTGGATTTATGGATCAGAGATGTTCTGGATTGTACTAGATCTTGAAATATGCATCACGTCTGTGTTTAGATCCGAGTAAAAGACTTGGTGTTCAGACATCAAAGGTTTTAAAGGAGGTTAGTAGGTAAAACACACTGGCAATACTATAAAATAAGTATCATAGGAAACATAATTGTTCAGATCCTCTCCAAATGTCCTAATATCTGCTTAAAACTACTGTATTATTATTTATCAGAGTCCATCTATCACATGGTTGAACAAATGTCTGCAGGGGGTGGATCATGCTACGGCGAATGGTTGTCAGGTGTTAGGACACCTAAGACACATTTCCAGTCAAAAGCGAGTGAATGACATACTCAGGTAACCACAGCAACAGCGATATTAGAAAGATTTATGCGTGTTTAGCACTTAGCTTGGCTCCTATAGAAACACAGATGACAAAGTATACAAATGTATATTAACATTATTCTTATTCTTATTATTCTACACAGGCTGAATAAAATCACCATCTTCCCTTTGTGATTGTGTATGTGTGTGCGTGTGTGTGTGTGTGTGTGTCATTACATTACTAAATCAAAACTCAGCATGTGTGAGATTTGAGTGAAATATAACCACACATTTACATACATAAACAAGCTGTGGGAGTGGATGAGGCTGATTTTGTGTTGTGTGCAACACTGTACTTTTATCTTTGTGAAGACCAGTGGGACTGTCCTAACCTGGCGTCTAAGGGTCTATTCACACCTGGTTCATTTGGAGCAGTTGTGATGAGATTGAGATTGGTTCATCTGGGCAGATGATAAAACAAGTGGGCTGAGATCGCTTAGAAGGGTCTGGGCTCGTTTCCATTCCAGCCTTGGAGCCGTTCGTTTGCAGTGAGAACGTAATCGACTCAGCTACTGACAAAACACGCAACACGCTGCTGAACTTCAACTGTTCTCAACGACTGGCCGCTGGTTCAGGACGAAAATATAGTATACCTAGGATGACTCGGGTCAGCTTCCTTTTTTTCCAGGATTTTCATTTTCAGGCCCATTGGGACCTCTATTCCATGGTTTTTGTTTTTCCCGGGTAACCTCCTTCTCCTTCCGGGTAAGATTTCTGACCAATCAGAGAACAGTTGGTTCGCGCATGGCATTTGTTTACATTTTGGACCGCTTGGGACTGTTGCCGTGGGAACACAAACAACCCAAAAGAAGAATGCAACAACTGTATTGGTTAAAGCCTGCCACACACATAAAGATAATCGGGCTGATTTTGCCCTGATTTTTCCCCTTCCGACCACGGACAGAAATCGCCCGATTATCTTAAGCGCTTAAGATTATCTTATAAGATTCTCTTGTAGTGTGTGGTGTGTTAAGAGTCAAAATTCTCCCGACAATCGGCTCGGAAAACATTCGGCGCAGATAATCGTAAGTATCAAACATGTTCAATATTTACGATTGTCAGGGCCGACAACCGTGGCCGTTTCAATCAAAAGTCATCTTGTGTGTGGAAAGCCAGTGTTGTGCGGAGAAGCGCCTGCTCACCGAGCTCTGCATGCTGCTCGCGGCAACTAGCCACTTCTCCGCACAACACCGGCAACCCCACAGAGAGCCACGGTGCAGCCCTGGCATTACATGAGGTTCACACAGACATTCACGCATACACGGGAGATTTCCTGATAGCTGATAGCAAAGACGGTAGTGCTCATAGCCGGCAACAGCCAGCAATAGAGCAGCCATGTTTAAACGATCATGTGACCGCCGCTCACAGCCCATCATGTGACAGCGCACGGGTCCCTATTGGACAGCCGCTTGACTGCTCGCCGTCCGGAGCCACAGACACACACAGATGGGATCGTTGTAAAGGCTGAAGTGTCACGCTTTCATAAAAAAAAAAAAAATTACGTCGCTCTTATTGTCCATTCCGGAAATAGACCCGAAAGAGTTGCTACAACAACACCCCTGGTATCGCTGGTGATGCCGCGGACCGTTTTCTGACTGGACGGTCAAGATTCTGAAAAATCTTAATGTGTGTGGTGTGCTGTGTTTGGAATATCGCAGCACACCACACACAATACGATCAAAACTGTTCAATCACAGATTTTTTATCTTCATGTGTGGGGTCTTTCACAGATAAAAATCAGTTTAGAATTATTTAGATTTATATACAGATTTAGAAAATCTTGTGTGTACCCCCCTTTAGTCACTGAATCGGAACAAAGCAAACGAGCCACAGGTCTGAATACACCCTGACTGTCTGTTGCTGAGCGGGCTGTGGACAGTGACCTGTGTGTTTCACCACTCGGCGTGACTCTGTCCATTGTTGGATTTAACATTTGGAAGTGCAGCTTTAAAGTAAAAGACGCCTCACGTCCCTCCGGGTCATCACAAGAATAGAAGTAAAGACACTGTGTGTTCATGTCTCTGTCCTACCTGCTGGGCACAGGGCTCCTCCAGCGGCACCCCGAGGCTGCGGGGGTTTTTCTGGTAGTAGGAGATGAGCTCTCCGAGCGTGGCGAAGGAGATCTTATCTGAGACGAAGTACGCTCCGATGGTGGAGCGCTGGATCCTGAAGTGGTACACTTTACCGTCACTGCGAGCTGCAGGACGGAGAGGAGAGTCACAGTTATCAAATGTGAGGCAGAAGTAAACACTGCAGTTATTTCACTATGAAAATCTGAATATTACTAACACAATTAATAATATCACTATTTGCATTTCCAGAAGAAAAACACACACACACGCGCGCACGCGCGCACACGCGCACGCGCGCACGCACGCACGCACGCACGCACGCACGCACGCACGCACGCACACACGCACACACACACACACACACACACACACACACACACACACAGACTAACTGACTGTCATGCTATATATCACTAGAACAGTTGGTCTCCCTCACAATAAAAACATAAAATAAGAAAAATAAACTCCTGGTATCTCTCTTTCTTTAAAGAGTTAAAAAAAATAAAATTATTAATGTTTTCATTGTTTCTGTGTAACGGGAGACCAGCAAAGCAAAGATTTCACTGTGTGGTATAAACTGTTGTGCGTTAACTGTGCACATGATACACTTCTTGTATCCTAAAAATATGATATTAATGTTTGTTTGAAACGCTGACACTGCCTTGGGGCTGAATACAACAGCAGACAGTGATGTCAGTGAATATTGTGTAGTTCTACTGAAACATGTAAAAACAACCTAGACATCTGATGAATATCAAAATGTCTGCTGCGCGTCTTTCACAAAGATCTTTAAGCTTGGATGGAAATTTGGAGCTGTGAGTTGGGGGGACTGAAAACATTACTGATTTTATTTTCCAGCATCTTTATAATAGTAATAATAATATTAATAATAATAATTATTATTACTTTGTGTCTCCTCTCTCTCAGTTTCTCCTTCTTATTATTTGTACATTCACACAAAGAGAAAGACAGTCGTGGCAGTGCAGTGAGACCAGGGCTGTTTAAATTTGCTATATTCCCTTTATAAAAAGAAGATTGTAGAAATAAATAAATGAAATAAACACAGCCGTGTGTTTTTTTCAACCAAGCAAACGTTCATCATACAGACTAGTCAGCCTCTATGTGTAATGCAGGTCCTTGCTGAGGAAGCTACAGGAACATCAAGAGGAAAAGCAAGGTAGCTGTTTTATACAGCATCACAACATGAATGGAGTTGAACGGAGAAGCTGAATGCAACTGTAAAGAGGTAAAAATACTGATACATCAATATGAGATCTCTGTAGTTTGACAGGTCATCTGAGCTGCATTTTGTACACCACAGAGATTTTTCCAGCCAACACTCAACAATCACCTCCAGAGAGATGACATCAAGGTCACAGACTGAGGGACTGTTCTGTTGCCAGTTACTATATTTAAACCCACTGTGAGTAGAAATTGAACATTTCTACATAGTCAGCAAAAAAGAAAAAAACATGACCCGAGATAAACTCACTTAAAAGAACAGAGCCTTCACCAATCTCCTATGTGACAAACCAAAGCTAGCGTCCTGATTGCAGTAAGCTGAAAGTAATTTACACACAGCGGCTTTAAATATCCTCACCAGAGCTTCCTCTTTGCCTCGTGGAAAAATGAGGTTGAACACATACTGTAAACTACAGTCAGGATACTGGCTCCATCATGCAAACGAGTTAAGGGAAACCATTAACTGTCCAGGTATATGAAAATGTGTGTGATAGTGTGGTGGCTAAAGACAAAGACAGTGCATCAGAGAGAACTGTGAGGAATTGTGCCATGAAGCCGAGCGCCCTGCTCTGCATGATGCACACAGAGCACTGATGATGCATATTTCAGGTGGACCAGCACAGTGGGAATTAAACGTTCAACTGCAGCATTTTCCCCCTGGGACCTAAAGGACCTTGAAGGAGGGAGAGGGGGAGAGAGGGAGAAGAGAAGGTGGTTGGGGCAGAGAGGTATAGAGGAAGGATCAGTCAATGAAAGGGTGGAGAGGGAAAAAAAAAGATGCAGACGCAGAAGAAGGAGGCAAAGCCAGAGGACGGTGGGGATAAAAAAAAAAAAAGGACAACAGCGATGAAGACCATTAGAGAGGAGGCTGTGGGCTGATTCACTGTGGAAATGTAGGTTACTGCCAGAGAAGAGCAGAGGATACACTCTGCACTGAACAAACAGAAGGAAACAAACATGTGGAGCAACAACCGAGAGAAACTGTGGGGGGTTTTGATAAATGGTGAAAGTCAGAGGTCGCTGCCGGGAATGGAGAGATGAGTGGAGGGACGACGAGCCTACCGGAGATGGTGTACTCGTCACTGTGGCTCTCGCTGATGCGAACCAGGAAGGAGCCATCTTTGTTTTGGGAAGCCAGCAGCAGCTTCTCAGCTTTCACCCTGTTTATGTTGCCGTAGTACCACCTGATCAGAGAGGAGACACCAGAGAGAGAGAGAGAGAGAGGGATGAACAGGTGATCACACAGCATGTGAAGGAATGAAACAAGAGATAAAGACGTCAGGAGGAATGTGTTACATGTGCGAGCAAACATTCACCAGCACACACACACGCACCCAAGTACACACAACGAAATCCAGTCAGTGTCACCAACTGGTCCAGTCAGTCAGAGAAACTGGTTCTACCAAGCAACTTTTCCCAATATTTTAAACCGGATGTGAACGTAACATGAGCCATTTCCCAACGAGTGCAGGTTCTGTAGGCAAAAGAGAATTACAGAGCGGGTAGTTGGGTCAGTGGAGACGTCCCACAGCTCCACTGTGTTTGATTCCTGCCTGTATTTACTTTATCTTGTCATGACAGCAGAGAGCAGCACAGTGCGGGCCCGCTCTCTGGATGACGCTCAGGTTTCACTGAAACCAACAGGGAGTGACACAAAGAAGCAGGAGGAGAGAGGAGACCGAGACAGGCTTCTGACACCACACACACACACTGTATAATTACATAACAATACATCTCCGATAAATCTAGTGTGAAGCACGTTCATTTAGTTTTTCCATTTCTTAACTGTAAAAAAAAAAAAAAAAGAGCCTGGGTGTAATTCACCTCATCTGCTCAGACAAGACCCAGGATATTTAATTTTCTCCAGCCTTAAACTATCCAAATAATAATAACAACTCATCTGACGAATGTCAAAAGCGACAGTAGCTCCAGGAAGTATCAAGTTTATTAATTGAAAAACCTGTAATAGCCCTAAAGTAATTCTGTTAAAGGGATAGTTCAACATTTTGGCAAATTGGCCCATTGCCATAATCCCTATAGTCTCAGCAGCACAAAGTTGTTGGTGCAAGCTATTTTTAGAACAGCAGAGCAGAGCCGCGAGCTGCTTAGAGCTACGCTATGGAGGCTCACAATGTTGAGGGAAACCAAGAAATTCCATCATCCTCCATAGTGTAGTCCTGAGCAGCTCGCGGCTCTGCTCCGCCGTTCTAAAAATAGCTTGCACCGACAATTAAAGGTAACAAACCTACTCCTAAAAAGGGATTATGGCAATGGGCCAATTTGCCAAAATGTGGAACTATCCCTTTAAACTATCAAAAATAATAAGTTGTAATTATAACAACTTATCTAATGTCAAAAGCGACAGTAGCTCCAGGAAGTATCAGGTTTATTAATTGAAAAACCTGTAGTAGCCCTAAAGTAATTCTGTTAACTTTGTGAAAAATGTCTTGACTTCGTAGCTGTGGGATACTGATGCAGAAATTCAAATGCACAGTAAAATGTGGCTCAAGATCAAAATCAAAATGTGGCCAAGTGTAATATCAAAATAAACAGGAGCTGCATTGTTTTTTGTTTTTGTTTGGATGAAAAAGGTAAAATGTGTGAATGAAGCATCCTGGTATTACAGAGATACTCAGGCTTCTAGATCATACACTCCAGTCGTAAAGGAAGGTGTGCTTGGTACAAGATCAAACAGATGATTTTCAGTGAAATATCAAATGCAGATATGACCATCTCAACTGAACTCAAAGCAGGATTCTCCCCCAATATCATAATAAATGTGTAGAAAATGTGAAGAGTAAAAGCACCATAAGAGTTGCTGCCCTCTGGGACCTGAGAGTGACATCGTGGTGGGATAATAAAGAGCAGAAAGCAGAGTGAGGTCAGTGAACTCACCACTCAGACCAAGAGCTGGATGATTATAAATGACTCAACACCAGTGTCTCTAATGAATTTCTCATTACTATGATTGAACACTTATGAGGGGGGCGGGGGGTCCGTGATGCTGCAGTGGTTCTCGTGCTCTGGTCCCTCATCTTCAGGCTCGGCCGTGTGTTCGAGGACAGCCGGATGCGCCGAGTCCGTGTCGGGTCAGCGACATGAAAACAGAAAGTGAGGTCAACCTTGGAGAGGGAGCTCGGCTGAAACATGATGACTCCCCGCAGGCTGGATGAATAATGGAGGACCTGCAGCTGCAGAGCGCTGACCACATGCTGCCGCTCAGCTACATTTAGCTCCAGCCTGGTGCAGCAGCAGCAGCAGCAGCAGCAGCAGCAGCAGCAGCAGCAGCAGCAGCAGCGGCACTCACGTCCAAACCTTTGTGTTCAACTTTGCTTTGAACATCAGGAGGATGCCAGTAGACGACAAGTGCAGAATTTCGAATGATTAGTTAAAGGGATACTTCAACATTTTGGCAAATTGGCCCATTGCCATAATCCCTATAGTCTTAGCAGCTGGTTCCTTACCTTTAGTTGTTGATGCAAGTTATTTTTAGAACGGCGGAGCAGAGCCGTGAGCTGCTCAGAGCTATGCTACAGAGGCTAATGGGATTTCTTGGTTTCCCTCATCAAACTCATCAAATACACAATCCAACAACTCCACAACGCTCTGGTGGACAAGTTGTGACCTGCACATTCACCACGCTATGAGATAATAACAGAACGTTACCAGACAGAGTTGTTTTAGAGGCAAATGCAGAGACTGCTTGCCGAAAAACTGCCCCCAATCCCATTAACCTCCGTATTGTAGCTCTGAGCAGCTCACGGCTCTGCTCCGCCGTTCTAAAAATAGCTTGCACCGACAATTAAAGGTAACGGACCTATGGATGGATTATGGCAATGGGCCAATTTGCCAAAATCAATCAATCAATCAATCAATCTTTATTTATAGAGCACCTTTCATACATGGGAATGCAACACAAAGTGCTTTACACACAGAAAAATAGAAACAGAAAAACAAATTACAAGTAAAAACCCCTCCCTCCCACACCCCATACTGCACACACACACACACACACACCTACACACACACACACACACACACACACACACACACACACACACACACACACACACACACACACACACACACACACACACACACACACACACACACACACACACACACACACACACACACACTCTCTCTCACTACTGACACTAGGGAGACATGGCATGACACTGAGGATTGAGGAAGCGCTATCTTTGGGGCCGTCCACACTGGGAGGAGTGGCAGGCCGTGCCACAGGGGGCACCAGCGCCCAGGCCCCCCGACCCCGACAGACCACAGCCAGCCGAGCCGAAGGGACCCAGGGACAGCGCCCCCAGCAGCAGCCCAGACACAGCTCCCAGCGTGGAGGACCCCCCTGTTGAACCAAATGTTGAACTATCCCTTTAATCAACAATCGCTGTGCAACTCATTTTACAGCCGATTCTTCATTCAGAATCTTTATTATCAAGAGTTCCAGCTGCTCCAAAGTGAAGATTTGGTGCTTTTCTAGGTCCAGAGTAGCCAGGCTAGCGCCGCCTACTGGTTCCGGCAAATTTCATTTGCCTCAACAATGTAGTCAGGACACTAGCAATGCGTTTCGGTTTGCTCCGTCCGCCAGAGCGGACGGACCAATCAGCGAACAGACGGGTAAGTGAAGGCGATGACGTTGAACTCAAGCGCTCAAGATTAACCTATGAGCTTAACCGGTGTATAGCACACGTGACCACCAAGCAGCAGCGATTAGTTGAAGCAAATGTAAGCAACCGCCTCCCGGAAGCAAACGAATCCCTATGGCTCAGGTTCAGACGCTTTTTGAAATGTAATGAAATAAGCGGCTGATGCATCAGGCTAGGTCCAGAGTGATCTTAAGTTGAATTTTGTGTGAGTGTGAGACTGTTGGACAGAACAGGGGAAACTGTGGTGAACCCTTCTAACTATCTTTCTGACCACAAGCTTTCTCAACAATGGGGATGTTCACACTCAAACTGCTCATTCTGTTTGGGAACAGTTTAATATGAAGGAAGACAAAGAAACCCCCCCAACATTCACATGTGAGAAGGTGAAGCTGTTGAATTCTGCTCTCAGATACAGTGAAACTCAGAACAGGTTAAATAGTCAAGCTGTCACACAGGAACGTCTGGTGAACGTCATCATCGCTCAGCGTACGAATGTACAAGATGCTTGCCCTTTCATTTTCTGACAGTTGCATTAACAGATTAACAAATGAGAGTAAATGAACCGTGAACTGTCATAAATCCATCGAGGGTTATTAAGTCAGAGTTGCAACATTTATCTCATGGACTGTCTGTTCAACTGTGACTGTGCAAAGGGTATTTCTGATGTCTGCTACATCCATCAGTGGATTATCTACTATCACCACTGAACTGTCAGTCTTCTAGTGTCTTCCATTTATTTCTTATCCTTTTCTTACTTATCTTTTTTGTAACGTGAAGGGAGGCAATCATTGCATGTTTTTTTTTAACATCTGCGCATATGACAATAAACATCTTCAATCTTGAATCTCACAGCTCCAGGTTTAAAGAGGTTCAGTCTGAAAATCATCACATCTCAAACATTTTTGTATTTTTGCTCGGAAGAGACTAATCAGTGGTTCAATCCACTGAACAATCTTTGTGTTTGAGTGTTGAAGTTGTGACTTCAACAGCTCACAAAGACATATTGATCATTGAGCACAAGTGTTTGACAGCTGGGTCAGCTGTCTGTCAGCTCGCTGCTGCTGCAGAGACACAGGAACTTCTTCATGTCCCTCAGGATTTAGATCCATCAGATAGTTGATACAGATGATGTTTCTGAGCCATGCAGCACGTTCAGGTCCAGATCCACTCAGGTGACACACACACACACACACACACACACACACACACACACACACACACACACACACACACACACACACACACACACACACACACACACACACTGAAGAGGAACACAGTAAACGGTGTGTGACCTGAACACTCACTTGTGTTTGGCGAACTCGTCCTGCAGCAGAGCCACGTAGTTCGCCGGGATCAGTCCGGACTCTAGAGTCCCGGTCAGCTTCTTGGCGAACACGTACTCCCCCCGCTTCTCGATCACCGACAGCTTGTCCCCTTCCTTCACCGTCAGCTCGTCGTCGCTGCGGGCCACGAAGTCGAAGAGCGCCGCGTACAGCTGCACCGGCCGCTTCTTGGGCGACGGGACGCGGATTTCGCCGGAGACGGTGCGGATCTCCGCCGCCTGCGCCCCCGGGTTGGCGATGACATGGTTGTGGTTGGGCACGGTCGGGTAGCGGAATTCGGGCCATATCCAGTTCCACAGCCGGCTACAACACGGCATACACGAGCGGCAGCAACTCTCCATCCCGGGACATGAAGGAACGCGGCGGCGGCGGCGGCGGCTTGCTTCGCGGCTTCGCGGCTTCGCTCTGACACCGATCAACCAGACGCGCTTCAGGCTTTATCAGTCCGCTGAAAACGGCCTTTTCCAGCCAACAGTCACCAGCCGCTCAGTCCTCCGGGTCCCCTCTCTTACTCTGGCTACAAACATACTGCACCGCCAGCAATAGTTAGAGGTAGATTAGCCGGAGGAACCGGTTTTTTCTGTTGAGATCACGGATCTTAGCTCCGCGCCTGCAGTGCGCACGGCGGCTGCGGGAATGCGGAAACGGGAATGGAGGCCATCCAAGTCGGATCGGAACCGTGCAAGGACTCGGCGGTGGCGGCGCGACCCAAGATGAACCGAGGATGAGAGAGCATGGTGGTGTTGATCCGCTGTGATCAATCGATGTAGGGGCGGAGGAGAGGGAGAGAGGGAGAGAAAGAGGGGGAGAGAAAGAGAGGGAGAGAGAGCTGCAGCCGAGGAGGATCAGGTGGAGACACAAAGGTGAGAGCGAGGCGCGGCGGCGGCGCGGTGCATAGAAAAGTTTGGGTTTGGCGCTCAGCACAGCACACACACACACACACGCACACACACACACACACACACACACACACACACACACACACACACACACACACACACACACACACACACACACACACACACACACCTGCGTACTGAGGGGGGAGAGAAAGAGAGAGAGAGAGAGAGATTGCTCCCTCCCCTAAACCATTTTATTCAGGGTGATTTTGATTTCTCTGGATTTCATCTTTTAAAAAAATAAACTGATAAACTGATGTTTTAATATTTCATAGTCTCATCCAATAATGAAAGTAATTTTAAAAAATCTCAGTGATCAATGATTTGTGGCAGTTGACAGTGTTTTTATTTGTTCCACTCAGGTCCCACTGAGGGAACATGGTAACATACCATGATGTACATGGGTGAATAAAAAGAGCAGGTTTGTAGCCTACATCAGTGGTTCTCAAACATTTCTACATTAAGGACCCCTAAACTGACACAGATTAGACCACGGCCCCCCATTGGACAAAACACCAGACACCAGAAATACACAAATATTTGTTCTGAGACTGAATAATGTTGCTTTTTTTAGTCAATGTATGTTCAAATTACTGACAATGACAATTTTGGAAAAAGAATTCAAGAAATTTCTGAAAAAAAAAGAAGTAATATTTCTGGGAAAAATTGAACCCACCCAAAGACCCCTGTCGGTCACCGGACCCCACTTTGAGAACCACGGGCCTACATTATGTTGAAATAATCCTAGATGTGGTGTGTTTTATTCTGACCTCCATCTTTTCATCACGATATCTCACTGACCAGGATCAGTGAAGGTAAACAGAGACGGTGTGTTGGAGTCTTGCCTTTATTGCTGCATCGGTTCTGCATCATGACTGCAGCAGAAGCGTGCAGGCTGCTCATATATCACCGCAGAGGAAGGGCCCCAGGATGAACTCAACACCACATTTTTGATGATGCTCCAGTTAAAACCTGGAGGTGGATTTTCCTTCTTGAAATCTATTATTTAACCTTTAAAAAGCTCAGAGTCTCCACTAGCCTACATCATGAAGTGTTCCTGCAGTAGCACTCATCACCAGCCAGGTCAGGTGCTGACGGTGTTTCCAATGAATGATACACAAACCTGAGGGCACGCTGTATTACAACCTGCATTAGAGGGAAAGGTTCATCTTACATGGATGTGAATTACGCTGCGGTTTAAGCCCGGTGTGGCACATTTTGAAAGCATTAACCACATGCGAACAGCTGACTGTTCCCCTCATGAGGCGCAGGAGCTGGATCAAACTGAGACCCTCGGATCCTTTTGATCTGAGCAGCAAAGTTTTAAGACGGAAAACGGCTCAAATCCAACATGAAAGCTTTTGAGGTTCAGCTCTAATCTTGATCTTTCATTTGCAACAGCAGCTTTAAGTTCTGCTTCTCGTCGTGCAGGTTGACTCTGTGAGCTGCAGTTACATCACAGACTCTGGGTCTGATAAACATCACAGGCTGCTCACTGTGTTCAAAGGAGGAGGTAGGAGAGTTCTCTGAAACCTTTCTCCAGTATGTGACAACAATGTAAAAAAAAAAAAATACATGTGTTACAGTCTCATCACTTACTTAAAAAAACTCAAATATCAAAAGTGAAAGTAGTACTCACTGTACAGCTCAGCTTCACCAGATACATCTGAAGGGTCAAGACATGATTTGTGCAGGAGAGGGGAGAATAAGAAAAGTTAAAAATGATTCACAAATTGGATTTTACACGTACAGTGACATGCAAAAGTTTGGGCACCCCTGGTCAAAATGTCTGTTAATGTGAACAGTTCAGCAAGTGGAAGATGAAATGATCTCCAAAAGGCAGAAAGTTACAGATGACACATTCCCTTTACATTTTAAACTACTGTTTATTTTTGTTTTCATCTTTTACATTTTCAAAATAACAGAAATAAAAGGACCCACAGCAAAGGTTTGGGCCACCCAGCATAGTTAGTACTGTAGCTAGTAGCCCCCCCTTTGGAAACTATCACAGTGTGTAAAATAAATAGTAAATAATCTTGTCTGATACCTTGGTCAAAGTTATCTTAGAGCTCAAGTCTCCTGGGTTTTTCTTTTGCAGGCTGCTGCTTTGTTTCCCTTTTTCACTGGAAAACTGTAGAAAAAAAACAAACTGTAAATGTGCTCCAATCAGACCCCTGTTCCTTTACTTTGAGGATGAGATGTCAATATATTTTTTTTCCCTGTGTAAATATGTTCCAAATTCAGTTTTACTGGAAGTCACGTAATCCAATGGGGCTGCCACCCGGTGACGTCACAATATGCAAATTAGATGAGTACATTTACTCCTATCACAAACTTTAGGTCATTGTGAATATTTTTCTCATTTACACCATAGATTTATCTCTGACCACTTAAAAGCTACAGCCTTGTGAAATCCTGAAATCCAAACTTAATATTTTCCTAAATAAACTCGGGCGCCAGACATTTTGACCAGGGGTGCCAAACTTTTGCCTGACACTGTGGATTTTACACGTTCTCCAGACTTCATTTTCATACTTTTGTGGTTTTAAAGGGATAGTTCAACATTTTGGCAAATTGGCCCATTGCCATAATCGCTATAGTCATAGCAGTAGGTTCATTACCTTTAATTGTAGGTGTAAGCTATTTTCAGTACGGCGGAGCGCAGCAGCAGGCTGCTCAGAGCTACGCTATGGAGGCTAACGGAATTTCTTGGTTTCCCTCATTAAACTCATCAAATTCAACATCCCAAAACTCCACAGCGCTTTTGTAGACAAGTTGTGACCTGCACAACCACCACGCTATGAGATAATGACGGAACGATACGAAACGGAGCCGTTTTCGAGGTAAATTCATACAAAACCGCTGATGCGCGTTGCGTTCAGGGACAGTTTTTCAGCAAGCAGTCTCCGTATTTACCCTGTATTTACCTCGAAAACGGCTCCGTTTCGTATCGTTCCGTCATTATCTCATAGCGTGGTGGTTGTGCAGGTCACAACTTGTCTACAAAAGCGCTGTGGAGTTTTGGGATGTTGAATTTGATGAGTTTAATGAGGGAAACCAAGAAATTCCGTTAGCCTCCATAGTGTAGCTCTGAGCAGCCAGCTGCTGCGCTCCGCCGTACTGAAAATAGCTTACACCTACAATTAAAGGTAATGAACCTACTGCTATGACTATAGCGATTATGGCAATGGGCCAATTTGCCAAAATGTTGAACTATCCCTTTAAGAGCAGAATGCCATCTCAGAATAGTTTTCCATCTCCTCTTTCCCCTCTGGAGCTCTAGAAACAACAGCTTGGTGAGCCATCAGAACAGAACTGATTGGCTGACTATTTCCTGGGAGGTGGCGCTCAGGTGTCATGGATGAGAGTGGTGACTGATTTTTTTGTGACATCACAAAGTTACAAAAGTCCTCAGAGCTTGTAAGGCTCATGTTCATACAGGCTGTGTGCATTTCTCTCAGTACGTTGATACGTTCACAGTGTAATATACATAGAACCTAGACACGCTTATAAGTACACATGCAAATCTACCCTTGTACAATATGGCACCTTTAAATGAAGTCTAGTGAGGATATACATCATCTCTTTGGTGGCACTGCAAACAATTCACCAGCATCTCGATATGGAATGAGACCTAAACAGGATAGTGGGAACCAATGGTTTATTCCTCAATAATGTTTTCAAGTTCATATTTTAAAGCAACTACTGTACGAAAAACGTTTAAACTGGAAAGTCACTTTATTCTTTTTATTTTATTTTTACAGCTAGTGTAAGAAGCGGTTTGAGCACCAGTCAACAGCAGCTGCCAGTGAATTCAGCGCACCTGATGAGCTGTCTTCTCCATGCAGCTACTTTACACTGTACTTTGCCCAATTTTTTTGATGATGATCTGTTCACACATATTTAGTTTAGTTTAGTTTAGTATGTTTATTTCGGTCTCATAAAAACAAATACAATAGACAAATATAAAGGTATAAATACAAAACAAAACAAATCAGAACAAAAACACAACAAGCAAAACAATTTACTTTGACCGAAAAGGTGTAGGCTGAAGCATCAGCTTATTTTGCCTACCCTTCTTAAATTAACATTTTTCGTTCACTCAATTTAAATTTTTTTTTACAGAGCAACAACAAAAAGAAAAAAACCCTGCATATTCTACATACAGCAGTTTATAAGCACACTGGTATTTATAAATCAGTTTTATATTTATTAATAATATTATTTTTAAATAACTTTTTGAATCTATTAAGTGTGTTGCACAGTTTGATTTCTAATTCTAGATTATTCCATTGATTGACTCCTGTAATTGATATACATCTTTGTTTCACATTTGTTCGTACTTTTGCTTTTGTATACACATGAGTCCCTCTTAGTTCATATCTACTGGTTCGGGTCTGAAACATCCTCTGGACACCATCTGGAAGCATATTATTATTTACTTTATACATAATTTGAGCAGTTTTATAGTCCACAAGATCATTAAATTTCAAGATCTGTAGGTTTATGAAAAATTTGTTTGTTGAGTATCGATAATCGGCCCTGTTGATTATCCTTATTGCTCTCTTTTGTAATATGAAAATTGGTTTTGTAATTGTTTTATACGCATGCCCCCAGACCTCTATGCAATAAGTAATGTATGGCTCAACAAATGTTCGATACAATAAATGTAATGAGCATTTGTTGAGGATGTATTTTGTTTTATTTAATATTGCAATAGATTTTGATATTTTGTTCTTTATATGATTTATATGTGGTTTCCAACTTAGTTTGTCATCCAAAATAACTAACTTATTTATCATAATTTGTGTTTGATCTAAATTTTTACGGTATCCAAATACTATATATTTAGTTTTATTTAAATTTAGTGAGAGTTTATTAATGTCAAACCATCTTTTTATCGTTCCTAATTCTCTCTCCACTGTGTCCAGAAGGTGCCTCAGATCTTTACCAGAGCAAAGTAAATTGGTGTCATCAGCGAACAAAACAAAATGTAATAACTTGGACACATTACAAATATCATTAATGTACATAATAAATAATTTTGGACCCAGCACAGAACCTTGTGGGACTCCACATGTGATCCTCAACAAGTCAGATTTTTCATTATTTAATTGCACATATTGTTTTCTATTGTCTAAATAATGTTTTAACCATGTATATGCTATGCCCCTGATCCCATATCTTTCCAGCTTCCTCATTAACAAATTATGATCAATGGTGTCAAATGCTTTTCGTAAGTCCATGAACACACCTACTGTGTATTCCTTTTTGTCTATTGCTGATGATATTTTTTCTGTAAGTTCCATTACAGCCATTGAGTCTGTGGATGAATAATTTTTCTAAGATTTTTGAAAACTGTGGAAGTAGAGAAATTGGTCTGTAATTTTCAAACTGATGTTTATTTCCATTTTTGTATATTGGAATGACTTTTGCTATTTTCATTTTCATCATTTTCATATTGTTCAACAGACAAATCTCTACAGCTGTCAATTAATTGGAGCCAGCATCAACACCACTGTAGATGAGATGAAGTCCTACTCATGGGAGTGGTGAAAATGCCCGTTATGCCAAAACAGTCAATGTGATGTCAGTAAAAAGGTTTGAATGCCTCTCAGGACAATCAGACATCAGACCCAACCCAAGATCGGCTCTGCAAAGTGACACCAGTGCTGGAGCACATAAGAAAGAAGTGTCTGGAAATTGAAAGTGAGAACAAGTTTTCCATAGATGAAATGATGGTCCCTTACAAGGGAACAAAGGCTGGGTCTCTCCTACCGAGCAAACCTCACCATTGGGGCTTCAAGATCTTCGTTCGAGCAGGCGTTTCTGGGATAGTGTATGCATACACACTAGTCTTATAGGATTTATTTTAGAAATGTATAGGAATCCCAGAGGATTTTATTGCAACCAATAGAAAACAAATATGTTTCTAATAGGACTGTCAAAATCCTAAAAGAACCAAAACTATTTCCTATAGAATTCTTATAGGACTTTTGGAAAGTTATAGGAATCCTAAAGGATTCTATTGGAAATGAGGAAAATCCTATAGCACTTTCTGACTAGGGTCATGACTCCCTGACATACACTGGAAAGAGCACATTTGGCACAGGCGGGCCAGGGTCCAGCCAAAGAACTTGGAGTTGGAGCCAATGTTGTCATTCAACTCTGCAAGACCATCAAGAACCCGTCAGAGTGTGTTGTCTACTTTGACAATTTTTTCACCTCCCTCCCTCTCATTGTGCATCTGAAGGAGTCCCTTGGTTTGCGAAGTCTGGGAACCATCCGCAAGAACAGGCTTAAAGGATGCACACTTGAGGATGACCGTGCTCTGCTGAGGCAAGGAAGGGGCAGCTATGACTACAGGGTGGATAATGAGGCAAAAGTGGCTGTTGTAAAATGGTAGAACAATAAAGTTGTCACCTTAGCTAGCTCCTGTGCTGCAAGCAGCCCTCTCAAGGAAGTCAGGCGTTTCTCCAGAGAGGAGAGAAGAAGAGTTGCTGTTCCCTGTCCAAACATTGTGTCACAGTACAATGTCCACATGGGAGGAGTTGACCTTGCTGACATGATGGTGGCCTTGTACCACACCCCTGCAAAGTCCCACGGGTGGTACCTGTGCTTCTTTTGGCAAATGGCTGATATAGCCATCAACAATGGATGGCTGCTGTATCGTCGTGATGCCAAAAGCATTGGTGTGCAAAAGCACAAAAAGCTCAAGGAATTCAGGCTGGAGGTTGCAGATGCCCTTATCCACAGTGGGAAAAAGAAGGGAAGGTCTTCCAAGTGAGGGGAGGAGAATGTGCACAGCCCCACCAGATGCATACAAAGGCCAACAACCCCAAGACCCATGGTTTATGTTCGCCATGATCAAGTGGATCATTTCCCAGCTTTCACAGACAAGGAAAGATGCAGGCTTTGCCCAGAAGGACAGACAACAATCTACTGCACAAAATGTGGTGTTCGTCTGTGCATCGTCACCAGGAAAAACCCGTGCAACTGCTTCCAAGCGTTCCATAAAAAATGAAATATAGACAGGCAATGAGGGGCATTGTTCATAAGAGTTCCCATCATAATGGAAAACCTGGACCCATAAAACTTTATCCATTTTCCAGAGAAAATGAAATTGCTGTGTTGTTTTTGCAGTATGTAATTTTCAGCACACGAAAAGTTCAATATGTACACAATGAAATGTTCTGCTTTTTTGTGTGTGTTATTGTGTTTTGTTGGTACAAAGGAATAAAATCAACTTTAAAGGTGCTATGTGTAATGTAAATGACGAAGGAATACACCAATGTATAATTTATCTTCATCAAAATGAACATTAATATGTTTATCATTTGAGATCTTTTTATACCTTAATAGGGCAACGTATCCTGGGAGATACAACTCATAAAATCTAAAATATTGAATATATATACATATTTTGAATGTGGAAATATTTTTCTTAGGGCCTAAAGAGATGAGTGATAACATTAAATTCTTTTTTGCAACTTATTTTCCACTCCTGCCTGTTTTAGGGTTAATAGTGTTATTCTACCTTCAGGAGGCAGTGGTCGAGTCGGACAAAACAATTTACAGCACTCAGACCGGAGACGGCATGAGTGAGCCAGATAGGCGTCTTTACAACAATACGCACTAGAGCTCACTGGGAATGCAGTATTCATTCCTGCAAAAATAATACCGCTTCTGTCCACAGGGGTCGCCAAAATTGACACAAAATGAAAGTTCTTTGTAGATCCTTAAAGAGTAAAAAGTATTGTGTTTCTTTCTGAAATAAAGGTAGAAAGTAATGGAAATGAAAAGGTACCACAACACTAGACTGGTGTAAATGAGTTTCTCTCCACATTAGCACCATCCATCTGAAATCCTCAGATCATTGCTGAGTGTGGCTTTAAACGTGAGCGAGCGCAGCATGAGGAAGAAGACAACAGGGCAGCTCTGACTGATAGATAGCACACCGTTTTATTAGTATATTTAGCTTTGTGACGTACAGCTTGGGAGAAAAACAAAAGTAACCAAAAAACAAACAAAACTAAATGGTCACAACTTTTTTTTTTCTTTTTCTTTTTTAGAGTCCAGAAACATTTCAGCCTTAGCAGTGACATCACATGAAAGAAAGCTCAGTTTTTCGATCATTGGTTTCTTTGTCATGGACCAGAGTGATATGTTCTCATTAATTCAGGCTAAACGAACAAACACACCCGTACCCCAAACAGAAAAAAATAACCCTAGATTTCTTTTTTAAATGTCTTTTTTTTCTCCTCGATCATTAAAGATGCTTCACATATATTATCAACACTTTTCTAAAGAATCAAAATAATTAGCCACAGGTACTGGAAAAAAGGTATCCACTGTTATATATAATAATAAACACAATAAATATAAAAAGAATTTTTGATATAGTTTATATGGTATCAAAGAGAGAGGGAAATGGGCCTTCAGTTAGACGTGTTTTTACAAAAGTGATGTCCATTTTTTTTCCTGAGGTTGAGTTTTGTCATCTGCAGGTTAAAGTTTTGCTAAATATACTAATAGACTAAGAGACCCGACACACAGGGTCTGTCATGGCTTATCATTCACTGAGGAATCATCTCCACCGGGTTGTGGTCACACCAGTGGAGGTGTCATTGTGGCCCCACTGTTATTTTTGTGTGCTGTGGAGTTAGCTGAGAGGTCAAAGGTCAGTCCTCCCTCCCCCCCTCCAAAGCCTAACAAACACACAAACTCCCCCCGCCCCTCCTTTCCAAAACAATCGGTTTGGTACCGGGGCGCCTTGCGTTTCAATTTCAGCCGTGTGACGTGTCTTCACCGAGCACAAAACTGAAACAGAAGCAAAAATGCACACACACATAGGCTAGCTGTTAGCATTCCTCCATGAAACACAGGTGCACTTTTAGCATGTTGATGCTAACTAAATGCTAACAAGGCAGGTTTAAAAAACAACTGAAATACATAAGCAGGTGCTCGGTGAAAAGAGGTGACGGGCTGAAATTCAAACCGTCCCCACATGCAATAGGCTTGTGTGAAATGGTGATAATTGTATTCAGACGCAGTCCCATTTCCCTTCAGTGTGTAAGGAAGGAGCCAGATCAACTGAGCAGGAACAGAAAGGGGGGTGGGGGTGGGGGGGCGGGGGGATAGGAGGATAGAAGGACAGATGAGAGGAAACCAAAGAGAGAAAAAAAATCTGAAAGAATCGCAAAAATCTGTACATGTAAACATCACACTTCCACTGAGTCAAATCATGAGAATACAGGTTTCTAGTTGGTATTACTGTGGGTAACAAAGCCACCAGCAGAGGAAATCAAGACAATCAAGAGTCTGGTACAAAGTCAGGTGAGGACAGAGAGAACAGAAAAAGAATCAAACCACTGAGAATGAGAACAGAATCTAAAGCACCACGGAGAGAAACAAAAATGAAAAGCAGTAAATCCAGATGGCTGTGGAAGCCATCTTTTTTTTTTCTTTTTCTTTAATATTTTGACAGAAGTAGCTGTACATCGTGCCCTGATAGAAAAATAAAAATAACTCCATTATTTTTTTCTCCTTCGTTTTTTTTTTTTTTTTTTTAAATGTATGTTGAGCTTTACATTTGACCGGACTGGTTGGAGAAGTGTGTTCTGGTTTGCAGGGACCCGACTGGCATCACGGCTCGTCTGATGGTCTAAGCAGCTTCTGAAACTATTTAATGACTCTGGACCTGAAACTCTTGAGTCTGAAACTGTTCCCACCGCCCCGCCGCACCTGAAACACTAGTCTGTGTACTTGAGGGTGGAGAAGAATTCCTGTACTCTCACACTTAGCGCAGTGGCATCTTATCTGTAATATCTCTGAATATTAAATGGGTAGTCCAACATTTTCTAAATCTCCATTATGACAGTTAGCAAAAGTTGAGCAATTCAGTTATTAGCACATATTGTGTAAAAAATACCAATGTTCAGTTTAACCAGGGGTAATAGAATAAATAGAATGAAAATAAAAGCAAACTGTTGATCGAAGTATTTTCACTAAAAAGACTCTAAATCTTCTTTTTGTGAAAGATCTACAGACAGACTTGACAAACTTTTCAGAGACTTAAACCTCTGCAGCTGTAAAGAGAGTGTGTATATCACAGCAGATCAGCTGCCTGACCTTCAGGTTTTTTCTTTACAGCCTGGGCCTTTGATACAGTGGCTTATACATTTGCGCTGTACATGCCAGAGTCGGAGCAAACCCACGTCTCTGGTTGTGTGATCTCTGAGAGGTCAGGAGGACCTCCACACTCTCGCTAAGGCCTCACAAAAGTAAATCCCTTCTTTTCCACAGTGGGAGGATCATAAGCGTATACAACCCGGTCAGTGTCTATACCGTGTAAACGTAACCTTTAAAAAAAGAGGTAATAAAACATGTCTTGTGTAAAGCGCGAGGAACAAGACGCTGAGGAGAGACGGTGTCAGGCAGTAAAGGTCAATGTGGAGCTGAGATTTCCCTCTGTTTGATTTAAGAAAAAAAAGAAGAGTTGATGTGTGTGTTGATGCCGGTCGGGTCCGGTGTTGGTTGACATCCGTGTTTGGAATGTGCAGTATAGGCATACAGAGTGAGGCTGCTGGAGAACCGTATAAAATATCTTCTCAGAAAAGACCACTTTACTCGCACTACAAAATATATAATGATATTAAGAAGAATCAGAACATTGATAATCGATAATCATGTAATACTAAAAAATAGAAATCAGATGTGTGTCGGTGTGTGCTCGGCGGGTACGGACGTCAACAACAACAACAACAGGAGGAGGGGGTCTGGAGTACCAACGCTCTGATTATGGCTAAAACACTCAGATTACTCTCCCAGTGTGTCCCACTGCAGACAACAGACACAGGGATGGAAACCAAACAATGAGCAAATTACACCTTTCTAAAGATTGTCATTTGCCTTTTTTTTTTCACTCTTATGCAGTTGTTGTTGTTGTTGTTGTTGTTGTTTTATCTGTGGCTGTCTGACTTTGACGTAAACTGACCCGGGCTTAGGAACATGTGGAAAACCTTCAGAATGATCTTCTCTGAAGTTGAGGACGTGGTCACGGAGGAACCGATGAGAGAGTCCCGTCTCCCTTCCACTTCCAGCTCAGTGATTGGCTACTGTCGGACAGGAAGGAGACAGTTCGGGACCGTCTCAGAGGTTCACATGCATTTTGTAAAATGACTTATTCCTTTAAAAAAAAAAAGAAAAAGGAAAAATCCCAGACTCGATTTCAAAGCTAAAACGAGAATCAAACTCAAGAGGAGGGAGAAGCATCTGAAACTGCTCTGATTTCTTTTCTAAGAACCTAAAATGAACAACATTTTTTGCTGAAGCTTACTACTGAACAGCTTTTAGATTCATCCTTAAGTCAAATAATTATAGTTTCTCCCATCTAATAAAGACAGAAGGGTTGTTGGAGTCATTGGGGTCATTTCTTTTGTTAACGTTTAAGTTACTATCCTATTATCCTTCATTTCCTGACTGCACTCCTAAATCATAAGCTGTCTTTTATAAAGTGTATGGCTGTAGGTCTGATGGTAGAATTTCCTTCATTTCTTTAAAAATGCATTTTGGAGGTCTGAGGGTTTTTTTTTTCATTGCACAGCAGCAGCAACGGTTTTCTTTTGTTGTTGTTTTTTTCCAGTCACGTCTGGAGGAGGTAAAATGAGCAGTCCACCTGGTGTGTTCAGGTTCACACTAAATCCATCCAGTGTCAGGATGTTGGGCCTGGAAACTGAACTCAGCTCTGCTTTGATCTGAGAGACCTTCATACACTTCATGAGCATGTCGGTATAACAACAGCTGCAGCAGCAGCTGACCGGCTGCAGGACTCACCTCCAGTCTGTGGAGGGTCATACCAACATACCCAGATTTCAAATGACAATTTTCATATTGAAGTTCACAGTTTCAGTGTTTCCTGAACCAATTAACTTATAAGGAAACTCAGATACTGTACAAAACTGTAAAAAATTAGGAGCCAATTGAAGAGAGTGGAAATGATGTTTTTGTGCAGATGTTTTGCTTGATAATGACAAAACACTGATCTGAGAGTTCATGTGAATCAGTTGGTCCTGCAGACAGAGCAGAAGGTGTTTATATCAAACTGAAAAAGTCTTCAGTTCAGCACATCTGGACCGACCCAGGTGTGCCACAGACGACCAGGTGGACTTGACAGAACCATTGGCAGTATGTGAGAGCACAGTGAGGATCAAACAGGAGGAGAGAGTGACGGGAAGACGGTGTCGTTCAAGTCTTCAGTGTGGCGATTGCTCCACACTGTCACAAAACAAAAGGACTGAATGAGACCCCTGATCAGGAAAAACTCTAAAATTTAGGATAAATTGATTGTACCATAGAGGGACTCATAAAAAAGATTTGCATGAATTCAAGATTTTCCTCTGTTTTGAATCACCTAACTTTTAGGTAAAAAAAAGAAAGAATAAAAGTAATCTTTTAACATATCTGACTTATATGACATCATCGTCCCCTCCCTCTCTCTCATTTCTCTTCTAGTTGGGTCTTTTTTTCTTTTTGCATATTTCTCTTATGTGTAGAGGACAAACAACAAAAATAAACCAAACCAAAAACCTTTTACAATTCTACATCTAACGTGTCATATTCCAAAAATTAAATAGGCCTAGTACATTTTCAACATTTCAGACCAATCTGAACTTGACACGGTGGCTCTGACATTGCACATGGGTGTAAATCAGTCCAGGTTTGGGTGGAGGCTTTGTGTTTATGGATAGAGGTGTGAGTGGCACAGACGCCTCCCAATTTTATGGCTTTCAAATGTCCTCCCAGGCGTGTCACCCAGTGTGTGTGACACCCATTTCAACGTTAGCCTACTGCCTGTCGCCAACACAAACCATCTAAAGACCAGTGAATGCTATGATTATCAGCTGCATTGCAAAAAATAAAATTAAAAAAATGAAATAGAATAAATAATTTAAAATAACAACAACAACAACTCCACCACACCTCTCCAATCTCAGCAGTGCAAGTTGAGGGAGGGGTGGGGGGTACCCCTCCCAGGAAACTTGTATACACACACACACACACAGACAGAGAGCCTCCCTGTTTAAATCACAGATGACTGTTGCCTCGCTCAGTGTGCAAAAAGGGAGCAAATGACAGTGACAGGACGGTCGGACTGAGCAGACATCACAGCAGATCACAGATCGATACCTCAGGAGGAAGAAGCCATGTTTGTTTCTGTCTTCATTTTCAGGCTTCTCCTTGTTGGAGCTGCTGGATGCATTATGTGGTCCAAACGCCCCCTTCTGATACAAAAATTCAACAAACTAATACCAACAATTTAAAACTCCACCAGGAGATTTTGGCTTCTTTTAGCAACTGTCCCCCCAAAAAACAAAACAAACAAACAAACAAAAAGCTAAAAAGGAAAAAGTGGCAATAACAACCAACGACACAAGCTCCATTTTGGGAAATGTACTTAATTATTTTCATAGTGAGAGTGACATAAGCAGATTGATTTCACTCGGATGTAACTATGAAGCTAGAACCAGCAGGCGCTTAGCTTAGCTTAGCATAAAGACAGGAAACAGAGCTGGAAACTATCGGAAACAATCATTCCATTAGGCTATAGCCTATCATGTTTGTTAAGTCTGTAGCCTACAACAACCAGATCACTGTATTTGGGGGTTGTGTGTCATCTCATTTTTTGTACAAATTAAATACCATGTAATCTGTGCTAGTGGGATTTTGTTAGCTCTGAGCAGAGCCAAGCTAGCTGTGATCCCGTTTCCAGTATTTATGCTAAGCTAACTGGCTAAATCCCTTATACGCCAGTGAACTCCTTCATTGTTCAGCAAGAAAACAAACAAGCACATTCTCCAAAATGTTGAGCACTTCCTTTAACTTGACTCTACAGCAGAGCCCTGTGTCCACTAAATGTCATTTTCAGGTTCTAGTTTGGCAAGACAACAGAAACGACCTTCATTTGGTGTAGTAAAAACAACACGGCTGAAAGCAAAACCTGATCATTTCACAATAATAAATCATTTTAGTCTCATCTCTTTGCTTCTGCACTGAACAAGTCAAAACACGTCATCTTAAAAACAGTTATTCACAGAAGCGTTGGCCCCGTTGAGTGGTCAGGGTGGGTCGGCCCACTAAGTGTTGGCCTGAAGCGGAGTGCTGTGGTGAGCGTGCAAGACCTTTGCTAACACCCCCCCCCCCCCGCGCTCTCCAGAGGATAAAAACATGGAAAGGAAAGAAGGAATTCACAGTTAGAGAGTCACTAAACACAACATTAATCGAGCCCTATGAAGCAAAAACAAAGACAGCCAACCAACCGGTCAGAGAGACAGAGAGGATGAAGGAGTGTTTCCCCCCAGCAACAACAAACAGAGAGTCTTTGACTTGTTTTTGCCTTGTCGTGGTGGAGGTTGTAGGAGGTTGGTTGGTTGGTTGGTTGGGTTCCCATGGGGCACTGCGGCTAACGCCCACCTTTGCTGAGGTTTCAGGTCTATGGTAGAAGGTCCGGTTTTTTGTATAGCAGCAGCAACATGAAAGTTGACAACATTAACAATAATAATCATAATAATAGTAATGGCCATCTCAGAGTTTAACAGACAAACACAGTAAGACAGAGTAATCCTCCTCTTCCTCTGAAACCTGGACTGGACCAGGGAGGAGAGGAGGAAGAGGGGGATGTTTAGGTCCATGAAGAAGAAGTGTAGAGTAGGTCCAATGGAGAGGGGGAGAAGAAGAAGAAGGGGATGGGGGGGTTGGGGGGAGGGGTGTTACAACAGAATCATGAGGTTTCGTTGGCATTACATCTACATTTGTAAAAAGTAGAGGCGCTCTCCCCCTTTGTTAAAGAAATACCTCTTCCCCCTCCACACACACACACACAACACATTCACACACACAAAAACACATACACACACACCCACCTCCCAGAGAAATACACTTCCTGTCGACCTCAGCTCTGATTCTTCTCAAGTTTTCGACATGAACTGATTATATACAGCAGCACACAAACAAACCCGCACGGATGAAAGAAAAATGTAAAGATCTGAGAAGTTCACGACGTCAGTTCTTAAAATGCTTCATCATTTCTACATTACAGGTCTTTTTGCGCAATAAAGTTCCATTCTCGCCCTCCAAAAAACATAGAAACCTTGAAGACATCAGGTGTTGAAGTAGAAGTAAACTGGCTTCTGGTGGGAATGTTACCATTCACTTGAGAGTGTGTGTATGTGTGTATGTATTTGAGGAACTGAAAATGGAATTGGCAGGTCTGATTTGAGGTATTTCCTGGTGGTCAACATGGCGTCTTGGATGCATAAAGTAGCAAGTTGCTCCCTGGGTAAAACGGGTGAGGATTAAGGGAGGAGGGGGGGATCAGGGTGAGGTTTCAGGTGAGGGAAAGTGCTATAGGACACAGAGAGCTTATATACAAGCAAGCACAGAACAGTTTCTCTCCTCCTTTCTTCTGTCTCTTTTTTGTTTTTTGTTTTTTTCAAACCAAAAACAAACTTTTTTTTCTCATTTCTTTTTCCAGTTTCCGTCCTCAGGCGCCCGGGACTCCAAGTCTCCTCCGTATTTAGTGCTATCTTTTAAGATAAGTCGAACCGCTTTTCTTTCTTTCAGTCACTTGGGAAGAGTCAAGAAAAAAAACAAAACATTCACAGTACTCCCATTAGAAAAAAAAGGAACAAATTAAATCTTCAGTCAAATCAAAAAGAGCTTCAGTAGTACTAATTCTGGGAGTCTTTATTTATTCTGTTTTAAATAGTTATGATTCTGGGACAGTGTCGTCCGGAGCCCCTCGTTCATCACGACTCCCTGGGTGGAAGCTCCACTCAAAGACTCCACTTCTCCACCCACAGGAGACCAAAATTGTTTTTTTCTTTTTCTGAAACCACAGCAGCAGTTTTCCTCCCTCCGTTTACAGGCTACTCCTCTTTTCTCCCCCTCCTCCTCCTCCTCTCTCCCCCTCCTCTGCACTCCTTCCCTCAGAGTGCAGTGCTGATTGTGAGGTGCTTCCAGAGAGAACAGGAGGGGAGTTCCTCCGGGCTCCAAGTGCTCTGCTCTGTTTTAAAAAAAAACTAAAAAAAATCTCCCTCCTCGAATAGAATTGATGAATTCAGATTGTGGTGGGGGTTGGGGTGGGGTGGGACTCTCCACCACCCTCGGACCCAATTTTTTGTTTTTATCCAAAAGAACAATAAGTGGCCACAGTTTGCGTAGAGAGGGCAGATAAGGAGGAAACAACAAACCCAGGTTTAAGGAGAGGAGAGCATAAGACAAGAAGAGATGGGGGCCGGGGGTGGGGGTGGGGGTGGAGGGGAGCGCAGACAGACACAAAACAAACAAAGTGTGTGTATGTGTGTGTGTAGTTGTGTGTGTAAGTGTGTGTTCTCCCACAAATCAGTTCTGCTGCAGGATGAGGTTCTCCAGCTCGTCAGCCGAGCGCAGCAGGAAGGCGGCCGACTCTCGATAGCCGGCGATCAGCTGACGCACGGCCGTGATCTCCGGTTGGCTGAGCTGGGCCGAGGCCCCGCCCCCTCCACCGCCCCCGCTGCCCCGCCCACCAAGGCTGTTGGCGGCGGCGGAGGAGGAGTTACTGATGTTGGCGGAGGAGAGAGACTTCATGCTGAGGTCTGTAGGCCCTGAGGAGAAGGAAAGATGGATGGAGAGGTGGAGAGGTGGAGGGGCCGAAGGAAGAATGGAGGAGAAGGAAGGTGCAAAGGAGAAGAACGGGAAGAGTCACAATCATTAAGTTTTAGTTGATGACTAATTGCCTTACAAATAATTGCAATGAATGATTAAATTGTCTTTTTCTGATCATTGTATGCTACTATTACAGTATAAGCATAGTTTAAACATAGTTTAATAATACACACACACCTTATGAAAAAGAAGAAGCGTCATTCATTGGCATTAAACATTGGAACACATTAATAAAAACTGCACGTCTGTTTGAGCTTTGTAACTAAATCCATGATGCTAATATGGCTCCTCAAAATAAACAGTTTGTGGTGCTCCACTTGTTTATCATTAAATAATAGAAGAAGTGATGAAGACATTAAAGCAACCCAATGTAAGAAATACTCAGTGCTTGATGGAAACATGACATTTCAGTTTCCTCCAGCTGTTCTTATACAGATGACTGGAAATGATTTATCAATTATGTAAAATGATTGCGGTCAGCTCAAGTATTTACAAGCAGGTGATTATGTCATAATTGTGACAGGCCTGTATGTGCTATCATTGAATCCACTCTTTTGGCAAATTGGCCCATTGCCATAATCCCTATAGTTTTAGCAGTAGGTCTGTTACCTTTAATTGTTGGTGCAAGCTATTTTTAGAACGGCGGAGCAGAGCCGTGAGCTGCTCAGAGCTACGCTACGGAGGCTCATGGGATTTCTTGGTTTCCCTCATCGAACTCATCAAATACACAATCCAACAACTCCAAAACGCTCTGGTGGACAAGTTGTGACCTGCACATTCACCACGCTATGAGATAATAACAGAACGTTATGAGGGAGAGTTGTTTTCGAGGCTAATGCAGAGACTGCTTGCTGAAAAACTGCCCCCGACGGGAACGCACATCAGCTGTTTTGCATGAATTTACCTCGAAAACAACTCTGTCTGGTAACGTTCTGTTATTACCTCATAGCGTGGTGAATGTGCAGCTCACAACTTGTCCACCAGAGCGTTTTGGAGTTGTTGGATTGTGTATTTGATGAGTTTGATGAGGGAAACCAAGGAATCCCATTAGCCTCCGTCAGTGTTGGGTATACACGAATTCGGTGAGCGATTTGTGTATGCCGCCATCTTGCGGCGGCGCCATTGCTGCGGTGACATACTTCAGTCATAGTAAACTGATTCTCTATGACAGCATCATAAATAGGCTGCATTTGTGATGTTTAGTGCCCCCCAGTAACTGATTAAGGTATCTTACATGAATACCAATATTAATTTAGGAATTAATCATTTGTTTGAGCGATTAGCAGGAAAGATTAGAGTAACAGGGAGATAAGAGACTGTATCATAAACAATATAACATAGGCTACCGGTACGTTATGCGTGCTGACGATAGCAAGCCAGCAGCGGGATATTTAATCATGTGGACAGGCTACATGAATAAAAACAACAACAACTTGTGCTTTGTTTTAGATATTCAATAATATTTTATTGATCAGCTGGCCTCCGATGATCAGAAAAAACGTCAATTACAGGTCTCTGATTTATGGTCAAAATTACCTGAGCTCCGGATGGGTCGGACATATTTTACACCGGCTTTTAGACGACCATGATCACATCATATTGAAGGGATCAGTGAGACATTCACAGACCATCCACTTTTACCACGATGTGAAGGTAACGGTGAGAAGGGAGAGTAGCCAGGTTGTACAGGTCAGCTGTGACTGCGTCGCTGGCGGCTGCTGCTGCTGCTGCTCACTGTACGTAACATTACGGTCTAAACACGGACACTCCTCCTGAAGTAAGGGGCTGTGTTTTGCTGATATTAGAGCAGTCGAGGACAGCACATCTCCTCCCAGCCTTCCTAGACATATTTACAGAAGAGAAAAGGTCCACTTCATGGCGCTTGCATTCAAATGCCCGCTTCGCGCACAGAACCCATCGCTGCCTGACTGGGAGCTGTCACCGCAGTAATGGCGGCTGCTCGACTAACGGTTATTTCGCCGAATTCGTGTATAGTTACTTTGGAAAGTAGTTAGTTAGGTTACAACGTTACCATCAATTAAAAGTAATCAGTTACGTTACAGCGTTACCTATGAATAAAAGTAACGCATTAGAGTACTCATGCGTTACTAAAAATGAAAAGCATTTTGCAGCGCGCCTCGCACATGCTGCAACAACTGACAGACAGCCTCAAACGCCAGGCTAGTCTTCCTGGGGTCCTTTAAAAAATGTGTCAGCCGAGGCGCAGCGCTGTGATGCGTCTGTGCCCTGCTGACCTACGTGTGTGTGTTTCAATTCACCAGCGAAAAGGACAAGAACATAACGGTAAAATGCACACTGCGTTGGTGATAACCTTCTGTCGACCGCAAAAAATCCACTTCCAATTTAAGGGCCCATAGATCAGCTCCACGTACGGACCTGCTTCTCCAGTCACACTGCTGCTACGGCAGCTATGGAGTAGAGATCCGGGGCTGGACCGGGGGAGAACTGAGCGGCCGCTCGCCGAGAGGGCGCTGCTGAAAGCGGCCAAGCACTGAGAGCCGGGCTGCTTGTTGCTGCTGGAGAAGCAGGTCTGTACGTGGAGCTGATCTATGGGCCCTTAAATTGGAAGTGGATTTTTTGCGGTCGACAGAAGGTTATCACCAACGCAGTGTGCATTTTACCGTTATGATCTTGTCCTTTTCGCTGGTGAATTGAAACACACACACGTAGGTCAGCAGGGCACAGACGCATCACAGCGCTGCGCCTCGGCTGACACATCCGCAGGTTGCACAGTAGTCTAGCCGTTCTGTCTGACAAAAAGCAGGCTGCAGTCGGGATTTTCTTTTCCTTATCCGGCGAAAAGTAACGGATTACTTTTTTAAAAAAATAACTAAGTTACTGATTACTCAACGCACGAAACTAACGCGTTACGTTACGCGTTACACGAAAAAAGTAATTAAAGTACAGTGTTGTGGTTAACGCGTTACAAAGTAACGCGTTACAAAGTAACGCGTTAACCACAACACTGGCCTCCGTAGCGTAGCTCTGAGCAGCTCGCGGCTCTGCTCCGCCATTCTAAAAATAGCTTGCACCGACATAGTGTTGTCACGATACCAACATTTTGGTACCGGTATCGGTACCAACATGTTTTTCGATACTTTTCTAAATAAAAAGAGAACACAAAAAATGTCATTATTGGCTTTATTTTAATAGAAAATCTTAGAACTATAACATATGCATCAGTAATCAGTAAATCAGTAAACAGTTACTGCTGCTGCAGGATTAAATTTCCATCTATATTAATCTGAACTCTTCCTAAATTAAAACATTAGTGGTCTGTTTAAAAATGAATATCAACTTGTTTTCTTTGCATTATTTGAGGTATGAAAACACTGCTTCTTTTTGTTATTTTGACCAGTTGTAATTTTTGGGAGAAATTGTTATCAGTAGTTTATAGAATGAAACACAAACGTTCATGTTACTCAAACACACACACCTATTGTTTCCCATACGTAGACCAAATTGATCCCCCCCCCCATCAATGCAATACACGCACACACACAGATACACACACACACAGGCACATGGATAGGTGGCGCTGTAACGGTAATAAAAAAAAGCACCTTGCTTCGTTTGTGACCCTACACTGACAATTAAAGGTAACAAACCTACTGCTATGACTATAGGGATTATGGCAATGGGCCAATTTGCCAAAATGTTGGACTATCCCTTTAAAGTGGTGTGTCTAGTTTTTTGTTCTTATTGCCTGTAAACTGGACCAGGTGTGACTGAGATACATACACTATACTGTAACTATAAACAGACACATACTGTATAACTCAAATGTTTAACAGTACAGTGGATGACAGAACAGAAACATAGCGCCTCCACTGTAAATCAAACACCTACACTGTCACCATCCACATCCAGAGCCCTGATACTCAGTGTAACTCTACAGGCTGGAGTGAACATCAGTGACCATCACTGTGATGACTCCATGTTTAAATGCGGCTGACATCGCTGTGATGAGTGTGTGTGGCAGCTGCTTCACACTGCCATCTGCTGTCTCCTTTCATTGCTCTCTTTTTTTTTCTTCCTGACGCTCCTTCTCATTCATCTCCAAATTACACCATCATGCTGTCACACTTCCTCTTCTCCTCCCTCCCTCATCACTTTCTTTTCTCCTTCCGCAAACTTTCAGATGATCCTGTCTCTCAGCCTGAGTCCAGCCTCATGTCTTTCTGTCTCTCTCTCTTCATAAAGACCCCCCCCCGCCCCACACCGCTACCATCCTCACCGTTGCTCTGAGCTGCAGCGCCGGTTGTCAGGGAAACGGGGTGTTGCATGGCAGCGCCCAGGCCCGGGTATCCACGGTAACCGTAGCTGAGGCCGGCCCCGTTGATGTAGAGCTGGGTGTCCTGGGAGGAGAAGGCTGACGTGGCCAGGGAGTAGGCGGAGTGGGCGAGGGACACCGGCTCCCTCTGAGCCGCTCCGCCGCTGGACGGCTTGTCTAGTGAGATCTGCTCATCCTGACGGAGGGAAACAGGAGGTGAAGGGGTCAATCAGAATTAACAACCCCATCATAATAAAACCAATTCAGAAAAAATATCATTGCTGATTAGTTTTCAGAAGGCAAGGTTACATGTTATTTTATTTTTTTATTTTTATTTTGTTTCTTTTCTTTACTACTATATACTGTTAACTTTGTTGGTTTCAGTATTTTTCTCGCTTAGTTTTGCTTTTATGTATGTATGTTTGTTTTTTATATTGTAAGAAAGATGGTTAGCTTAATTTGGTCTGTAGGACAGGCATTAATATCAGCATTATGCTTCTGCCTGTGCCTTTTCAGACACTACCTTGTTGATAAAGTTTGTAGCTATTATGTGATGTGACTGAATAAAGAATTTCATCATCATCATCAAGGGTCAGCAGGGGCGGGCCCAGAGTATTTTCTGGTGGGGGGTACAGGGAGTAACAACAGTGAATCTGGGGGTGGGGGGGTGGGGTACCCAAAAGTAACAAAAATGGAGACGGCCATTGATCGCTCTCTTGAATATTTATATTGTACAGTTACACACTGTTTACAGTATGTCTTCATCTTGCTTTTATTGGCCACATTGAATCTTTCACCTTGTAAGGAAGATGCCTTGAAGATGACATTTTAATTTTCCACTTGTCAATATCAAAGTTATAGTCAATCAACAATCAACTATATCTTCAACACAATAGATTCTCACAGTGAACAGCAATATCTTATACTCTTACCCAGTAGTTAGAGCTCAACGGTATCTGTAGGCTAAACATCTCTCAATGTAGAATAACTAGTGAAATTGTGAAATTGAGAACAATAACAATCTTACATAATTTTCTTTATTTACTACACAGAACACTGGGATGTTTGCTGTACAGAGTTGATTAAGAGCCTTAGTCAGAAGTTAGTGCTTATAGTTCTTTACAGTGAACATAGCAGTGATAAAGAGCTTTACACAGTGATTGACATTACCACAAGTCAATGACCATTGGGGGGGGATTTCAGGGGGGCGGGTGCCCCCCCCGTGCCACCATGGAAGACCCACCCCTGGAAGGCAGCAGTGCATCTACACATTAACATCTTAAAAGAAAAAGAGTGGAAGACAGGCTTACGTGATAGGATTCAAGGCGCATCCTCTTTGCGGCATTGCGTGATTCACTCTCGCAGGCGGCAGCCAGGATGTTCTCAGCCATGGCTGAGGTGAGGTGAGGTGGAGTAGGACGGGTCTGGAGAAATTATGGGAATATCAAGAGATTAATAATGATATTCTGATTTTACAATATCAGACAGGGTGAATAAACATGAGCTTACAGTTGTGTGTTGAGGGGGAAAAGTGGATGATTGTCTTCAGTTGTGGACACACAGACATTCTCAGGCGAAGAATGTGTCTCTAGTTTGGACTCTTCAAAATAAAAGCTTGACTTTAAGGCCAGCTGAGCACTGATTCTGTGCCAAGTCTAGAAATAATAATAAGAGAGCTAATGAGCATCATGATTTATTCTATCCTATTTTCAATTTTTAATTAATGTGCATGGTACATAGACAAATGCTCTTCCATTGGTTCTGGTACACATGCTTTGGTATCCACTGTATGAAGGCTATGAATCCCTATGTTTGACTTTAGTGTCACAACTAAAAGAGAATCCTCCTGAGCAGCTCAGCTCTATGTATTAACACACAGCACGGCACTAGGCTCCTCCACTGGGGGGCAGCAGATACCTTCACATGACTGATCCATCGGCCTTTACGCCGAGCAGTCACATTCCACTGACTGCAATGTGACACCTGACCAGATGTGACTGGTCAACATCTGCATCTCCTCTGCAGCAGAGCCACCTGACTCTGCTCTGTGTTGATACAAAGACTGTATCTGCTCCAGTAGTACAGTCTATCTACAGCAGTAAATTCATGTAAATGAAAACAGGTTGGGGCAAATTAAATGAGCCTACTGTATGGACACTGGTATGAACTTGGTCATACAGACCACAAGGACACAGTGACAAACTTTATGATAATGTTCATTAGATGGTTTAGTGACTCAGCACCGTGAGGACAGCGTCTTGGTCTTTGTTACATTCTCTTTATTTTATCACAAGTGCAGATTTCAGTGGATTAATTATCTGTGCCACCACACACACCCTGCTGGTTCCTGCTGACGCTGTGTTGGCTGCACACACCTGTCTCTTCAAGCCAGTTTGTCGATTAATATCCACCTGACCTGAAACAACCGCGAAAACAACTGGATGCACATGACGAAATGCTGTTATGTCTCCTTTACTAGCTCTTAAATGAAGATATTCGGCATCATGTCACACAACTTAACTGATATAAATTGACTGGAACGTGTTCTTTCCATAGTTCCGAGCAATTTACAGCCACGTTTTTATCATCTTCTCGCTAAAGATGATAATTGTTTGTTGCTTGATGTCCATGCTTGCTTTCTTTGCAGCAAGAGTAGAAGAAGTTTTTATTTTTTATTTAAAAGACATCTAACGTATCTAGTACAGTATATACATACTGTATATGTACAGTATATATATATATATTGTATATGTATATGTATATATATATATATATATATACTGTATCTATATATACTATATACGTATATATATATATATATATATACACACATACTGTATATGTACTGTATATATATATCATTTTTTTTTGAAAACATGATAATATGCATGTGGATGTAAATAATCGCAGGTAGAGACAGTCAGACAATCTGTATCCTTGGTTACTACATTTGTGAGAGGATGAATTGTGTAAAATTTCAATCTGACTTCTGCTGTGTCCTTGTGGTGTTTATTACCTCTACTTCTATATCTGCATTCGTTTCTGTGTCTTCTATTGAACATGCTTTATGTTCTGTAATCGGTCTTTCTGTTATATTTATATATTTTCTTACACCGAGGCACTTGTGTAACAACAGAGAACATTTGACTGGCTGAGGCAGACAAGAGGGGACGGCTTCCAGCTCGGTGAGTCCCACAAGAGTTGGACTGAATGACAAAAGAAGCAAGGCCAGCAGTGCATTATGGGAATTATCGGCTATGAACGTGGTGCCGATCAATTTGATCACCTAGGTCAAACCACCCATTGTGCAAAAGAGCAGAATACAGAGACTTACACTGCTGAAGCAGCTATATACAATTTATATACAGAGTTTATGTGACTGGGAGCCTTCAGAGAGCAGAGTCACAGCAACACAGTCACACTGAACTCAACCAGTTTCTATCAAACACTGCTCTCCTGTAATGTTGCAGAAAAACATAACTGCACATATAACAGATCATCTCAATCCTAAAATGTTGTTAAGCTTATCATCTGAAGAAAATCTTATGTTAGCTCTGCAGTTTATTATTATTATTTGAACTATCAATACTTCAGCTAACTGGGCTGAAAACAACTCTGAGGAACTACAGTGATCTGTGGTGGTGATGAAAACATAATGAGGAAGTGAATAATAAAAAAGAAAGATAGCAGAGAAACTAACATAAAATCAAACTAGTGGGGTCCCCGACTAAGAATTTTCATAGTCAAACCTGATTGGTCAGATTTTGCCTTTAGTCGACTCCTCGTTGAATCATGTTTTTTTTCCCTCATTGATTCATGATCTCATTTGCGTCTTTTTTCAAGCTAAAACAACCAAATAAACACATTTATTTCTTCAGCTGGCATATGATAACAACAACAGGACGTTCTCCATCCATCCTTTTCCTGATCTCACTCATCAGTCTCGTGTGGATGACGTAGCCGTCTCTCTTTTGGGGAGGGTGAAGCGATTCTGAGTATTCATTTGTGCTGTGAATGTGTGTGGAGAATGAAAACCTGAAATCCCATCGTTGCGTGGCTGTGATATGTGCGTCAGTGCTTGTAGATGGTTCAGAGGTCGAGTGTCACAACACCATGGACAGGACTGTTTTTTGTGTGTCATGGGTGTATGTGTGTGTGACAGAGGAAGCACTACTCAGTTTAATCTTGTAAAAAAAACTTTAAGCCCAAATTATATTCTATATTATATATACAGTATATTATAGAGAGGACTTGGCGTGCGTGTTCATGGGCTTAGTGTCAGTGCGCATGTGTGTCCCATTTCTCCAAAGACAAAAAGTGCACTGCGCTTGATTTGCACTTTACCCACACTTAGGTCAAGACCGCATTGGAGCAGTATTTGGCCAAGTATAAATCCCACAATGCACCAGCTGGTGAAGTCTGCCGTCACTGGGAGCCACAAGCCACGTTTGGGAAATGCCATTGAATAAATTTCAATAAAATAGAATTTGACTTTCTATCTTATAATTATGATTTTTTAAATCTCATGTTTTCTATTCTTTTATCTCATATTTTTAAATTTCAGTTTTTTGTGTCTTTAGGCTACGTTTACTTTTACATCTGATCATTTTTGACCTGTTATCATTTAATTATGAATTTTCTCTCTAACTTATGTGAATATTTTTCATCACTCTCTGTTTAATCCTGTGTTTTTCTTTTTTCCTTTTCTTTTTTTGTACTTGCTGAATCTTGCACATAGAGACACTTTTGGAGTAGATGAGACTGTGATCCAGCGGCACTGTTTATTAAAACTGTTGCTGTGCTATGTGTGTGTGTGTGTGTGTGTGTGTGTGTGTGTGTGTGTGTGTGTCGGAGCTGTGCTAGTGTGCACAGTGGCACTCAGATAACAGGCTGCACTTATCAAGCTTGTCCCAATTGCTTTTCACCAGCAAAACGTCACCAAAGTGTGTGCGTAACCAAGCGCACTCAGCCAAGTGTGGAGAAATGGGGCAGGTACTGTACCTCCATGCCGTTCTTCTTCATGCGTCGGCAGGATTTGAGGTAGGTGCGGATGCGCTTGCGGGCGCGTTCCTGGAACTCTGGGAACTGTCTGCTGCAGGACTCGATGATGGCCTGGATCTTCTCCTTGGGCTGTTTGGAGATAGGCACCATCCGATCCAAGTTCTCGTCCACAAACAGACGCACAAACATCTGGAGGAGAAACCACACAACTGTTAAAGAAAACCTCTGTATGATGTTTGACCGTCTTCTTTCATTTGTCTGTTTATTTATCACAGGATCCCCATTAGCTGATGTCATGGACATCCAGCTGGTCTTCCCGGGGTCCTGGAGTTACAGTCATTGTTACATAATTAAAATACAAAGAATACAAATACCAACAGACAGATAACAACAACAGTAAACATAATATAAAGAACTATTATTCAAATAAAATCATTTGACCAATCTCTGTAAATATGTAGGCTACATGTAGTTTTCTCTTAAAAGAACTCTTTCCTTGTGTGAAAGTGGAAGTATGAATGAATTCCAAAGTATGGCTCTGTACAAAACAGGGTAAAGCCATGCACCCGTGGCTGGCTCCTCTGGTAGCGTGTGCATGGATTTCATAACTATATTTTATCTTTTTAACAAAGAACTCTGCAGTCTGGTTTTTCAGAATCCCATAAAAATAAACCAATAAATTAGTTACTAGCCTCATAAATCTAGCTGCTTTGTTTTGCGCGATCTGTAGTTTGTTTTACCAGCTGTTTAGAGGCGGAGGACCAGACAACTGAACAATAATCCAGATGACACAAAGCTGGAGAGTGAACAATTTGACAGAGCAGTGACAGGGGAATGAAAGGAGCACATCTCCTAGCAGGATGTTGTTAACCTGTTCAGACCAAGATAGTGTATTGTCAATACAAGAAGACAATACATGTGTGTGAATGAGTCAAAGCTGTGTTGTCAAGTTAAAGGGATACTTCACCCAAAATCAATAATTCACCAATTTTCTACTTACCGTCATGCCAAGGAGAGAGTTTGGAGAACTTTTGTTATTATATTATCTGCGAGATGTTCGATCGTCGTAAACCATTAGATGTATGATGTAAACAAGGAAGAACAACTCGCAGCAAATCTCGCGCAGCCACTGGGAGCTACTACTACAACAAGGTTAAAAACACAGATCACATTAATTTTTTCCAAACAACTTTTCCATGTGGCGGCTTCAGGACACTTGGGTCAATACAGACGAGCAGCATGGAAGTGTTTGGATGTTTCATAATGTGTGTTTTGGACAATTCAAAAGTGAGCACTATCCGCCGCCATCATATGAAAATCTGCTGCCAGCCGGACCCCCTGGAACTCCAAAAGCGATTTGATGACTCTGAAAGTTCTCCAAACCCTTCCTTGGCATGACGGTGAGTAGAAAATTGCTGAATCATCGATTTTGGGTGAAGTATCCCTTTAAGACAGAAGCTGACAAAAACACACTTTGTTTCCTGTCTATTCTATTAACATTACACACACATATTTGATTAATAGTTGTTAAAAAAACCCAACATGTGTGTGTTCCTCAGGTTTAGTGAGTATGGTGGAGAATCAATGTTATTTCCTTTTTATGAATAGAAGAGGACGTGTGATTGGTCCCTGTGGGGACGTCATGTGACCTGGCTCACATTGAAGGCCTTTAGTCTCTCGGGATCGACTCCCTCCGTGTCGTTGATCTTGTCGTTGTCGTCGTGGTCATCATGGTCGTCGTCGTCATCGTCCGGGGCGACCTGGCTGCCGTGACGCCCTATGGTCAGGTCCTCCGCGCTGCTCAAGTCCATCTTCACACTGTCGTAGCTGCCGCCCGAACTGTACTGTGGGGACTAAGCACACACACACACACACACACACACTGAGTATTAATCTGGAATATCTATCTATCTATCTATCTATCTATCTATCTATCTATCTATCTATCCATCTATCCATCCATCCATCCAGACAGAGCCACTGCCAGTCAACAGCCAGTTTATAAGACTTTCTCTTGCCTCCTTTATCCTACACAATGACCTCAAATGCAACAAAGCATGGAGCAGGAGGATGTGGTTGCTCAGGGAAACACTGCCCTCACTGGTTCATTCTTTAAATTCTACATCACGAGCCCAAAACTTGAGCATGCAGCTTTGAGGAAGCAGCTAAGAGCTCAACGAAAGCATCATAAATCATCTGGTTTGACATGAACCCACATCAGAGCAGAACAGCTTTTTACTGATCAGCAACTCGACATAGAGCAGGTTTCAACTACTTTAGACCCACACCTTAAATCTGAGAGGTCATGGGATAAACAAAACCAAGGAAGGAGAAATAAGTGTGAATTCCTACTAAATATCAAGATGATTTAAAATTGTTTGAGCAGCTGAAAGCTACAGTCAGTACAATACATATGGAGGTGGAGCTGGTGCACAGTGACACACATGTACTGAGGAGGAGAAGAGAAGAAAGAAGAAACAGAGACAAATGTTGGTTGGAGAATGTGTGTCACACACGCACGCACGCACGCACGCACGCACGCACGCACGCACGCACGCACGCACGCACGCACGCACGCACGCACGCACGCACACACACACACACACACACACACACACACACACACACACACACACACACACACACACACACACACACACACACACACACACACACACACACACACACATTCAAACGGTGAGAGAAAGGAGTGAAAGGAATGACTTTGAGTGAAAAAGACTGACTGAATGACTTTCTGTGTGTGTGTCTTGCAGGTATATTGTCTGCCGCCAACACTTTCCCTTCAAGGCCAGTGTGTATTGTTTGTCAGGTTCTGCTATTCAGTTCCAGACAAAGATGGTGAGAGAAGGAAGGAAGAAGAAAGATCTCTCTTCTTCATCCTCCTCCTCCTCCTCCTCCTCCTCCTCTCCTCACTTTTGCCTTCATCACTTTATCATCCGGTTCCATTTGGTTCCAAACGGCTGAATGCACCTCTCATGTTTTAAATAAGATCAAGATCTAAATGCGACAATAAAACAAATTTAAATGGAACATGTTGTGTTTGTTAATAGAGGATCTGAGTATTTCATCAGTACATGAAGACAGAGGTTTCTTCTGCACACAACAGCAGGAAGGACTGAAGGGCTGGAGACAAAGCTGCACTAATGGAAGACATGTTAAGATACAAAATTATTTGTTTGTGGTTTCTTAAGCCGGTAACCTTGGCAACAAATGGCGCAGCCTCATTCACTGGCATGACTCTTTAGAATTTTTTATTTTGACATTCAATTGAGTTTTTCACTCATAGAAAAATCTGATTTTTTCAGAGTGAACAGTTTCTAACACTGTGATGATGTTAAATCTTCACCATTTCATGTCACTGACTTAAAGGGATAGTTCAACATTTTGGCAAATTCGCCTATTGCCATAATCTCTATAGTCTTAGGAGTAGGTTTGTTACCTTTAATTGTCGGTGCAAGCTGTTTTTAGATCAGCGGAGAAGATACGTGAGCTGCACAGCTAACGCAACAGAGGCTCATGGTATTTCCATGTTTCCCTCATCAAATTCAATACACAATCCAACCACACTATGAAATAATGATGCAATGTTACGAGACAGAGTTGTTTTCAAGGCAAATACATAACCGAAACTACATTCCAGACATGGCTGCTGGGTGGAGGGAAGTGCAAGCAGTTCCAAGTATCTGCTTTATGTGTCGTAGCGTTACATTATTAATTATAGGTTATTATCTCATAGCGTGGTGAATGTGCAGGTCACAACTTGTCCACGAGAGCCTTTTGGAGTTGTTGGATTGTGTATTTAGTTTGATGAGGGAAACATGGAAATCCCATGAGCCTCCGTTGCGTTAAATGAGCAGCTCTGCCCCGCTGATCTAAAAACAGCTTGCACCGACAATTAAAGGTAAAGAACCTACTGCTAAAACTATAGGGATTATGGCAATGGGCAAATTTACTAACCTGCCTAGATTACCAGAAACTGTGAGACTGTGACTCATTAGATTATGTGTGTGCAGAATCTCTCTATGTGTGTGTGTGTTTACGTCGGCTGTTTGCTCTCACCTTGCCGCCGTAGTCCCTGCTGTCTCTGTCTAGTCGCAGTTCGGCGCTGTGTGCATGGGACTGCGAGTGTGTGTTGGGAGTGTGCGCGTTGAGCGCGTGAGGAGTGTGTGTGTGCGGCAGCGGCAGCGGCAGGGCCGGGTGAGGGACCAGGGGAGGTTTGGCAGCCAGCGGGTACTTCCTGCGGAGCTCCTCGGGCGCGTTGGGATGCAGCGCACCGAGCAGCGCCGCGGCCGCCGCCGACACGGTGACGGGGAGGTGGGAGGTGGACAGCGGCAGACGCTTCGGGGGCGGGTCGCTCAGGTTCATGGGCTGCTGGTCCTCGGAGGAGGAGGAGGAGGTCGGCGTGCTGAAGTCCAGCGGGGCGGGGCCGCCGTTGCCGTTGATAACCTCGGTTTCCCTGACGATGGCGCCGTCCATCACAGCGGAGGAGGGAGGGGTCAGCGCCGGCAGGCCGTTCCCGCTGCCGCTCTCTGATGATGAATCATCTGGGAGAGGAGACACAGGGAGGGAAGTGGAATGTGAAATATCTGACGAACATCATCAGGTTGGAGCAGCAGCACATGGATCTACACAATGTGTCAACAGAAACATTTACAGACTAAAGTTCAGTTCACCTGGATCTCTGTATGAAACCTCTGTATGAGCCGCTGCTCACAGTGTAAAGAATGAGAATTTCATTTCTGGTGGAAAAAATTTGCAGCAATTTTTCCTCCTAGTTCATACTTCTTCTCTGGACCAGAGATAGAGGCGACAGCACTGTGCAAAACTTTTAGGCAGCTGTGAAAAAGAAAATCTGTAAACTAAGAGAGCCTTAAAAAATGGAAGTTTAAATAGTTTTTGTTTTTATCAATTAACAAAATGCAGCAAATGAACAGAAGAAAAAACTAAATCAAATAAATATTTGTTGTGACGAGTGCTGGGCACGTTACGTAGTATTTAGTTAAAGTTACTAGTTACTTTCCTCAAAAAGTAAATGAGTAAGTAACTGAATTACTACATTATAAAAGTAACTAATTACCAGGAAAACTAACTAAACACGTTACTTTTTTAAATAAAATGCTCAAATATGTCAAATTACCTGGACTAACCCCCTAACCATAACTCTAAACTCCCGTTTATCTGGAACTAACCAACTCACTCACTATATATTAAAAAATGTGTATGTAACATACACTTTAACTCAGTGTTTTTCAACCTTGGGGTCGGGACCCCACGTGGGGTTGCCTGGTATTCAAATGGGGTCACCTGAAATGTCTAATAATTGATTTTTAAAAAATTACTTTTTTAAACTAATGCTGACGCATCTTGATTGATTGAAATTTGTGATGTCAGAATGGGGTCACAAGCCAAAAAAGGTTGGGAACCACTGCTTTAACTGGTGTTTTATTTTGTGTATTTTCGTGAAGTAACGGCACATTTTACTGTCAGTAACGGTAACAGTGTTATAACTGGGGAAACAGTAACTTTTTTGATTACTTGTTAAGTATTCTTACTTAACAGCATTTTTTCACCCCTGCCTATAAAACCTTTGCACAGTACTGCGACAGAACGTCAAATCTTCCTGCACTGCCCAACACTACCAAAGGAAAATAAGTTCTTTGTGCAATACTTTTATCATATTTATTTATTTTTTAAGTATATTTTACAACTCTTGCTTTGTCCTCTCTGTCACCATGTCCTTCCTCAGAAGACACTTTGCAACTTGTACATTTAAATACAGTTTTATAGAAGTATTCCCACTCTTTTCTTCCGGCTTCTAAAAGGCATAAAGTCACAGAAGAAAAGTGGTGGAGACTGTGAAGATGTAGGAATAATAACTGGAAGGCTAAAACCATAATGAACCACTGGTGAAGAAAAACACAACTTAGTCAAAAGAAAGTGGCCTATTAGCTAAACACTGTACATTAAACACACCATCATGTTACTGCTATCATCATTTTTAGCAGTGAATTTCTATGTTGTTGCACAGAGTACATGTGACACAAAAAACAGAAAACACTCGGCCGTCTAAGCAGCTGATTACACAGAGAGCTCTTATTCTGTATGAAATGCTCATTAACATCACAAATGTCATATGACAGCTGTTAAGGAAACTGTCCTCAACACACACACACACACACACACACACACACACACACACACACACCACACACACACACAACACACACACACACACACACACACACACACACAGACACACATTAATGCTATGACTTGGGGCTGTGTATTTACAGCCCAGCAGATGGCAGACTTCCCTTATGAAGCAGACACATGTGGCTGAACCTCAACTCCCTGCCTGGTCTGTATCACTGATTTGTAGATTAGAGATGTGGAGATGAGACAAAATACAAACAGCATGAACCTCCGTCATCAATTTTGTTAACTGCAGAGAAACATCACTTTATCGTGTTAAATTAGTATGTGAACATAAGAAACATCTGTATCGCGTAATGTTCAGAGATAATAAGATGAATCATATTGCCAAAGTGTAGGAAATCACACAGCTGACCCTGAGCTGGACCAAGACCAGGGGACAGGACAGCAACTGAGACATGACTCTCATGAGGAAATCGTCTCTGTTGGAGGGAAATTATTCTGAAAATAATAAATAATAATAAATGAGATGCGTGTTGCAGAGTCTTTGCTGTGAGTGTGGGGCGCTGCAGAGCACTGCCTGGTTATTTGATTAAAACCATCCCAGTCTGCAGCCTGACCAGACAATAACACACCATCTTCACCTCTCCATCCAACACTTCCTCCTCCTGCTTTCTCTGGATCGCTATAACAACCTGCTGACATCATCATCGCAACAAAGAGAGCACACCAGAAACTTTTTTTTTTTCGCTGTTTACACTTCTGTCTCCATTTAGAACATCCTTTTCTTGTTCAGCTGGACCTTCAGGAGGACAACTCAGACTGAGAGCAGCTGCTTCTACATCTAGTATTCACTGTGCACATCAGAGCTTCTCCCATTCTGAGATGTGTTGAGATTCGAGTGAGAGTTTCTGACTGAAACAATAAAAAGTGGAAGGATGGAGACATGACCCGCTGCAGAGAGGGTGTTTTACTGCTGTTAAATGTTTCAATATTTATTGCTGAAGCAGGTTCAAGATCCTCTTTTTTCTTCCTCCTCTCCATCTCTGTGGCTGTCTCTTCAGGCAGACAGGCTGCTAAATAAGTGATCATGGAATAAATGGTGTGTGCCAAGCAGGCTGGCAGGCAGGATGGATGCCTGTCTGCCTGACTGTTAGGTTTCATCATTCTGAATAGACTCCTGGTCCACACCGACACTGACCTGCTGCTGCACAGAGAGAGAGGACGGAGCAGCACAGCGGCAGCCTGCATCTTCCAATTTCATCCCAATTTGTGATGGACTGTTGAATCGTTGCTGCATTTTGTTCCAGCATCAGGAAGGTAGAGACAGAGTGGAGGGATGAATGAGCGGTGATTAATTAATATGTATTTAGAGAGAAGGAGAAAGAGCAGGACGATGGGATGGATGAGCTGAAACTGAAACAGAAATCAGCTCCAATTAAAGGATGATTGGAGGACCAGGGGGGGGGGGGGGCAAAAGCAAAAGGAGCACGGGGAGGTTATTTGAATCAGTCAACAACAAAAAAAGAAGAAAAAGAAAAAGAAGAAGAAGCACAGCAGCGGCTGGTTTGGAGGAAAAGGAAGTGATAGAAAGAGGAAGAGAGAGGGGCAGAGGATGGTGTTGACTGTCATTCTTTTGGGGGTGGGGAGGGGTGGAGGTGGAGGTGGGGGGTGGGGGGGGTGGAGCCCAAACCACTGCAGGAAGAGAGGGAGAGATGGGAAGGGAGGCATGGAGGTAGAGAGAGAGGCACAGCCAGGCAGGAGGAAAGAGGTCAGCGGGGGTGGGGGGTGTGGAGGAGGAGGAGGAGGAGGAGGAGGAGGTGGGGAGGGGGTCATGGCTGGAGGGGTGGGGGCAGCGGCAACAGCAGGAGGAGGAGGAGGAGAGGAGAGAGAGGGGAGAGGATGAGGGAGGATGGAGATGGGGGGATGGGAGGAGGAGAGAGATGGAGGCCGAGGGACGAGCACGTGGGCACATTTTTTTTTTTTCTTGATCTCCCCTCTCGGCTCCGGCTCTCGACACCATCATCACCTCTTCTTCATCACCACACACACACACACACACAGAGCTGGGCAGCACTTGTCGTGTTCCCTCACACTAGTGTGTGACGTGCTGTGTAAATATTGTGTTGTAATGTTGAAGCTCTCTCTGTCTGTTCTGCCTCACGCCTTTGTTGGACTATATTGTACTTAATTATCTTTTTGTGCTTATGAATTTGAATTTCAGACAGGGGGGGGGGCCTGGGACCTGGAGGTATAAAGGCAGAGTGTATTTATGAGTGTGTAAGGAGTATTCATGCGTAGAGGCGAAGGCCAACCTAATTCCTGCCGCCTCAACACAAATCCCCCCTCAGCAGAAAGACCACCGTCACCGCCTCCATCCCTCCATCCCTCCATCCCTGCCTGACTTCCACAGTGAGGCAGAGCCGGCCCTCCCTATAAGCGAACTAAGCAGCTGCTTAGGGCCCCGCAGCCACTAGGGGGCCCCCAAACTTTGCTCAATCATTTGTCTAACCGTCTCTGACAAAGTGTAACCCTTGACCCAACTGGCAACAATGACCGTGACACGCATACGTAAACGTAACGCAGACTGTGGCCGTTGTCCGGTAACGAGCGCGCACCACCCCTTCCCCTTCTCTCCCCCCTGGCCCCCTCCCTCCCTCACTCACTGAGATCGCGATTTGCGAGGAGGTGATTAGCTTTTGGACAGCGACGATGTCCAAAAGGATATATCCGTCAGGTGCGGAAAATAGGAAAAAGAAGGTCAAGGATGAAAAAAAAACAAGGACAAGGTAAGGCTAATTAATGTTATGTTTACTAGATGTACGTTTAGCCGAAAAACATGTCGGTGCTTGTGTTAGCTCACTTAGCTGGCTAGCTGCTACATACCAGCCTGCTGCAGTTAACATGTCCTGGCTGATTTTAAGGTCTGTTTACAGTGAAAAGATAACAGCTGTTTTCCTGTGAGGGGATAAAGGATCACAATCACCCATTTATTAATGGCTGTCATGTTGCCACATCCTCATCCCCTGTGGCTGGTTCCAGTCATACAGTTGGTAAGTTTCTTGTTTGTTGCCACAATATGTTTATCTCTGTTGGAAAATTAAATTGTGTGTAAAGTGGCTAAAAAATCTACTAATCTTCTCCACAGCTCCAATGGTTACTGCTGATGATGCTGCTGACCAACCAACATCCTCTATCTTCTTCTCAACTGAAGTTTTGTTTTAAGGGTTCTAGAATTTAGCTGTACAGATAATTTAAAGAAAATAAATCTGTTCAAACTGTAATCTTTTGTAGAATCTTTTATCTTTCTGCTACATCAAAAGTACTGCCGGTTTGGAGCCACCTATTGCCATTCACAATATTAACATTAACATTCAGACAAAAACAAAGTAGAAGAAAAAATGACAAGTGCAATTAGACAGCTTTAAAGCAGATATCAGTGGAATGTTTTTGTTAATATAAGTCCTAAATAGTCCTATTTTCCGTCAGCAATCACTTACATGAAGTATTTCAGCCTAAACACGAGTCTCTCCGTCACTCTGCTCTGCTGTAACCCGAGGAGAAAATTTTCCTTGTGGGATACAAGTGTTATCCAATGAGGGGAGAGAACGGCATGAAGGGCTGTGTGTGCAGCCAAGGGATGCGCGTGAATGTGGTGACGTAGCACGAGGACCAATTGATGCCTGACAAGGGCGGGGGCTGCTAACTCATGGTGCGTTCAAGGAAACTCGTACTTTGTGTTTTTCCTTCCTGTGAAGTCATACCAGTTCGATCTGGTACGAGTTCACGGGTCGGAAGTTACGAGTGGCCGTTATAGGGAACTTTCACAGACAACAGGACGGTAAAAACACGAGCTACGGGTTACCTGGAACGCTACCAAGTCATAGTTGTGACTTGAAGCTGTAACTTACGGTTTCAAAAGCCTGCCTTGAACACAGCATTAGCCGAAACGGCCGTGCCGCTGTTATCTGCTTTAAGTGTTTAGACTCTAATTAGTAATGAAATATCTGCTCGCCATCATGTTGATAGAGGTACAATAAAATATGCAAGGGTTGCATACGGTAGCTGGTTTTATGAATATGTGATGATACACTGTGAGGCAGGGCCCCCAATTTTATCCTGCTTAGGGCCCCCAGATGTACAGGGCCGGCCCTGCAGTGAGGCATCTCCTCTGTCACCATCTTCCTCTTCTCCTCTCTGTCTCTCCATCCCTGCCTCTCTCGTCTCCTCTCACACAGTGTTGTTACTACAGGGCTCCAGACTGCCCCTAAATGGAGGCATTTTGCCCCTAAAATTTAAGACTGCAAGTAAATTTTTCATCTACTGGCGCATGTGCAACCAGTAATATTACGTTTTCTACTGTTTGTTTTTTAACACTGGTGAAATGTGGAAGGGATGACTCAAAGAATTGGGAATTCGTCATTAAAGGTGGCAGGCCGATGTGTATGAGGATCATAAATGATAAGGAAATATGAATATTTGACTTGCAAGTTGATTTACGATGTGCAACCCTTCATTTTCTGTTTGCACTCCTGAAATTTTAAGGGGAAACTGTGCTCCTAGTAAAAAAGTTAGTCTGGAGCCCTGTACTAACAGGCCTCCTCCTCCTCCTCCTCCACCTCCTGTTCGGGTTAAACAACATGACAGCAGCGAGTTCAATTCAACGCAAAGTCTTCAACACGCAGCCAGCTACGACAGTAAAGTAACTCTGCAGGCTCTGGGGTGGGGTGGGGTGGGGCAGTTGAAACAGTTGAAGCTGCTTCCCCACATGAGAGTCATGACACCAGAGTTCAACAGTTATGACGCACGCAAATAAAACAAGATCCATTCAGCCTCTCCTGACGGCTGCCGCACAGCGCTCTCATTCATGCACATGACTACGTGATATACGTTTCATGATGCTCAGATACGCAGACTCAAATGATTGTGTTTACACATGATACTGTAGCCACAGTGTTTACATGCTGTAAAGAGAGGAGACTGTCTCATGTTCAAATGTACATGGGGTCAGTCTAAGAAAGCTGAGCTTCCACCAAGTGTTCAGACATGAAATCAGTCTGAAACAAGAAACCTATAGGACCACACTCTGGCTGAGTGGGTCCTAAACTTATTTCTTTGCTGTGATATTTGTGAAGCTGTGACAAACCATTTTTCTAAATATGAATTAATCTCTTGTGAAGAATTGGTGAAAATCTTCCTACGGCTGGAAGCTGCAGCCGCTCCCACTGATGTGAGACCCGACTGAGTGAAACATTTTTTTTAAGGGGAACTATGCAAGTCTGGTTGCTTTCCCTCTGTTTTGCTAACCCTCCTCCCAGCCATGTGCATTTGATTTCAACGAAGCCGGCGAGAAAGCAATCAATAGAACGGTGGATAACGTTAAGTATTACACGATGTTATGATGTGTATATTTGTGTAGTCTTATCTGTCATAAACAACAGATTACGGGGGTGTGTTTATGTAGCGGTGCCGCAGAGACAAGAGCTGGGACACCGGGACCAAGCACTGATCTTGCAAGACGCTATGTGGAAGACAGAAGGCCGCTTCCACTGCAGGAACTTCAGGGACATTTTATGGGTTGGGGCCATTGGTGTGTCCCCTAAAGGGCCATCTCCAGAAACTTTTACGGGGGCCAAACGGGTGGGGCTTGAGGTTTACTCTGTGCTGATTGGTCAGACTCAAAGCGGGATGTGACGCCAAGAGAAAACCCGGTAATAAGCGGCATTTTAAAAACCCAGTGTTATTTAAAAAAAAGGCGTCTACACTACTGGAAAAAAAACGATGATCGAAACTTTTTATCTTTTGCATTCAAAAAAGACACACCACTGGGGCGGTGTGTGGCGCAGTGGGTAAAGAGGCCCGCCCCATGTAGAGGCTACAGTCCTCAGCGCAGGCGTCCCCGGTTCGAATCCCGCGTCGGGCAACCCTTTCCTGCATGTCATCCCCCTCTCTCTGCCTCCCCCTTTCCTGTCTATCTATACTGTGTGCTATCAAATAAAGGCAAAAAAAAGCCAAAAAATATACTTAAAAAAAAAAGACACACCACTACTACATTTGACAATTAAAACTGTTTCACAGTGATTACATCAGGGTTGACTTCTGAAGTCAGGCTAAAGTGTCTACATGACTTTCACCCTCCCTCCCTCCAGTCTCCATCTCTTCCTCATGTGTACCTCTTCCACCACTCCCTCTCCTCCGGTCTCTAGGCAGCAGTGCGCTGACTGTGATGTATGGCACCGTTTGCTTTTTCTTTTTTTTTTCTTTCCCTATGGTCCCTAAGGAGCACTGGGGCGCAGGAGGGACCCACTGTGTTTAAGAGGCCAAACGTCCTCTCACATCATGCACACACACACACAGAGTGAAGTCCCCAGGTGAGTCAACCTGCAGCTAAAAGCCTGCGCAGCGTCAGGGAGAAGCAGGACAGGTGGACCGAGACTTTGGCAGTCAATCATTGTTCAATCCGCGATCCACTGGGAGGAGGAGGAGGAAGATGTTGCATCAGCTGACCTGGCAACACACATCTCCATCAACGCGTGTGCACGAGTGTGTGAACGTGCGCTGCAGAAGTGTGTGTCTCTGCCTGTCCCTGCGTTTCCTGCGCTGGGTGTTTCTAGCGCGTGAACTATCATCCTCACACTCGACAAATGCACAGAGCCTTTCACATGTTGTAAGGTAAACACACACACACACACATACACACACACTTGTCTGTCTTTTTATTCACTTCACTGCAGCTTTGTTTCTGAAAGCTACAAAAAATCACCAGCCGGATGACATTTACACGTTTTGGCATTTAGATAATTATGGGGAGGATGAAAAATTGCAAAAAGTCAATAAACTTGACATCTATAGCTATGTTTCCATCCACACGTTTCACGCACATTAAGTTGTATGGAATTTAAAATGTTTTCTACTCTATTAAATATCATGAATATCGACAAAAAGTTTATCCTGTCGATCTCATCGGATTTTTCTCTTGATTGATAAAAGACTTCTATAATAAATGTTCATGGAAACAGTTCTTTGTCAGGTTAATGTCAAATGCAGTTGTGCTACGTATTTCTGGCTTTTCAGAGACAAAACAAAGGAAGATGCACGCCACCGTCTTCTGATGATAGCTTGGTATGTCACTGTTAGTTGGCTTGGCACATAAGCACTATTATGACTTGTGCAATATTCACCACTTGTCGGTAGATGCGATCCATGTTTGCAAAAAAAAAAAGCTAAATTAACCGGGCCGGTGCTCATATGGCTTGTGCCACTTCTGGCTTGTGCGCATTTGTTGTTGCGATTCAGTGCAAAAATAAATGGAAACACCTTAAAATGCAAGAAAGGTATAAGGCACACCAGTTTGATTACAAAACAGTGTGTGACATCATTACGCAGAATTATTTTTTTTCCAGAAACACACTTTCACCGGCTTTATTCGCATTAACATTTTTAATGATCTGCAGATAAATAATAAGTAGATAGAAACATAACTTTTGGCTCATGAAAATTACAATGAGTTGTAATTTAGAACTCACGCTCTTCTATTATCACCTTTGGATTTTATTAGAAACCTGGACCTGATGCTACACCTCCATGAAGAGTTGATCAGTCGAACATTAGACACAAGTTCCTGTGAATTTGTTTCCTCCTTAAACTTTTGCATGTTAAAAAGTATTTTCTAACCAAGTTTCTACTTAATCCCTCTTATCACACATTATGTATCTTTGCAATGAACAGCCAGTGTAGACAAGAGCCTATATGTGTTTCTGATATCAAATGTGTTTTGAACTCTTTTCATTCCACATTACAGTGTAAATCTGGTCTTTGGCTCATTCTCTACACCACAGACATGAAACATTTTCTCAAAGCAGAAACATTATACTGTATGAGTCGACTTTAAGCCCAGACAGAGTAGAAAAGATCCAACACACGGAACATCTGCTGGTTTTAAATGCAAAGAATGATGGGAAAAGCTCAAACATCTATCTTCTATTCAAATCTCAGTCTTTTCACTTGGTAGCACCGGTTGGTGCTGTGAGCGCCAACAATGAGATAAAGTAACATCAGACAACTGGTGAATCACTTACAGCCAGCTGCCATAGACAGTGGTGAATAAACTGCTCCTGCACAAATAGCAATTACAGCTGATAGGACGGTGTAGATCCTTTGATAAACCACGTCTGAATGTCGCCATTGAAGCTGTGAGTGAAGAGCAGGACAAGGACTCTGCCGGAGCACAAGGTTCACGCATCCACACTGAAAACATCTGCCGCCTCTGGACCAAAGCCTCCACCACATGTTGGACTCAATCAATCAATCAATCAATCAATTTGTTTATTTCGGGCATGTCAATTTAAATCATCATCATCACACTTCATCATCAAATAATACAATACATGGCCGAAAGGGAAAAGCGGGAGAAGCAAAAGCTTATCTAGTCCCGCCCCCATAACTCAACTTAGAGTCACTTGCTTAACACACACGTGGGTAAATTGGGGTGTGGTTACATTGAGTGACAGGTTCGCAGACAGTCACCGGCCGTTAGCTGGTTGCTTCGAGTTCAGTGGGCGGTTTCTCAGCCGGCTAACCGCCGCATCTCCTCAAAATATGGAAAGTACACTCCCATTAAAATCCAAGATGGCGCAGTTCAAATGCCCGTAGTAGGATCACAAAACAGACTCCCCCAAACCAATGGGTGACATCACGGGTGCTACGTCCGTTCTTTTTACAGTCTATGCTCCGAACCTGAAGGCAACAAGCCTTTGATTTTAAAGGAGACATATTATGCCCCTTTTCCACAAATTAAAATAGTTCCCAGGTGTCTTAAAGACATGTTTTGGTCAAAATACCCCAAGGATCAAACATCACAGCTCTTTTCATCTGTTCAAAATGGCTGGTTTCAGTGCCTGTCCCTTTAAATGCAAATCAGCCACTGCTTGCCCCGCCCCTTCTACCCGTCCCAGGTAGGGGTGGGGTTATGCAATTCGAAAACGAGTTACATCACTGGAAGACATCTGAGGGAACAGTTCGTAATACCACATGGATTTCAACCTCGGGAGCTTGAAAAGTATAGATATTATATTTTATATAGATATTTTTGTCAATTCTCACATTTTGGGGCTGGAAGTCAAGACAAACACCTAAATATATGTTAAAGAGCCTTCAAAAAGTGATATTTCCATAATGTCCCCTTGAGGCGTAGGCTACATCACCTGAGCGGAGGCTCTCGTCAGAAGAGCAAGAGACCGTTTCAGTCAATATGATTTAATAATCGTCGCAAGATATTTTACGTTTCAGTCGCGCTCTGGGGAGAACGCAACAAATCAATGTCTCCATTGTAGTGGCGGGGGCTTGTGCGCTGAGTCAAATAGAGCGAGCTGATTAAAAACCCTGGCATTAATTAAGCAGATTGTTTCTTTAATGCTGCGAAGGAAAGGAATAAAGGCCATGTAAACAGCAGCCCATGGTAGGAGGAGGGGGGGCGGGGGCTAAACACACTCCCCGCAGAGGTGGGAAATAAACTCCTCCTCCTCTTAGCTTCTCCATTTATTCTTCCTCTTGTCAGTTCTCTGCAGTGGCACAGCCCTCTCTTGGCTCCATTCCTCTCCCACTCTCTTTTGTTTTTATCCGTCCAAGTCATTTGTTTTTTACTTCTTTTATGCTCAAACAGCTGTTCAATCATATAACAGTGAATATGTCTGGCTGCTCTCCAGGGAAACCGCTCATGACCTTAGTCATTATGACAGGAGGGTGGAGGAGGCCACAGTCCTTTTTCCTAAACCTACATGTACACCAAGTGCGATTTGTTCCTAGACTAAACGATAAATACTAAGGTTTACCAGTTTATATTGTTGTTACCGTTACTTACGTCTGCTCTTATAGGTCGTATCCCGGCAGAAGATTATAGGAATGACTCACTGTCTAAAGTTGTTGGAGTTGGTGTTGACTTAAGCAATATTACCCTTGGGGGTGTGCTTTTGACGTTACTGTTTTATCACGGTCTCGGACTTTACCAAACTAAATCAACACCACGTTGCCGACACAACTGATGGGGAAAGTCAAACATTACGATTACAAACAGATTATTTAAAATCCCAAAAGTTGCAAAAAAAGAGAGACAGAAAAACATAGAGGTAATATCTTCTGTTTTATCCAATGAAATATTCAGCTACAGGCCATGTTTTATTTTCTTTGTCTACTTTGTCTCTCTGACTGTACGTTACACATACGGAAGGGAACAGCCTCTTGACTAAAATGGGGCCGTTTACAACATATTCACTAAAAAATGGTTATTTAAAGCAGAATTAAGCGATCCGGTCGTTTCGGCTAATGCTGCGTTCCAGGCAGGCTTTTGAAACCGTAAATTACAGCTTCAAGTCACAACTTACGACTTTGTAGCGTTCCAGCAGAGGTGTATAAAGTACTTGAAAAAAGTAACTAAGTAAAAGTAGAAATACCATAACTGAAAACGACTTTGGTAAAAGTAAAAGTCACCCATAAGAAAATTACTTGAGTAAAAGTCTTAAAGTAGCTCACATTAAATGTACTTAAGTTTCAAAAGTATCTTGTGAAAAAATATACTCAAGTATCAAAAGTACAAGTACAAGTAAAAAGTATTTAGCATAAAAAGAAGCAAAACAACCACTTGTTTTGCTCGTGTGTTGTTTTATTTCACTTTCAGGTGAATAGATGTGGAATGATAAAACCAAAAAACACCTGAGCAAACATGTAGAGTGAGTGAATCAAGTGTCTGTGTCTGCCTGAGAACATAAAGCAAGTGTCTGTCTGTGTACCGTATGACCATTAGTGGCCCAGGCGTTTAATATGCTCAATCAACTTGGAGCCAAGGCGTTTCTAAGAACCAGGCGGGTATTTGTAACAGGCACACATGCAGTGGTGCGCGGTAAAAACAGAACTTATCAATCGGCGCATGAGAGTGATCGATCCTGTTACGCATAGAGGATCTTTGGAGCCGTCCAAAGACAGCTCTCCGCAGCAGCAGCAGCAGCAGCAGCAGCAGCAGCAGCAGCAGCGGGTCGTAGTGACAGAGACTGTGTGAATGCTTCACTATCGCAGATTCAAATACGAGCCTAGTAATCACCCGGGCATTTGACTGAACAGGCTTTTACTGAATGAGGTCGGACCCCCGACGGCTTTTAGAGCACATGCGCATATTTGCACGCAGGCGATTATTTGGTCATATAGCCTACATGTCTATTTTAATTTGTAACGAGTAACGAGGTGGCGAACGTAAATGTAACGGAGTAAAAGTATATTTTTTAACTTTTAAATGTAGTGAAGTAAAAGTAAAAGTCCTGATTAAAAAAAGAACTCCAGTAAAGTACAAATCCTCAAAAAAACTACTTAAGTAGTGTAACGAAGTACATCTACTTCGTTACTATACACCTCTGCGTTTCAGGCAACCCACTCATGTTTTTCCGACCTGTTTTACCTGTGAAAGTGCACTATAACGGCCACTCGTAACTTCCAACCCGTGAACTCGTACCAGATCGAACTGGTACGACTTCACAGGTCGGAAAAACACGAGTTACGGGCTGCCTTGAACGCACCATAACAGTCCTCGTCCCGACGTCACCACATTCACGCGCATCCCTTGGCTGCACACACAGCCCTGCATGCCGTTCTCTCTCCTCATTGGATAAAAACTGTAGGATACGAGAAAAGTTTTCTCCTCGGCTCAGAGCAGAGCAGAGTGACTGACAGACCTGTGTTTCGGTCCAAACACTCTATGTAAGTGATTGCTGTCGGAAGATATAACTATTTAAGACTTATACACAAATATTCCGCTTACTTCTGCTTTAATTGTTCTAAATTTTGAGTTTGGCATCTGACAGGAAAACACTCTACAGGAGGTTATTTTCACGAGTAACATAATGTTTCTAAAAAAATTAAAATAAGAATCCATGGATGGATAGTCACCATGGAGATTGATACAACAACATGACTTGGCGGAGTAATATGTTTAGTGATGAGTTAGGCATGCTGTCCTGCTGATTTGAGCATGTGCGAAATGTCTTGTTGACCAATCAGATTGCTTGGTCGGAACTACTTGGTGTATAATTGTCGATATTCTTAAATAATAACTCATGGACACAGGTTCTGATTGACCCAACACACACCAGCAGGTTTCCAATAGCAACCCATCACTAGCTTTATGTTTCAGCATGTGATTATCTGTAGCTGCAAATGTCAAGTTGTTGCCCTTTTTTGGGTCCCACTACAATATACAATGTAACCTTGTATGTGTGTGTGTGTGTGTGTGTGTGTATTGCGCATGTGAATAGGACGGTTTGTCTGGTTGTGTGTCTTTCATGCAGGCTGCATCATATGATCCTGCTCTTCACTGTGAATGCATGTGTGTGTGTGTGTCTCTATGTGTGTGTGCACTCATGTGGGTGTATGTATGCGATGTGTGCGTCATACAGTCACATGGTTGCATGGTATAGGACACAGCCATGACCCTGGGATCACATACTGGTCTGACCTTGGTCATTCAGCACCAGTTGCTCCATTGTTTTGAATGCGTGTCCTGGATAAACCTTTGGTCTTTACAGTGGATTATCTGTCTCAGTGTGTGGAATGTGTTTTTAAATTAATTTTCTCCAAGAACATTACTTCATTGTAAAAATAATCTAGTTAAGCTTTCATGGTTTTCACTTTAAAGTCTTCGACTCTGCGCATGCAACTGATGTTAGATGCTTTTCACGTCACTGTAGAAATTGAAAATGCCACACAGAACACTCTAGCAATACTATACAAGAATAATGAGCTACAGTTCCAGCTAATGTCAGTCAGATCATGTGAAATAAATAATTACACAAATGTTAAATATGCACAGCTTTGATATTATGCATCTCAGGGCTGATCTTAATGAAAACAGTACATTAGATCCATGTTGGTATGTGAGCTCAGAGGACTAGAAAGCAGGCGTCACCTCATTTGAGTAAATTAAATGAGTTATTATGTCAACCAGAGAGGACTCAGCTGCTCCAGTGGGTTTAAGATTACACAGCTTGCATCTTATAATTAATGTTCAGAAATAATAAAGTGTCTAAAACAACTGGAGTTCTGTTGCTGCCATTTGTCATGTATAGTTAGTTACATCAGGTCTACTTTAATTCATGTACTGATCATCGTTGATGATATTAACTAATCAGAGTTCAACATTTCCAATTGAATACACAGAATTTAGTAGTGCCATCACCACCTTAAAGCAGAAGTAAGCGATACGGTGGTTTTGGCTAACTTCTTGTCAGCCGATGGAGTTAGCAGTCCCCGCCCTCGTCCCTACGTCACCACATTCACGCGCATCCCTTGGCTGCACACACAGGGTTATGCAAATTCGAAAACTAGTTGAATCACTGGAAGACAACTGAGGGAACAGCTCGTAAAAACACTTGGATTTCAACCTAGGGAGCCTGAACATTACAGATATTTTTTTTGTCAATTCTCACATTTTGGGGCTGGAAGGCAAGATAAACACCTAAATGTATGTTAAAGAGCCTTCAAAAAGCGATATTTCCATAATATGTCCCCTTTAATGAAAAGTGCCACATTTCTTTTGATAGCACAAAAAACAATCAGATGAAAGCCTTATAGGACAAGTTTATTTGAATATGAAAATGGTGCTAAATCAAAAGTCAAAATTGCCAACTAGTTTAGTTTAGTTGGAGACCAAGGCTGCCGAATACTTTTTTATGGATCTTTTGTGCATCTTGTGCAAATTCCATGAGTCTGACAGTTTTGCTGCTCTGAGTTTGCCGGTATGAGAGCGGATGCAGCAGCTTCCACCTGCTTTGTTTGACTGGTTTTGACAGTATTATATAGCATGAACTGTCTCTAGCCAGCCTGGCTGAAGGACTACTTCTTCTTGCACGCAAACCTACATTTTTTCTCTAATTGGATAACACGCCATTGACAATGCAGCCAATAAAATTCAATACATGTGGGGTAGAGGCCACTGATTGACTGAGAAGCTCACAGCTCAGGCTGTGGCAACAGTAAGGCTTTTTTTCTTAGGGTGGATGAACAGCTCGAGTATTGGATTTTAAAAACAAAGTCTTCTGATTGGCTGGGCCTCTTATGAAAGTGGGTCCGCCTCTGGTTCAGGGTTCTCACATCCTTAGGCATTAAAATATACTCTTTTTTTGGGCTGAGAACATCACAACAGTTGATCATATCAGACTGAGTTCATTATTTATTCCATTCTTATTAGATTTTGCTACATCCAAATCTGGAAAATGCACATGTTTATAGGAATTACATGTGACCTGCTGTCCAGTTTAGTTTCATGAAGGTGCTGTTATTTTGTTCAGCTGTAAGTAAAGATACACTGTCTTTTTTTAATGCAGGGACCTGGCAGAATGGAGACTAAACATAAACACGCACACACAAAAACAAAAACACATTCACAAACACACAACTCACCAAATGGCCTTGTCTAATACCAAGAAAAAAAACGAACTGTGGGGCTTTATACATTTCTACAATTATCTGTCAGCTATTAAGAGCACTGAATCGATTCCAGTGTCATTAGCAGGCGGGGCGTTGTTGAGTGGACTGCAGAGGAGGAAAAACAGGAGCAGGAGGGAGAGAAAGAGAAGAAGTAAAAATAGGAAGACAAGTCGAGAAGGACTGCAGGGGAAAGAGGAGAGGATGAGGAGTGATGAGGAAGAGGAAGTAGACAGAAAAAGAAGAGCAGAACAGTGGAAACCTGAGGAGGGAGGAAGAAGATAAATGAAGAAGCTGAGAGGAAGGGGGAAAAAAAACAAAGAAACGAAGGAGAGGAAAAGTGATTCAGAGGGAGAAGGAGTGGAGAAGGGTGCAGATTAGAGGGTTTGGGGGCAGAGGGATGTGCAAAAGAGCAGAGAGGAGTAAAGAGGGATGGATGGAATGATGGATGGAGGGACGGCGAGGGAGAGAGCGGGAGGGAGGGAGCTCTAATGGGTCGTCCCCTGTCGTTTTTCATTTGCGGCTTCGCTACGCAGTGACAGCTAGAGGCTCTTTCCCCCCCCTCCCTCCCCCCTCCCTCTCCTCAGAGGAGCTAACCTGAGCCTGAGTGGTAACAGATGCTAATTCCTTCACCCTCCCTCCTCCCCCCCGCCCCCCCTCTCTACACGCCCGCATCCTCCACCTTCGCTTCGTATCCCGGGAGATGGAGAGCCAAAGGGGGGTTGAGGGAGAGAAAGAAGGAACAAGGTATGGTTGGTGGTGGAGGGGTGAGGTGGGGGGGACTCCCCTGCGTGGGATTACAATGGATTATCCCGCTAAGATGCGGCACGAGCTTCTTGCTAAATCTGTGGCTGCCTGCCGCACCCCGCAACGCACCGTATGGCACCTGCCCTGCCAGGCATCGTCATAGTAATGACCCTCCAAGTCCAGCCCAAACACACACACACAAACTGTGTGGCACTGGCAACCTTGAGCTCTTTTCGCCCCTTCCTCCTCCTGGCGGTGACAGCGACCCCCCCCCCCCTCCCTGACAGGACCAGCTGGGACACACATGAACAGCACCTGCTTCACTGTCTTTGCTAATTTCAAAATAAAAGGGTTAGGGTCCCTTCACTGCTGGAACATTCTTGAATTAGCACTCAGGCATAATGTGAGTTCAGTTTTCACAATGAATCACTAAAAACAGAAATGTTCTCCGATTCCAGCTTCTCCAACCTGATGGACTCCTGCTCTTCTTTGTCTTTTGTCGTATTTATTATCAACCCTGATGAATGTCTGGCTCGGACTGTTCAGGCCAAAACCTCATGCATAGTTGGTGCCGGTGTGTTGTTTCAGGTGCCAGTGGGATGATAAAACGTGACTAAGTTAGATAAACAAATCCAGTTTAATTGGATTTTGAGACATGATTTTTCAGTCATGAAAAGTTAAACTTCTTTGTCCTGATGATTGAGAGTAAAAATGTAGACTGTTCAGTCTGGGGAATAAGGAAAACAATTCATCTTTATTAATATTTTCTTACATTGTTTCTTGTTTTTTTTTTTTTTTATTTTTTTTCTTTTTTTCCTTTTATTTGTTTGACAATGTGGTGTGGTTTTTGGTTGGGTGGGGGAAAAAAAAAAACCAAACAAAGTTATTAACTTATAATCACAAATAGTATAGTATAATATTTTATTTAAAGGGGACATATTATGGAAATATCACTTTTTGAAAAAAGCTGTGATGTTTGATCCTTGCGGTATTTTGACCAAAGCATGTCACAGACATGTCTTTAAGACACCTGGGAACTATTTAAATTTGTGGAAAGGAGGCAGAATACTGTATATCTCCTTTAAAATGTACTGGTAACACCAACTGTATTTGTTTGGGAAACATTTCTCAACAGCAAATAGTGAATTCCATTGTACTGACAGTGTTCAGTTCCTTCACACATTTACACAGCAGGGATCACTTCCAGCTTCTCAAGCAACAAAAGAAGTTAAAAGAAGGTAAAAGTCTCAAAATACTAATCTCTTTAAAAGAGGGAAAAGAAAAGAGTTGAGAAAGATCAGGAGGTGGTGGGGAGGGAGGGGTGTTCAAAACCTCTTCAATGTCTGCATTGCTACATGGGAGAAAATGAAAGGAGGAGAATGGAGGAAAAGAGAGGAGAGGGGGAGTGTGTGTCCTCTAATGTCTTTGAGGTCTCCTGCCATCTCCAATAAGTCTGTGACACTCTGACAGTCAACCTGCACTGAGCCTGCAGAGGGCCATCTGGACCCCCCCCCCCAACACACACACACGCACACACAACACACGTCCTTGTAATGCTATCTTTGTGAGGACACTCATTGACATAATGTATTCCCTAGCCCCTTACCCTAACCTTAACCTTAACCATTCAAAACAAAATGCCTAACCTTAACCATTACTCTTAACCTAATTTAAACCTATTTATAACCTAGCGTCTTAACCCAAGTCTTAACCTTCAAACAGCCCTTGTAAAAAGTGAGGACTGGCCAAAATGTCCTCACTTCTCAAAAATGTCCTCACTCTGTTGGTTAAAAACTCTTTGCGGTCCTCACAACGCAGGAAGTACAAGAACACACGCACACACACACACACTCTCATTATGCATGTGTTCAGAAGCGCTGCCTTTCATCTGATCATGACCTACGCACACCGTGACCAGACGCCACATTTTGATGGACACACACACACACACACACACACACTTGAGTCTTGGGTCTTGTTGTTCCTTTGTCACCACGTCGCTGAGAACACACAACCTCAATGTGAAAACTGTCTTTTTACTAAAAGCCCCGGGATTAGAGACAGAGAGTCAGCTGCAGAGGGACAGATTCTCCACAGAGAGACAGAGAGAGAGAAATAGAGAGAAAGCGGGGTAATTTAAAGTGAGAGCTAAAACGCCTGATCAATTTGCAGAAGGAAAGCTGGAGATGGATGAAGAGGAAGCCCCCCCCCCCCACACACACACACACACTCTTCATCTTTTAATCCGCTCTCTGCTCTTTTATTGTTTGATAATTTATGTTCCTTTATGAGCTTTAATAGACCCTCATTTCATCCGTCCCTCAGCTGTGTCCTCCGTCCACTTTGCTGCTCTTATACTTCTTTTGTTTTCACATCCAGACCTCTGACTCGTGAGCTTTTTTTGGCTGAAACTCCATTACAGATATCTGAACCGCTTCACAGCAGTGGGAGTGGATGAGGAGAGAGAGGGAGGGAGGGAGGGAGGGAGGGAGAGGAGGAAGAGGTGAAAGGCAGGAGGTGGGAGAGGATGAAGAGGGAGAGGAGGATGGAGGTGACCGTTCATCATCCGGAGAAACAGGGCGGAGGAGGGTGGGCTCACACCTGTCAATCACAGAGCTGCAGCAGGAAGGGAGGCTGACGCAGGACAAATGGACGGGACCGTGGCGTCGTTATCTGCATTCAGCCGTCCACTCCCAGCAGTGCGAGGAGCAGCGCCCAATCAGCTGCTCCGCTGGTTTAAAGGTGGTCTTTCACCGGTAACAACACTGATGAGCAGTAAGTCAGGAGAGACTTTGATTTTAATTATTTCATCTATTCGAATGAAGGACAAAAAAGATTTTTATTTTATATGCTGGAATATGCAGAAATAAGTTAGCAGATGAAATACTTTATAATTTACTTATTTTGTTAAAATACGGTGGAATGTGCAGAAAATAGGTTTATTTCTTCAAGTCGACTGTTGCATTTAATTTAATTTTAGCTTGAAGCAGTGTGCATAAAGTAAACTAATACAACAAGTTTAAAAAAAGAGACAGTTTCATTTGATCCAATTTTATATAATGGAATATGCAGAAAGAATAGAACTAGTCTGAAAGGTCTGTTACTTTATAGCATACCGTATTCAGGTTGTGCATCATGTCTTTGAAAAGTAACTAACTAAAGTATTTATTAAAGTAATCAGTAAAGTAACTGGGATACTTTTCTGGATAAGTAATCAGTAGCTCATTACTATTTCCAAGTACACACTAAAAAATGCTGGGTTGTTTCTGTAAACACATTGCTGGGTTATTCATGCTGGGTCAAAATTCTGGGTTGTTTTGGGTACTGTAAACACACAGTTGGGTTGTTTTATGCTGGGTAAATGGGTTGTGAGGGTTAATTTCTATCTGAACACCCGGTTGGGTTACTTTGACCCAACTGCTGGGTCATTCTTCATTTTCCCGCTCATCCTTTGTCGAACTTTCTGGATCTTTCTGTGAGCAGTTGGACCAGACACATTAAAAAAAAAAAACAGGATTTTCTGGTAGGTTAATATAAATAATAATTTTCCTATAGTCTTGATCGGTTGTGGTAATAGCATGATGATCTCAATATCGTTTCACACTCTTGGATCAAAAGGGGGGTAAATGTTGTTGTTGTTTTCTGGGAAGTTAGGCTAGATTTTCCTAGATGCTAGCCAAACGTTAGCCAACTTACAATTCTATAACATTAGCCTTTTTGAATTTTGCAATTTAATATGCAGTAGTCTCTGGGTTTAGTTTGTTCATCTGGCTGTAATGTGCCATTGGACATTTTATATCTTCATATTTGTGTAAACAGTAGCTGGCAGCTAGCTGTCGTTAGCAGTAGCTAAGGCTAGCCACAGTTAACGAGCTGACAAGCTCCCCAGCAAGCCGTTAAACCCAGGAGTAACGGTTAACTGAGGGTGAGATCAATCAAGGTAAACGTTAACATTACTTTAAGAGGGAGGACACAACGTTTTAAACCGACTGTACTTTATCAACATTACTGTATTGTTATCATTATTAATGTTTTCTCTTCTTTTTTTTTTCTTTTTTTTTTTTTACCAGAGAGACAAGCAGGAGACTCGCAGCCCCTCCGTGAAGCCCAGCTGTCTGCCGAACGGCGTTGGAGAAACGGTGAGTTTTCACTTCAAACTGCGTTATTTTCCCGTTTTATCGGGTGTTAATCCACCGGGTCTGTGTGTTGTGGAGAAGAGGAGACCTCTGCGGATAATTTCGGCTCACGTTAAAAACCCCTCGAGCGTGTGGCTCTGAAAGGCTATCATAGAAAACAAGCTGAGCAGTGGTTAGCAGCAGCTCGGCTCCAGCCCTGCAGACGGCCTGTCTGTGTCCGCCAAACAGCGTCAAGTAAACACTGGTTTTTAACACGAAACTGCTTTAGTCGTGCTTTTACTGCTTTTAAGCATCGGGTGTGGAGAGGGGGATACGGCTACAGATTAATTCGGCTCACGAGTAAAACATCCTGAACGCCCTGATAATCAAATTACGTTAGAGAAACAATCGCTGAACTTTTTAGTCTTAACAATTTGACTCGGGAGCGACAATGCGTGCAGCGTAGCTGTGTTGCTGCACAAGCTGTGTAAAAAGCGAGTGGAGTGTGTATTTTCCTTTTACCAGGTATTCCAGTCAAACAACTACTGTTTGAGAAATTATCAATTGTTATAGAAACTATTTCATGTTAATTGAATCTTGTGCATTTTCTTTTGTCTTTTTGTTTAGTTGTAAAGGTGAGAGGGTTGCTGAAGGTCCTGCCAGCTCTGCTTCCTCTCCATCCATCTACAGGGAGAGGAGGACAAGTCATTCCAGACCCACTACTGCAAGATCTGTGTGTGTGAGAGAGAACCTGCAAAACTGAGCATTGTTTTACCTATTTGTGTTCATTCAGCCTGTGCACCTGTGCTGGTGTAAAATTTGTTAAACTATGCCAATAAATTTAAGTTAACAGTGGCCTATGTGTGTATGGTGATGTTGTTTGTATGAGTATGGGAAATTACAACAGCAACAATATGATATAATATATTTTTTGTATTAATATTAGATAGTCATATAATAGAATCTGATTATCAATTATTTATAATATTTATTATTAATATTATCAATTAAAAAAGTAAAAGTAGCAGGGCAATGGGGCAGGATATAACCCAGCACATGGGTCATTTTAACCCAGCAATAGAGTTAATTTAACTCACTAGTTGGGTCAAATGAACAACCCAACTTTCTGGGTTAAACGGGGGAACCCAGCACTTGGGTCGAAACAACCCAGCGCGTGTTCTGTCCCTATGTTGATCAGCAGTTGGGTTAAGGTTGGGTTATTTTTCAACCCAACAGTTTTTAGTGTGTAACTTGCCCAACACTAGATCACAGTGATAGATGATGAGAACAGAAAGTGGACTGGATTAGCTCCTGGCTGACTGACTCAGTGCTCTGTTCCTGACTCAGCAGCAGCAGGAAGTTCCACACGGCTCGGAGTCTATATCCGACTGGAAGCTCCGTGATCCCCAGGTGGAAAAAACATCACACTTCCTAATGCTGCATTTGAGCAGACAGCGTGAGTCAACACGCTGCCTGAAATTTACTGGAGCTGCAGTCACATCCGCCCAGACTGACGGGGCCAATCCACCCACCTGAGGTTTTTTTTATTTTTTATTTTTTTTATTCTGTCACTATCAAGTTGGAACACACAGAAAAAATCTTGTGTTTGGATGTTACAGTGCGGCGGAGAAGCGACTGAGACAATGTGCTACAGACGCGTCTTTGTGTGGCGGTGAATATTGTGTGAACTAAATAAGGTGTCCTCTGTGCTGCTGTGTGTGTGTGGAGCAGGGAGACAGGCTCCTCGGTGTTAAAGAGAGGGTCAGCATGGCAAGAAGAGGAGAATGAGGGAACGGCACCGTCAGCAGAGGAGGAACAAAGACACTGCTGTCACAGCCTGGCACTGCTTACACACCCTTACACACCCTTACACACCCTTACACACACACTGCCTGACCCCTTATATAGCCTACTGTATGTCTGCCTTTTCACTTTCAGACAACACTATTATGTCTCCATTCACAACTTATTCCTTTAACACACACAAAGATTTTTCTTTTTCTGAAAAGTGGAAAGACTTCAACAACATTATATTGAGCATCATTTGCCACAGCCTTACATACACAGTGGCATGCAAAAGTTTGGGCACCTAGTGTTTCCTCTACATTCATTAGGAGTGGCGGGCCGCCATTCCTAAATCCCATAGTTAGTAGGAGTAGGGCTGCAACAACTAATCGATAAAATCGATAAAAATCGATTATTAAATTTGTTGGCAACGAATTTGATTATCGATTCGTTGGGTAGCGATTAACTTGGCCCAGAGCCAGGGAAAAAAAGAAAATATTTCTTATCTTTACCGTGTCCAAAACAGTCAGCAGCAGCAGTCATCCAGCTCCAATAATCCACTAATATTATTTCCGTTTACATCGCGTTCCTGGCGGCCAGCCTGTTCATTCATTTGCATCATGTAAAAAAAAAAGACGTGTTTTTAGCGGCGACAACAGCCGTGTTTCTGATCAACCTGACCTGTGTTGTCCGGTTCCACCGCGTTGTTTACTCCCGGTCCAACGTTACTCCCACACGGACATGGTCACGGACTGTCTGGACCGGTGGTCTGGACTCGGTACCGGCAGCAGAGAGGCTTCACTGTCTCCTCTGTCAGCCTCTCCTGTCAGGACGCTGAAGCTAAAGCTAAAGCTAAAGCTAACGTTAGCTAAAACTTTTTTCTTTTTTTTCACACAATGCAAATGAATGAAGCAGCTGGCCGCGAGGAACGCGATGTAAACGGGAATAATATGGATTATAAAACTGTTGGCGTTTGATGACTGCTGCTGCTGACTGATTTGGACACCTGGAGTAAAGGTAAGAAATATTGCTTTGAGGTTTGATCAGCTGTTCCTCTGCTCAGAGCTCGGTGTGTGGAGGACTCAGATTAGAGATTTGATCATCATTTACCCGTTTTATTTTATGGTGATTACAGTTAATACCGATGTTTAACTTACATCAGATCGCTGCTGTGTGTGTAACGTTGGATGTGACCGGAGGGTCCAGCCTGTCCCCCCGCGGTGACTGATGTTTATCACGGTGTGATTACGTGGGCCAGTCGGGGAAGCGGGCTGTGAGCCAAACTGAAAACTGTCGGAGTAACGTCAGGTTGTTGTCGGTTGATCCGGTGAATGGTGAACTTTCAGGGTTGATCAGAATTTTCCTCTGGATGTAAACATGCTGCAGACTTCCACTTGTAAGCAAATCAGGCAGTGCCCTAATGAATTTTGTCTATTATTATTTTTTAATGTATTATTATTAGTTTAACAGCTCTGGGCCGTTCAACTAACTTAAAAAAAAACTTATTTGTGCAATTTTTTGCACTAATATTGTCCATTTGGAATAACATTATGTTTTTGAATAAAGTTAGGGAGAAAGAAATAAATTATACCAGTGACATGCTGGATCAAACTGAGAAACAACTCCTCCTCTCGTTCTTCTCTTCCCTACAATGTAAATCAAATTTGTGCCTTTTTTTAATCCGATTAATCGATTAATCGAAGGAATAATCGACAGATTAATCGATTATCAAAATAATCGTTAGTTGCAGCCCTAGTACCTAGTACCCCCCCCCCCTTTGGAAACTACCACAGAGTGTAAATAGTAACTAGAGAATGCATTTCCTGAAGGAAATACGGGTGAATGCTGAAAGCTGAATAAGCTGAATAAATTGTGAATCAATCTTGAAAAGATAAAACAATATCTGAGGAGTAAAACTAAAACATGTAAGAAGGAGGCTGTATGAGATCTCCAAAAGGCAAAAAGTTACAGTTGACACATTCCCTTTACATTTTAAACAATATTTTTCATTTTAATCTTTTACATTTTCAAAATGTAATGAAACAGAAAAGGAAAAAGGGCCCAGAGCAAAAGGTTTGGCCACCATGCATAGTTAGTAGCTAGTAGCCCCCCCCTTGGAAACTATCAGAGTGTAAATAGTAAATAACTTGTCTGATACCTTGGTCAAAGTATCAGTATCACTATAAAACTGTTGAAAAATAAAAAATAACACACTGATAATGCTTAAACTATTGTAAAAAAGTGTTTCATGTTTAACTTTCTGCCTTTTGGAGATCATTTCATCTTCCACTTGCTGAACTGTTCACATTAACAGACATTTTGACCAGCGGTGCCCAAACTTTTGCATGCTACTATATATTAATATAATTATTTTCAATATATCACAAGACAGATTTAAGTCATATTACATTTAAGTGTATATTGTGATTATTTAGATAATTCTGTAAAATCTCTTTTATAACAAGATTTCCTCCATTTCTTGTAGCTGCAGCCTCGGACAGAGCCTGTACAGCAGCAGCACCAGCACTGTTTCTGCTATTTGATGACTCCTTATCTCTGGTGGTGGCAGCTCTCCAGAGCCACGTTTAAAAAAAAAAAAACAAAAAAAAAAACACGTGGATAAAGTAGTTACTATCACTGCATCAGCTTTTCACTGAGTCAATTACACAAACCCAGCCAGCCAAACGCTGCGCTACACAACGTGGAAGGGAAGCCCGTGTCAGTTTTTTCTTTTCTTTTTTCTTTTTTTTTTAAAGCGATGATGAAATTCATCATCACAGCTGAGGAGGATAATGAGGTGAGATAATAGCTGTCATGCTGTAATCCAGAGTCAGCGCTCTGTGCACAGAGACGCAGGGTCCGGGCAGTCAGTCAACAAGCTAATAGGATGGGACGAGCAACAACGCCAGCGAGCTGCGCTGCCAACATGACACAATGCAGCGCACACAGGCTGCCCACAGGGGATGTGTGTGTGTGTGTGTGCGGACACACACATACAGTACACGAGCGCACAACAGACTCTACACTGCTTGGTTTCCCCTCTGTCATACCTCTCTCTCTCTCACACACACACAAACCACACTCTCCATCCTTTGCTTCTCTCTATCTCTCTCTCCATCCCTTCATACCCTTTCACCCACTTCTCTCTTCAGTTCGCTGCTGTCCATCATCCCAGCAGCCCCCAGGCTGATGGGGGATGCTGCAGCCAGTGGGTCAGATGCTGAGCAGGCCAGGAGATAGAGAGGAGCTCATCTCTCCATCTCCTCTGTTCTCTTCTCTCTAACTCCTGCAGACAGCTGACGTGGTCTGCAGGCCGGGGATCTGCCAGCAGCCACCTACAGGTATAGACACGTGGGAAGTTGGATGACAAACCTGTCATACATTACTCACAACAGGCAACAGATGAGTCATGTTAATGAGACTTGTACCGAGAGAAAATCAGACTGATTTGAGTTTAAACAGACCTGCAGGACACACACTGTGTGACCACGGTGATGACAGAGATGACGGCTGTCTGTATCTGAGGCACTGAAGTCACTGACTATGTTTACATGCAGTCAATAACCCTTTCATAACCAGAATATTAGCAATAACCCGGTTGCACACCCGGTTGCCATGTAAACCCAAATATGAGCATACCGTATTCCAGTTTTTCAAAAGGGTTATTGGTGTTTAAAAACCTGAGAATGAGCCCTGGGTTACTTCTTTTCTAACCTGAATTGGTCATGTATTCGCCTATCATGACATCCCCATCAAAGGGAACATTCATTTGTGTTCTGCGCATGTTCTATTGGCAAGGAATCTTGGTCTTTTGAGTACAGGAACTACTTGTTGTAAACATGGCGAAATGCAGGATAACACCACACTTTTGGAGCGAGGAGGAAACAAATCACTTCATGAGTGGTGAAAGACATGAACATCATGTCTTTTGTAGACGGTAGAAAGTACTGGGACAGCGAGATCTACAAGAAGGTGAGCGGAAAGTTACGCAAAGCAGGGTTTGTACGAACGCCAGACCAGATCAAGCACCGCTGGAAGACGCTGAAAAAGGCGCACTACAGGGCCAAGAAACAAAACGGTAGCAGCGGGTCAGACCCATCTACCTTCCCCCAGTTCGACATGAGATTTTGGGGCAAAGACCCTTTACTACTGTCGACTTTGAGGGTGAACTAGAACAACCTGATGAAGGCGACCAAGGTAGGTCGGGTGGTGGTGGGTCAGCAGCATGAAAGTGCAAATGAAGTCGACTGCTACCGGCCCCGGGCTGTTGTTGTTGTTGTTGTTTTTGGATACAGGAAGTAGAAGCAGAAATGATGCGCATTGCATCTTATTGACTGCATGTAAACGTAATCACTGACAACAGTGCAATTTGAATCTGAGATTCACTGAGAGGAAGTGAAGTAACCATTCCCTATATTAAATCAGGTTTGTTACACAAAACAAACAAAAAAAGTAAAAATTGAGAATTTGAAAGTCAAAAATATGAAACTGCACGATGTAGAAATTTAAAACGTGAAGATTTGCGATGTAAAATTGCAAAACGTCAAAATTTAAAATGTGAAAATGTAAAAATTTTGAATGGTGACCTATAAAAACTTAAATGTTGTACATGCATTCCAAACTTCTGTGTTGATAATATGTATTGGAAGGTAACTTTGACCATGCAGACAGGCACTACAGTACAGTAAATTTACGAATTCATGTTAATATCTCAGGGTAGATGGCCAATGAGAAAGAAAGAGCAGAGAGGACGACAGCAGCAGCAGCAGGCCAACGAGTGAAACAGCGACGAGGAGTAAAGAGGCAGAGCGAGTGTTGGTTTAGAAACGGAGGGAGGGAGGGAAGGAGAGGAGGCGGAGGAGGCCACGGAGAACCAGACGACTTGTTTACTCTCATTTGCTCTAAAATCACTCCACTGATTTCAGACATGTCAACAAAACACATATGTAAATGCGGAAAGTGCAAAGACTGTAATTATCTACATTAACGGCATCAATTTTCAGCAATTATGATAATGATTACCATACATTCACCGTTCCATTTGTTATTTAAATGTGGCCCTGCAGTTCTCCACTGTGCTGCCCTGTTTCCTCTCTATCATTTACTGCTGTGGAGTCAGAGTGGGAAACAGCAGCAGCCTAATGAGGGACAAACATTAACGTCCAACAGCTGTGAGCACACTTTTAATATTTAACTGGAAATTGGTGAAAATCATCATTCAATCCTGCATGCAATTCTTCCATGATAAACACTCCCCCTGGTCAGAGCTGTTCATTTACCTTTTACATTATACCCCCAGAATAAAGCTAGGTGAAGGTGTTTCAAATGTATCAGATATCAATTATAGAAAGCTCACTCGCTCTTATTCTTCAGCTTCAAGTAAATAAAGATGAAATTAGTCTTATCATTATATCTAAAATGCCTCCAAACAGCATCTTATTAAGAACAATTATTACATTTATATAAACATGTACTGCTGTGGATGCTGCTCTGGACTTCACACTGTCTTTTCTATTCACTTGTTTTTTTTTTGTTTTTTTAAGGTATATTTTTTTGGTGTTTGCCTTTATTTGATAGTACACAATATAGATAGACAGGAAAGGGGGAGGCAGAGAGAGGGGGAATGACATGCAGGAAAGGTCTGCCCGACGCGGGATTCGAACCGGGGACGCCTGCGTTGAGGACTGTAGCCTCTACATGGGGCGGCCGCCTTAACCACTGCGCCACGCACCACCCCTCTCTCAACTAATCCTATCCATTAAAGGCGAAAAAACCCACAAAAATATACTTAAAAAAAAGAAAGCATGTTGACAATAGTTTGACAATAGTTGCCCCAAGGTCCCGACTAGTGACTATGGCTGATTGGACCTTTGCTGTTAGATCCACTAAACTGTGAAACAGTAGAAATTAGACAGACAAATTCCTTATCATCTTTTAAAACTCTTCTTAAACTATTCTTTCATCAAAAAGCAGTTGTAAATGTTTGACATGATGTGTTTTATGTATTTGATGATGTGTTTATTCTCCTGTTTTACAATGTTGTCTTTGTTTGCTTCTCTTTTCTTGTCAAGCACAGCCATACAAATAAAGTTCATTACATATTATCATATTACTGTAATAAATGAACCTTGACTCTTACTGTTACCGTGAAGCAGCACTATTGTAGCTGATAAAAACTTATTTGTTATCACAAATCACAACATTTTTAACAACTTCCTTTCTAAGGAACTTCCCAGAACAGCTGCTTATTGTAGTTTTTGTATTACAAATGTTACATATTGTGTATTTGACTATTTTTTAGTGGTTTTGTGAATGTTTGTGAAGCAGCAGAAGGCAGACGATCATTGTTGGTACATTTAACTCATTTTAACCATCCGCACTTTCAATGGTTTAACCAGTACGTGTCTGCTTAGTGTTAATCAGTGACTTATGACCATTTTTATCTTAACTTCAAGAGTTTAAAGGGACTATGAGGGGTTTCGGAAAGCAACATGTTTTCACACTACATTTCCTATGAGCCTCCAGTTAAAGCAGTTAAGTTAAAGTTAAAACATTTGCCAAGAATGTTTTCATTAATCAAGAATGAATGTCGGAGGTTCGAAGACGATCACATACCATCGTAGTTCCGACCATAAACGATGCCAACTAGCGATCCGGCGGCGTTATTCCCATGACCCACTGGGCAGCGTCCAGGAAACGGAAACCAGGAAATGGGTGAGTCGACCATTAAATAATAATATCAAAATTACTATAAAGACAAAAATATTTATCAAAATGGACCCATTAACAAGTGTGGATAACGTAGATTCATCCACATTCACTGCAAAAACTCAAAATCTTACCAAGAATATTTGTCTTATTTCTAGTCAAAACAAATCTCATTATACCTAAAATAAGTGTATTTATTATGGAAAGCCGTTATAGTCATAATGAAATAAATTAATAAATGCATAAATAAATAAATATAGCCATGAAATGAGTCCCGAATTAAATAAATAGGATGATAAATAGATATAAATGAAATATAAATACATATATTTTTATTTTCAATCAATCAATCAATCAATCAATCAATCAATCAATCAATCAATTTGTTTATTTCGGGCATGTCAATTTAAATCATCATCATCACACTTCATCATCAAATAATACAATACATGGCCGAAAGGGAAAAGCGGGAGAAGCAAAAGCTTATCTAGTCCCGCCCCCATTACCCACAGGATTTTAAAAACAACATTTTTATTTTTCCAGGAGACTTTTATTTTCTAACGCCTCATTTATTTATTTCCAGATACTTTTATTTCCTAATGTCACATTTATTTATTTCCGGTTACTTTTATTTCATAACGTCACATTTATTTATTTCTGGGGACTTTTATTTCATAGCATCACATTTATTTATTTCCGGCGACTTTTATTTCATAACGTCACATTTATTTCTCTCCTCTTTTATTTCATGCTGCAATATTCAAATGAGGGGGCGGGGTTATCTGGACCCTTTCAGAGTAAAACATCACAAGACGGCCTATTCACCTTATTTTGCGCTGGATCTAGTGTATGGAAGTGCTGTTGTTGTGAACAATCCACTTCCCTATCCACTGAGCTATGTGTTAGTAGCCTACTGGCACTCTGGTTGAGAAGAACAAGTAGTACGTTTACGTGTCTGCTCTGCTCTTTCCCAGAGAAGCAGTAGCTTACGTGAATTTGCCGTCGGACCGCATAGCCGTCATCGTTGCCGCCGATAGCGGTGCGTAGCAGCTCCAGAGCTCGGGTGATTGGGTGGATGTAGGCTATCAACGATCGATATCAAGGGTGTCAACGTTTACAATTTTTTTCTGCACGTGTAACCTGGGCTTCTAACCGACGTGTACACTGTTACACTGGAGATTATGATCTCTTTCTATCGCGGGGGAGGGGGGGTCGCTGTCTGTCTGGACAGTCTGGACTGTCTCAAAGATTGTCAGCGAGTGAGACGACATCTCACTCTGTTAGATCTCTGCTACGACCAAGAGACTGTTTCTGTTTACACAGTTCTACGCTGGTTATACGTAGCTACACCCGGTAACGACTTAAATATTTTCATTGCAGTTCAATATGTTTTCTTTGGGAGGTGGGTGCAGGTTGTGCTAGCCTGCTCCACAATATCCCTGCCTCTCCACTTGGTGTTCGAGACACACTGCCGTCTGCTCTTTACCCAGTTGCTGTGGCAGGGACATAATGCTAGACATAGCTAGCTGGTTAGCTATGCAGCACACTTAAGCATGGATGTATTATATTAACACATAAGGCAGAGAGATGTGTAACAACAACAGAAACTAGAAAAAACGAAATATGTTTAAAACACTATTCTCCTCCCCAAGTTATTGATCAAGTTGCTGAGTAGCCGTCAACAATTCACAACAACAGCACTTCCACATGTGATGTTTTACTCTGAAAGGGTCCAGATAACCCCGCCCCCTCATTTGAATATTGCAGCATGAAATAAAAGAGGAGAGAAATAAATGTGACGTTATGAAATAAAAGTCGCCGGAAATAAATAAATGTGATGCTATGAAATAAAAGTCCCCAGAAATAAATAAATGTGACGTTATGAAATAAAAGTAACCGGAAATAAATAAATGTGACATTAGGAAATAAAAGTATCTGGAAATAAATAAATGAGGCGTTAGAAAATAAAAGTCTCCTGGAAAAATAAAAATGTTGTTTTTAAAATAAAAATATATGTATTTATATTTCATTTATATCTATTTATCATCCTATTTATT